>NC_031774.1:22976894-22978408 GCF_001522545.3 Parus major | reverse complement strand
CGGGGAGGGGGCTCTGCCGGCGGCGGGGGCCGGGGATGTGGGCGCGGGGCCGCCCTCGGTCCCGACAGCCCGGCGGGTTTTCCTCGCTCCCTGCCGGGTGGCAGCGGGCAGGATAGGGAGGGAAGGGAGAAGGGCGGCTCAGGGCGGACAGAACCCCTTGGAAAGGGTGAGGTGTGGAGCCATGTGAAGGGGTTATTGCGGTAATGTGACTGGAAAGGTGCTTTTACTCCTTGGTTTGTAAACAGCAGATCCTGTTACTCCACAAGACAATAGAATAGGAAATCCACTTTATACCGGCCAATTTCTTATGAAGTCGCCTATAAATCAAGAGCGTTTTCCCCTCAGAAATGGGTGTCACCACCTTGTTGTGTGGCTCGCTTTTATTGTCAGGTGGAGGAGGGGAAGAAAGCTTGGTCTGTGTCACTGTGGAGTCACGATAAAGAAGTGTTTCGAGAAATGATAAGCTTGGAAAGAAACTGATTTGTTTTCCATCCCATTTGATTCCCTTTCCCCCCTGAACTCCTCCATATACTGTTTTCAGTCATAAGCAAAATAGTATACATTATAAATATGCAGCCCCATGGAGATGGGGTAAGACTGTGATCTGGCATTATGTTGTGCTCTCCCTAGACAAGCCAGCCATTTTCTCTACATGCAGTGTGACTCTGGGTCAGCATTTCTGTTGGTGTGCTCTCAAGTGTCCTTGCTGTGCTCCTTGCACCATCGCCTATCTGCAAAAAGGATGCTACTTGTAGACACAAGCAAGGGGAGGGAAGATTTATTGTGGTGTCCCGAGGGTCACATAATCAAACCAAAGTCATCCAAATATAGGTTATTTGGGAAGTGTCTCTATTTTTGGACTTCATACTGCTTGGACCTAAGGAACTGTTTTGGATTGGGCACAAGAAGTACTTGCTGTTTTCAGCACTAATGAAAAGCTGCAATCCTGACACATGCAAGAGAGCACTTCACATCCAACATAGCTAAAATGCAGTTTTTACTGGATCTAATCTGGCCATCCCCTCACAGCATGTTATGTAACACTGAACTGATAGATCATTCCAGCTATAAAATACTATTTTTGCCTTACTATTGTATTAGAAAATGCATGGATTTTGAACACAATTTAATAGGCACTGTAATTAAATGCACACTCGTTAAGTATCTTACCGTGTGTTTAACAAAATGCAAAATCAATAGCAAATCTCTAGAATGTTTTTATTTGGAGAGTAATACAGCCTTGTCCTCACTAAAAGACCTTGTACTTGCCTGTCCAGTGGTGCTGCAGTTGTATCACAGGTCTGGACTCCTGCGTTCTTACCAAATGAACAGGTTTCAAGCTGTAAGCTTCAGAGTCCTTCTGCATTGTTTTCCACAAAGTTACTGCTTTTAAAACAATTCTAATTATACTGGATGGGGAAAAAAGGAAGACAGTATCCTCACTGAAAGAATGTTGTCTACACAAAATGCATAACATGGCCAGGACACAGTTCTAGGATTTATGTTATATGCCA
>NC_031774.1:22614070-22660247 GCF_001522545.3 Parus major | reverse complement strand
GCTCCGTTCCTCCCGGCCCGGCCCGGCCCGGCCCGGCCCAGCCCGGCGCGGCGCGGTCCCGGCGCGCATGGGGGTGCTGGAGGCGCTGGGCGCCGGCGCGGCGCGGCTGCTCTTCTACCCGTCGCTGCTGTACACGGTGACGCGGGCGCGGCTGCCCGGGTCCCGCCGGCCCTGGTTCCACCGCATCGACGAGGTCGTGCTGCTCGGGGCGCTGCCTCTGCGGGGACGCATCCGCAGGGTAAGGTGGGCGCAGCGGGGCGGGCCGGGCCGGGCCGGGCGGGGAGGAACGGAGCTCCCTGACGGTGCCTGTGTCCGCAGCTGCTGGCGGAGGAGAACGTGCGCGGCGTGGTGACCCTCACCGAGGACTACGAGACCCGGTTCCTCTGTTTTTCCCCTCAGGTGAGCCCCGGGCTTGGTGGTCGTCGTCCCCCCCTCCACGTGTCTCTCGCCGCTGTTTGTCCCGGCACAGGTGAGGCTTTAGTCGCCTCCTGCCGTCATCCCGGCAGCCACCGCCATGTCCTGTGGCAGCAGAGATGGGACTACTCGTACCTAAGCAAACTCCAAAAACTATGCGACAAACCGCTAAAACGTGAGCATGCCAATGAACTGCAGCTGCAGCGGCTGGGAAAAACAGGGAGAATGTAACTCACCTACACTACTATACAGGAATGCCCCTGGTTGGGAAGAGATCCAAGCCTCCCTCTTTTCCTTTGGCTTTCTATGTTTAGAAACATTTTTTCAGTCCCCTTTAACTGCTACCTTCTGATGACGAGCACTGAAGTTTCCATACATCTAATTTGAAGGATTGACGTTCAAAGCCTGTTTACAGCCTCTCTGAATTTCTCAACTATCTCAACAGGTTCTGAGTTTCTTTCAGTAAAAAAAAAGCAACCCAAAAGTTCACTCACCAAATTTGCAATGTCTGTTACAGGAATGGGAGGCAATGGGAGTGGAGCAACTGCGTCTCAGCACTGTAGATCTAACTGGAGTCCCCACCTTGGAAAACCTGCACAAGGGCGTGGAGTTCATCCTGAGACACCGAGCCCGCGGTAACAGCGTCTATGTGCACTGCAAGGCGGGGCGCTCCCGCAGTGCCACCATGGTGGCAGCATACTTAATTCAGGTCAGGCGTCTCTGCTAAACGGGGCTCATTTTAATTTAAAAATGGAAGTAAAATGCAGACAACCTTTTTAGTTAACTCTCCCTCAACAAACCCGAGCATGTACACGTTAATATTCCATGATTTTACAGAGCTTGGACACTCATTTTAAGAGACGCCTCAAATGTACCTTGTTGTTTTGAATGCAAATGCAGATTTTGAATGATTCTGCTTTTCTTAATTCTTTCTGTGAAGGAACAGATTGACGTGGGAATAACAAGTCACTCATGAGCATAGGTTCACTGAGCAAATAAATATCCGGTTTTTTGTTCGTATTTTCTCCTTGGTTCACTGGAGTTGTGAGCTTTCCTACACTTTTCCATAAATACAACTCAGGATCAAGAGGACTGATTTGTTTTCTGAGTTCCTCTATCAGCCCAACTGGGGAAGCCAGCACTAAGAATAAAATCCCACCTGTGGATTCTTTCTTTGGTGTTACTAAGTGCTCCCTGGAAAATTTTCCATTAGTGTTGAAGAGAAAATTTTTTTCTAAATTTTTCTAATTTTTCTTTTTTTACTAAGTGCTGAAATGTGATGGGAGTACCAGTAGAGTTTTTTTAAAAAAAATTAAGAAGCAAGGTGCACTTTTGCTCTGGTCTAGTGGGGGGGGGGGCTAGGACAGGAAACTATTCACAACATAAAGGAAGAGTGAGCGAGAAAGTGGAGCACCCAGGCAGCAACCATTCCTCTTTAACCGAGGGACTCACTTCACGAATGTGTGACTTGCAGGCCTCTCTGAGAAAAACATCAAGTAAACCTAAAGGGCAAAGCAGCAGCAAGCTTTCTAACACCTCTAATATTGCCTGTACCCTCCAGGAGGGTTCCATTAACTGGTGCAAAGATGGAATGGGTTTTCACATGCTGTGTTTCTGCCTTTTCAGCTGCATCACTGGAGCCCTCAGGAAGCAATAGAGGCCATTACCAAGATTCGTCCCCATATCCTCATTCGACACAAGCAAGTCCAGGTCCTGGAGAAATTTCACAGGAATGTGATCAATGAGAGAACTGCATAACTTAGTAAGAACTATCAAAATCCTCATCTCAGCTGCTATAAAGAAGTTTTTATGATCTAACAAAAGCTTAAGCATTTTCATTCTTAAACAATTAAATTATTTCATCAATAAAGGGGGAATAGGGCTGTTTCATTAAAGCTTTCTTTCCTTATGGCTAATATTCTAGATCTCACAGAGCCCCATAGTTCTTTTCCACACATCAGTGCTGAGTGGAACTGCAATCCACAAGTTCAAAAATATTTGTATTTGAAGCAAAGAGAAAAAAACAAAATACTTTGTCTCAGTAGAGACTTTATTCAGATTCTTACCCAAAGGGTTACAGTGCCAACAGCGAGGGGAAGGAAGAAGTGGTCTTATTTCTGTCTTTTCACCAACACTATATTATAATTACAGGTGGGGATTTCCTGTACAGTAAAGGAAGCCAATGCTCTAAAAGTGATCTCCCTCTTTATACTAGGTGATGACAGAGCAGTAAGCAAGTACTCAGCTGGTTACCACTCCTCTAGGAGAAGTGCTGAATGTAACCCAAGGGTCCTGGGGTCAGTTCTGGAATCTGTCTGCCAGGCCTTTCTTCTGCAATAGGACACAGGAATGTTTAAATGGGGGTATCCCTGGGGGACACAGTGCACGTCTAACTCTGTGACTGACACAGCAGCAACACGCAGTCTCCTAGGCAGTTAAAACTAGCAGTCTGGCCCAAGGAGAATGTTCTCCATATGCCACAGGATTTTTTAGTCATGGATTGGTTCCAGGATAAAATAGCCATTTGCTGCCGCTTGGGCCTCAAACGCTTATCATCAAGGAATCAAAGTAATAGTATTTAGTCCATCTGAAATCTAAGATACAACAGTTCAATACGGTTTTGATAGTGCTATGTAAAAGAATAGGTCCACAGTCAGAAAGCCTGTACTTCCTCTGCACAGGTAGAGGATGGGGTCTTTACTGGATGTTGTGAGCTTGTTGTAATTGGAACTGGTGCTGAGGGTCATAGGTGTCTTTGAGCTGCACAGCAAGAAACTGTTGCTGTCTTTCTATGACTGGGCCCGTTTAGGCCAGGACAAACTGCAGGTTAGTGAGCAGCACTTTGATGCCACTTGTGACTGTTACAACAGAGGTGGCTGGGTTAAGTTTAAAAGTATTTGCATCGCCCTTTTTATAGCGGTCACGAAAGACATAGATGCTGCCATTGCAGCTGGCAATTTTCCAGAGGGATGGTACTGAGCTCCAGGCATCTGGGAGGCATAGCCGGGTGAAGCTATCCAGC
Organism: Parus major; assembly: GCF_001522545.3. Lineage (NCBI taxonomy): Eukaryota > Metazoa > Chordata > Aves > Passeriformes > Paridae > Parus > Parus major. The sequence goes on along the minus strand of NC_031774.1, from coordinate 22,656,811 downwards.
AGGGGATTGTAGCAGAGCAGTGAATCTCCCTCGGCCACAATGAACACCACATCCTTGTGCACAGCAGCGTGCATGCGCCCTGCGAAAGGCAGTACATATGGCTTCACGTGGCATTTCTCTGTGTTGGTATCATAGCACTGAATGAGCCGAGAGGGCTTGGTGAAGAAGTCTAAGTCGTTTTCCTCCCCACCCAGCAGGTAAATGACACCATTAAGGTTCACCCCTGCAGCTCCAGAGACTGCCACTTCCAACTGGCTGGTCTCTGTCCAGACGTTGTCTCGTACTCTGTAATATATGACAGCATTAGAGAGAGTGTCCTGAAGAGTTTTCCCCCCCAGTGAATATATTGCATCCTTGCTTGGCACGGAGACGAGGGTGTGCTGGAGCCGGTCACGGGGCAGAGGAGCACACCATTCCCAATCTATAGTTGCGTTGTTGCATTTCCACATCCGTCGTGGGATGGAGCCACCAACGACATACAGGTCACTACCGTGCTTGCAGGCCGCGGTGATCTGGTGACACAGGCTGTTCTGGCCACTCACACTGATGGAGTCATCGTCAGCACAGTGCAGAGAGACAGCGAGGGAATGTGTACGTGATGACTCCTTTCCAATCAGGTAGATGTGAACATTTTCTCCAATCACCTGAGTGAAAGCAGAAGTGTGTCAGCAGATTTGGTTCTGTTCAGCAACAAACATCGGTGATGCTCAAGACTGAATTTTTCAGTTTAGGACCCACCTGTGGGCTTGAGGTGTATATACCCTCCTTCCCAAGTCCTGCCACACTAACACATTCAGGATTCAGAGCCTCGAGGCCTTTTCAAGATACCATGTATATCTGACACAGTAGAATAGCCACAGATGTCACTACAACACAAGTGTTCGTGGTTTAGGTAAGGGCCAGTTACATAACTGATGGAGTATGGTTGTTACAAGGGGAATACCAAACATCGATTTCTGACCAGTTTATTTGGTAACTGAGGTGAAATAAGTTATTTGTGGCACTTCTCCTATCACCAGTGAAAGCAGCCTCAGGTTAAATGAAAAAAGCTGTCAGTGGGGTTGATATTTATGACACTCCAAGTATCCTCGCACAAGCACCATGAATTTCAATGACATCTGTGTTTTGTGACTTTCAAGTCACACCTGTGAGCAGAATACCCTGCCCTGAGTAGTTCTGTATGTTCTGTAGCAAGTGCTACATCAGCCCCAGAACATAAGGTCTTTTTATACCTTCAGACTTGATCGCAGAGTCTCTGAAAAGCCCGCTCGCTCCTCCTTGTTGAAGTTGATCCAGGTTTCTATGGCAACTGTTGGATTCTGAGAAGATGGAACGCCATCTGCGGTTCAGGGACAGAAAGGCATTTATGATATCTAGACAAAGGTGTATGTACTCAGGAACACCCTTTTCCTGTGGCTGCCTCCCCCAACTTCCACCACAAACCCTACTTTCTGGAGAGGAAAAATAGACACAGGTGTTTATAGATTTTGTCAGGCATGATCAGCACTGCCAGCCAGCCCACTACATGAAATTAATTTGAGGAACTGTAAGAAGACAGAGCTGCCAGATCTTAAGCACTTTGGATGAGTTTCAGCAATCTATTCAGGAATCTATGCCCAAGAGAAAGAGGACATGAAAGAGAACTTACATGCTGTGTGACAATGACAAATACTTTCTTATTTAATCATTTAGGCAAAAATATTTTGTTACTGAGAATGTCAGCACCTGCCTTTCTTTCTGGCTGGTCCTAGAAACCTGCCTAGCAAAAGTCATCTACAAAATGTGTCTGAGCAGCTGACCCTCATGATTGAGCATCTGGTGTTGCTGCTATCCTCTTAACATTTGGAAATCCCCAATGAGCTATTAGAGCTTTTCTTAGCCATGTGACAGTAGGAAACACTCCACAGACTGCATCAGATTTAAATCTCCTTCCAAACATAACTGGAAGTTTTCGTTAAGCTGCAAAGTCTTGCATCATCATCATCATCAGTATATTACCTAAAAAGATTTTAGGTATTTCCTTCCAGTTTGAAAGCCAGCAATTATGCCTGTGTTCATTGAGAAACTTCCCTATGAAGACTCTGATTTTGTAGTCTGTTCTCATGACAAACTCTGAATTCAATGATGCTGAAGGCACCAGAGAAATTCCAACACTTTTCTCTATAGTGGGAGCAGAACAAGTGTGGCACAAAAGCAGGTATTTCAGCTCTGTTTAAAAGGATTCTCATAGGCTAACCATCACATGTAGTGTGTAAATGGAAAAAAAATGGTTTTGAAATTGGTCCTGGAGTGCAGCATAATGTAAACTTAATAAATTTCTATTTCATAAAATTAATTATAATCCTTGCCACTAAAAGCTTCCTCTATTTAATTCTCCATTAACTAAATGAAGATGGAGGAAAGGCAAAATAAAAGGATTTTTCCTACAAGAAGTAGGGAAGTATTTCAGATTTGAATCCATTTATGAGCTAAGTTGTGGCATAAATGCTGAGTAATGTGATTCTACACGTGAAAATAGATGATGCATGGAAAAAAGTTATACTGAGCAATTGTTTTAATTTAGGACCACAAGAGCTAAAGTCCATACTCCTAAAATTGTTTTTTATGTGGAATCCCTAGGAAATTAAAGGTGATTGATCTCTACAGTTTCATTTCATTATTTTAGAGTTTTTTTTAAAATGAACTTGCAACTTACTTAAAAAAACTTTAGCTAGATAGTGATCAAAATTACTCTAAATTTATCACAGTTCTTGAGGTATCAGTACATACACTCAATAGATCCTTGACTGTAAATTTCTTTAGATGCAATAGAGATAATTTAATACAATATGTAAAGACTCTCATATGCATAGCATCAACTCTAAAGGCTAGTTCAGGTCTTATAGATAGATTTGCCAGTGTTCCAAAGAAGCCAGTCATGATAGGTTTATTTTTGCAACTGCATATAAAACACATGACACACAAAGTCTAGTTACTTACTCAGTTACAAAGAGCAATTAAAAGCAAGAAAGATGCACATTTGGACGTATGAGCTGCTTCTACATTCTTCTTCTAGCAATGATACATAACAGCAGAAGAATGAACTTGTGACTGCAGCATCCTGGAGAGGTAACAAGTACTGACTGTACCTACTAGGGCAGCAGATCTTTAAGGATTGGTGGAAGCTGGACTAAGTTGTCTATGTGTTGACATGTCCTTCACAACTCTGAATCATGGCATCCCTAACTGTGGAAGACTATTACCTTTACAAGAAGGGCAATTACTGTATTACTCAAGATCTTACAATGCCTCTATTTCAGTCAGTTGAGTGCCTAAGTAATCCTAACAATTACATACAATTGTAAATAATACTAAAATAGTCTAAAAGTATGTGCTCAAGCCTTCTTACAGAGGTTGAGTTATTGCATTACTATGTTAAATGATTATGAGCTAAAGGGATAAAAAAGTCTTTCATCAGGTATGTAGTTCTAGTAAGGCTTCTTTGTTTTAATGCAAACAAAAATACAACAAATTGTTGGCAGTTGTGTTTAAAAAATGTGTAACACTTATAACCTGTTGACTCAGGAACTGCTGTGAATTTCTGGCATCCTATTCTATAAGTCTATTCTGTAAGTCCCTATTCTATAGCTTAGATGTTTCACATCCAGTAACAATAATAGTTTGGGACTTTTTCTGATAAAGGTATCCAGAATGTTTTGCTCTGCCTTGCTTAGCTAAGTCTCTGAATAGACAGTGACTATGAAAGTTTATATCTTTCCATCTATTTCATTCACTACTTGGCCAGACTCTGAAAGTCTCTTTCTACATCCACATCCTAGGTAGTTTCAAGAACTCCTTACCTGTAAGGATGTCTGTCAGCAGGCGGAGAGGCAGGTGTAGGAACTCCTCTGTCTCCTGCAGCTGAGACAAATGTGACTTTGCACAGTGTTTGGCAGCTGTGTAGAGCTCCATGTCACTGTGTTGATCTGCCAACCACATGACCTGCAGACAGTTTCTAACCTGCACCGTACGGGCCAGAAACCGGGAACACTCTTCAAAAAGGGCAGTCAGCTGGTACATGTCTGCCACTTCATAGGTTTCCTGCAACTCCTCTGCCCTCAGCTTTACAGTTCCATGGTAAATATAGTCCACAAGGAGCTGAAAGACACTCTCACTAACATCCTGCAGCTCAATCACCCGGTTGTGGGCCTCCTTTAGGTTGGAAGTGAACATAGAACGAAAAAAGCAGCTCTGAGCTGACAGGACCAAACGGTGCAGCTGAAATTCTTTGCCTTCCACTGATATTGTAACATCAGCAAAGAGCTCATCCTCCAAGCATAATTTCATAATACCCTGGGCCACGCGGCCTGAGTGGGAGCGGTCGGTGAAGGTGTAGTTCACAAAGTAGTTTTCTTCTGCAGAGGAGCCTCCAGTCTCTTCTGACGAGTCCATGGTGCCGCACAAATCAGACCTCCAGCAATCTGTAAAATCACAATAATTATACGGCTTCCTCTCACCACTAACAAGATTATGCAGTACTTCAGGGTACAGGGAAAAATCAAACATATTGGTAAGAGTCCAGCACATTTTAGACTGAACATAAATAGCACAGCCAGAAACTTGTGCTTGAGCTTCAGAATCTCAAACAGCAAATGAGAAGTTGGCATAATTAAAATTATAATATATACCAAACTTCCAGTACAGTGAACATCACATCCCAGCAGGGCTGGGAGACGTGCATATCTTTTCACCACTCATTTCACTGACACAAAGAAATGCATCAAGTTATTCAAGTGGAAAGTCCAGCAACTGCCCTAGGAAACTTGCAAAGCCAAAAAAATGGCAGCAGCATATCTGGACGTGAAAAGGATCACAGTATCATACTAAAAAAGAGCACAGTCAGCAGTTCATATCATCAGGAGGTGTTAATTACTGTCAAAACCCAATGATGAATCTGTATCAAGGTGAACTTGTTTTTACCAAAAAGATACATGAGATTTTGGCCTGACATCACCACCAGTCCTTCAAGCTAACCAAATGAGACAACAGATGGTTATGCTGTTTGTTAATGTTCCAGTCAACTTCAGCATGCAAAACCACATTTTAGATGTTGTTAGTCACTGCTTCCCAAGTGGAAAGGGGATCAAAATGTAAAAGAAAACACCTCTCAGCAGGCACCATGGATGTCTGCAGCACTCCAGGTAGTTCATGGGTCAGAAAAGCTTCTGAAACACAGAAGGACTACAGCAAGGAGCTCTTTTTTACCATGGCTCTTGACAGCATTTGAAACAGTTGCCTACCTGCCTTCACTTTACTTTTACAACTGAACTACCAGCCATAATGTCTGATAACAGAAATTTCTTTGATTAATAATGAACATTATTTCAAGGACAATGTTTCACAAATATGTGATTTTTTTTCTCCAGCAGATTTGTAGCTACTCTTCCACAGTTTATCTTGTTACACATGCATTTTCGTACAATTACTGTGCTTGATCAGGAGGGCTCCTAAGTTCTTTGCTCAAATTCTGTTCATGGGAAGTAGTGTCTACATCCCTAATTGGCCGGACAAGTCCATCTCATCTCTGGTGATAGCCTGCCTTAATTATACTCTTATCCCAATTTTACAGTAGTTGTGGTCTGTCTGAAAAGTAGCTATACAGTAAGTATACCAAAGTACCTGTCTGTAAGAGACAGAGGAACTGCAGTCAGCACAGAACACATCAGTACTCTTTCTCCAGCTTTATGAAATATGAGCCTATCCTGCAAATTGGATTCCACTTCGCTTAAAGCTCTTTATCCTTACAGTCAAGGTGCTTAGGAGCTTCAGCCCAGAATGCAGAAGAGACCACACAGAGCAGCAGGATATGGACAGATGAACTACTCTGTCCCCTCGACATGGCAGAAACAGCTGCCTGTCACACCACCCTGCACAATTCCCAGAGGACTGAAAGTCATGAAAGAAATGCCAAGAAGCAATTAAAGACTACACAAATCTTGCATCTTCCTTGTAGACACCCAGACAAAGCTCCCCTTTGCACTCATGGTATCTCTGATATAAAGAGGCATAAAGGTCAGTTAACTGTCCCATAAAGCCAAATCGCATGCTTCATGCATTCCATAGGCCAAGCTATCAGTGACAGTGGTTTAACCAACACCTAGTACACCTCCTTCACAGAATGGCAGAATCACTTAAGTTGGAAAAATCATCTGAGACCGCCAAGGCCAACCTAAGGCTGAACACCACCCTTTCAAACAGACCACGGCACTGAGTATCACATCCAGTCTTTCCTGAAACGCCTTCAGGGACAGCAATACCACCACCTCCCTGGGCACTCCATTCCAGTCTCTAATCATCCTTCCTGTGAAGAAATTCTTCCTAACGTCTGGCCTAAACCTCACCTGCTGCAGCTTAAGCCTGTGTTCTCTCGCCCTGTCGCTGGTTGCCTGGGAGAACAGGCCAACCCTTGTCTGGCTACACCCTCCTTTCAGGCAGTTGGAGAGGGTTATAAGGTCATCTTTGAGCCTTCTTTTCTCCAGGCTAAACTAACACAGCTCCCTCAGCCGCTTCTCAAAGGACTTCATTCTTTCCTTGCTTCATTTTTTCCCTCCTCCTGACAGGGTCGCGGATGCCACGGCGGCGTCCGGGACCGGGGAACCCCTAAGGACAGCTGACAGCGACCCCACGGTCTGAGGCGGGGAGAAGGAAGGAAGGAAGGAAAGGAGGCCGATCCTCGGAGAAACGCAGATTCCCACCAGGGCCGCGCTGACGCTGTGCAAGGCTCAGCGGTGGCTCAGCCCGGGGGCTGCCGGGCTCCGCCGCCCTCCGCGCCCACACCTCCCGGCGCTCGCTGCTCCGTCCCCGGGCCGCCGGCCGCGCTGCTCCCCCCGGCCGCGCCGCGCGGCACCCACCTGCGGCGCCTCCCTTCATGCCGCCGCCCCGGGCTGCCCCAGCGGCTGCTCCCGGCCCTCACCCTGCGCCAGGCGCCGCCGGGCACTCGCCGATTCCGCCCACCGACCCGGAGCCGTCCCCGGGAAGCTCTTCGCGCGCTTCCGCCCCCGGGGGAAGCGCGGCGGCGGCGGCGCTTTCCGCTTCCGCCCCGTGCCCTTGCCCGTCTGTGTCCCGGCGGGATGTGGGCGGCGGCGGCGCGGGGCCTGGCTCGGGCCGCGCTGCGAGGTGAGGCCGCGGGGGCTCGGGGGCCGTGCGGGGGCCGTGCGGGGGCCGGGCCGGGCTGTGCCGGGCCGTTGGCGGTGAGACGTGTCCGTTTCTCTCTGCAGCTGGCGCGGCACCGGCGGCGGCGCGGGCCCGGCTGTCGGGGAGCTCCGCCGCGGACACTCGCCGTAAGTGCGGGGCCGGTTTGGGGGCGGAGGGGGCCCGAGGCGTGCGGTTGTGCCGCTGCCAGCCGGCGGGAGGGCACCGAACCGCCCTACGGACGTTCCTGGGCGGTAGAACCGCTTTTGTGAGCGTGTCGGGAAAGGGTTGGTCCGGTCACCCGAAAACCCCACATGGGCAGAAAAGTGGTTATATTGGTAACCGTGCTTGCTGTGGGCTCCCGTGCTTGCTCTGGATTCTTGTCTGCATCCTTTCTCAGATGCAGGGCCAAGCCTGCTTTTTCTGTGCAAAGCTGTGCCTAGACAACTGCTTCATAGGCCCTCATTGCCCTGACTCTTAAAGGCTTTTTCAGTCGTAACAGTGAAAAAACACACCCCAAAGACGTGAGCTCCTAGAGTGTTTTGTTTATGAGGGGCTTGCTTAGATGTTGACACATCCAGCAAACCTAGAAAACAAGGCCCTTTCTAGACCCTGGTTGAATGACATGAGTAGTTCCTAAGTTCATCTCTGCTGCCCTCTTTTTCATCTGGCTATTTACTCCTCCATCTGCTTGTTGGACAATTCATGCTGCTCTTCCGAGTTGACAAAATTTTAGCACTGACACAAATTTCCTTAGTTATCAAAGTGTCTAGTTCCACCTTCCATGTAATACAAGTATGTTGCTATAGTGTAGTCTCTGACAGACAGCTAGACTGATTAAATGGAGTTATTACTCTTCTTTCTGTAGCTTTCTGTCATAATCTTGGAAACCTTGTTTTTCTCCTTAGCTACTGTCAGACCAAAAAATGAAGTAGAACAGAAGCAGCTGTGTGCTTTTGGGGAGTACGTGGCTGAGATTCTGCCCAAGTATATCCAGCAAGTACAGGTAGGTACTGTTCAAGAAATTGTTCTTGTGGCAGGACAGGATCCAGTGATCACACAACTTTTTTATTACCTGTTCAGAGAAGTTCTGGGGAAGAAAAGGGCCAGAATTCCATGAAAAGTACTGCTGTTGTTAAGTCCCTTAATCTGATGCCTTTTTGTGTCTGCTGTGTCTCTTTGTTTGAGTGTTCTGCTGAAATCAGCATCATGTTCAGTCCTCTTGGTGTTTGTACTCATGCCCTTCCCACTGCTCTGTTTTCATCAGGTGACCTGTTACAATGAGCTGGAACTTCTGATCCATCCAGATGGGATCATTCCCGTCCTGACCTTCCTTCGTGACCACACCAATGCTCAGTTCAAATCCCTGGCTGACCTGACTGCTGTTGATGTCCCGTCTCGGCAGTACCGCTTTGAGGTAGGAACTGCTCAGAGGTGCAGTACTTGGAGGGCTTCACAAGTACGTGCTGTTGCAGCTCTGACCACTTTCTTTGGTTTTTGGCAGTGAGAAAAAAAAAAAAAAAAGAGAGTTGTAGATAGAATTCTTTAAGTCAAAGGCTTCCAGTTGCTGAAGTAGTGGAATACTTTTTAATTAAATATTTTTCTTTCAAAAATCAAGGTTGTAGATTAATAGAAATATAGATCCTAATTTATTCATCTTTTCCAGTCACCAAGGCAGTATCGAACAAGGCTTTAAAATTCATTACAAATTTTTGGGAACTTTTTTTCAGTCTGCTTGTAGTATGCATTTCCTTTCCAGAGATTACAATAAATCTCATGAACAGCCTTTGTACTAAACTTCCTCACCACAGAAGTTGGAAGTGTTCCCTGGTATTCAACTTGCTTGCTGAAAATTAAGTATATTTTATCTTAGCCTTCTTCCACTGATAGTAATTGCAAGAGTGATTAATGGCCATTTTATTTGAGACAGACCAAAGTGAAGTGTTTCCATCCCTCCAGAAGTCTCTCTTTTAAGATTTAGTATCTGTCTTCTTCATCATCAGTCATGATGTCTAAGTCTCTCATAACTTTTGTCACACTTCTAAGGACCAAAGTGATAAGCTATTGGAACCACAGTTGTAGGAGTGTCTTCTAGTGGCCAGCTCTGAAGTGCTGAATGTGATCCTGCTCATAAAGAATATTTGAAATAGTCCTTGTGTGGCTTTGCTTAGGCAGTGGTGTACTGCAAAGAGATCCACAAATGTTTCCTGTTCCTCTGCTTCAGATTGTGTACAACCTCTTGTCCCTGCGGTTCAACAGCCGGATCCGTGTGAAGACGTACACCGATGAGCTGACACCTGTTGACTCAGCAGTGCCTGTACACAAGGCAGCAAACTGGTATGAAAGAGAGGTGAGTGCTGGTGCACTTGGGAACAGAGTTTTTGTGGAGAGAGGCTGTATTTTCACATTTAAAGTAATTCCCCAACGCCCTCAGGAAGAAAGAGAGAAGTGTTTCCCCAGCTGCCTTTTCAGAGTAGGAGATAAAATGGTGTTTGATTTGCTTTTGAATGAATTCCTGCATCAGTTTTGCTGGCACTGTACAAAGCCAGGCATGTAACTAAAATTTTATGGAAATTACACAGGTTATGTGGTTTTGGGGATTTTTTCAAATACAATTCAACTAACTTGGCTCCCTTCCATTTAGGTTTGGGACATGTATGGTGTTTTCTTTGCCAACCACCCTGATCTAAGGCGAATCCTCACAGATTATGGGTTTGAGGGCCATCCATTCCGGAAGGACTTCCCACTCTCTGGTTATGTGGAGGTAGGAGATACAGTCATGTCTAAAGTTACCAAGTCTGTCCAATGCTGTTTTCTGAGCTCCAGTACAAAGATGTGACTGCTTTACAATCACTTGTCTGTATTCCAGAAGAGTTATATAAATCTGCACAGAAATTTGAATTATCACACAAAATATCATCTATGAAAAGGCAGCCTAAGGCTGGAGAAATTGAGCAAATGTTATGTGCTGTATACCAAAGACACTTGTCAGGCAGAGAAAGTGCTTCTGCTTTCAGCACATTTTCTGTAAGATTAAAGTTTCCACTGCAGAACTGAGTTGTCTAGAAGGATAAAGAACTGAACTGTTCTTGATTCAGTTGGAACTTGACTTTGTTGACTGTTTGTAGGCCCAGATTATAAAACTCTGATTAAACTGACTCTTGCCATTTATTACTTCTGTATGCCAACCGCAGGTTAAATGAGAGTGTTTGGTATCTGTCTAGTTTCAAATCACTGCCCTGCAGAAGCAGGTATATTTGGTGCAGTGTTAAGACTGAGTCGAGTCTCAGAAGGAAAACAGTGAAGTTCTGCAAATAAAGAGGCTGTTTTAAGAAATGTAGAAATAACAAAATCCTGCAAGCAAGGATAAGGCACCATCTCCTGAGCTGGTTTCAGAGATCTGGACTGGCACAGTGAGGATAAAGCAAGCCAATCAGAAATGTCTGGTACTCACCTGCATTCCATCCAGGTTGTCTTTTTCTCCCCTTGTTCTGAGTGTCACGCTAAAAATTAGAAAAACTAAAACTACACAAAAGCCATATTATAAAGATTCATGAGTGTAGTCCTCAGGCATGCAGGCCCAGGATGGGATGTCTTATTTCAGTGACTCAGGAGAAATTCCTGTGTCAAATGACAAATTAAATGTGTTACTGCATGTGACCTTCATGTGGACTGTTAGGGTGGGTGCTCGTGATTCTGGGTGCTTAGTCATGACACCTGAGGGGCATGGGAGCAAAGCATAGGAGGAGGGACACTGCACAGATCTTGGTAGCATCTGGAGAGCTCTTCTTTAGTCATGAGGAGAACTGAAGCTGTGGCAGAGGCCTGTAGGCCTGGGTTTTTCCATGGATAAGAAGTAGTTGTCTGCAGAAAGGGTGGTCTGGGTCATTACTGGGTCATTGTGCACAGCAGACAGGCTGCAGGAGCAGGGTGAAAATGACTGGCCTGTGTTCTTTGTGCTGTTCCAGGTGCGGTATGATGATGAAGTCAAACGGGTGGTGGCAGAGCCTGTGGAGCTAGCTCAGGAATTTCGTAAGTTTGATCTGAACAGCCCGTGGGAGGCATTTCCTGCCTATCGTCCAGCTCCAGAACCCCTGAAAATAGAAGCAGGAGCCAAGAAGGAAGATACCAAATAGCAGCGGAAGGAAGTTGATGTGCATCCTTTCTGTTCTAATATAGTATTTATAATATTAAAAATTGATATGAGATACTTGCCTGTTGTCATCTCTTGAATAATGTTTCCAAACTAGATGAAAAGCACAAGGCCCAGGAATGCTAATTTATAATCCTTAGGATCCAGCTGGTAGATGTTTATCTGGTGCTTTGAGTTGTAAAACAGGGAATTTGTCTTCTTGGTTTGCAAATTGAACAGTGAAAGCATTGCCTGTGGCTGTGTTTCCTGAACACTACTACTGCCAGCAGTCCCTGCAGGTAAAAATCAGAATCTGAGCACTCCCTAGGAGACTGCAGTGAAGCAGCTGTGGAGTCTGAGCAATAGGACAGTAGTTTCTTAGCTGCAGGATGAGTGTTGGCAAGACAGTAATAATATGGCAAACAAAAAGGCAAAGCCTGTGTAAATGGTTCTAATACAGTTCCTGTCAGGACATTAAAAATGTAAGTGGATCCAGACCAAAACAATTATGGAAATCTCTACTATTTCCATAGGGATTAGGTCAGTGCCTTTTCTCCCAACAGGAGCTGCAGGTAACTTCTGATGTGACACTCCCTCAATAGCTTTATCTTCACAATCAAGCAGTCTTTATTTTCTCCAGCATCTTCAGAGTGTGCTTTTTTTCCCCTGCAGCCAAAAATATACCCCTCCCTTGCCACATGGACAAGAGTATGTCTTTTTGTCAGTACTCCAATTATTTTGAGCTCTATGATACAAGAGCATTACCACTTTCTTTGCTTTTGTGGAAAATCTCTTTTTTTTCCAAAAAACCCGGAAGAATGCTATAGTTCCAGTCCACCCACCACCTGTTTGGATGGGATTACATTACAGCAGTCATCAATTAATAATGTCCCTTGTCCTTGGTCCAGAAAATGCATAATGCTGTTCTGCATCAGAAAGCTGACAGACTTCATTAAGATCTGAAAACTGTTGCATAAGAGATTTCATAAAATAATTCACAAGCAGTTTGTCGAGATTCCCTCAATCAATACTTAAGTTTTTAAATTGTAAAAGAACTAATTAAAATAGGGGTTAGGGGGAGGTTGGAGTATGGGATGGAGGAAGGGATACAACACCAGTAAATTCAATTTAGGAAAAAACCCTACGTGCTGTGACTAGAATGTGATCTCTTTTCAAGAATAAAGGCTGAACTGTATTTTAAGAATTTGGTTTCATATTTGTTTCTGCCTCAGCCTTGTAAGCATAGTTATAATGTAAGCTGTTTAATTTTTTTTAAAAAATTAATTTTTAAATTTTGTTTCAGCTGCTATGGCCAGCAGTGTTTGGGATGTGACCCAGCAGTGTTCTCTGGTTAAAATAAATTTGTCATTCACCTTAAAAGTCACAGCTCTACATGGGAAGGAGAAGTGAACACAGATTAACAGAAATTCGGGGTTTTATACAATTCTTAGCTCTGTTTTGGATCTGTCTTCAATTAAGCAGATTAAATAGGAAATGAACTTTTAGTTTTTCCTACAAGATGTTCCACAGCTGGTTGTTTTCTTTGCAGTGGCTCTCATAGCATGCCGATGCCTATTGTGCAAGACAGAAAAGTTCCTGGTGCCACTTCTAGCACCATGAAAATTCTTTATAAATCACATTTCCTCTCCAGTTCTCCTTCATCCCAGGTTGCTTGAGACACCACACCAAGACTTACGGTCTATGTATTATAAAAAATACCTATTTCCCAGTATGATATGTCAGACCGATGGTAGCAGGAACACTAGGAAATTTGCCTTTTAAAATTAATGTTTGTGCAGAGGGAGAATTTGATCGACATCAAGAAATGTCAGACATGATACCTGTCAAGTTAGACAATATGCAAGGTTTGCTCAAGAATGTGTGTACTGGAAAAGAAGCCAGCCCTATGGGAACAGGCATTGGCTCCAGCAAGTTTTCATTTGTGGAATAGTTGCAAATGGACCTGAGTCTCTTCTCATTAGTGAAGGCTGGGAGATCAGGAAGGCTGCAATTTACTCATCTAGCCCAGGGCACAAGAGGTTGCACAGCTTCACAGAATACTTGTGCACTCTGCTTCCCCCACTGCTCCTGAGCTCCTGAGGCCATTTTGCTCATCAAGCCTGCTCACTCTGACCTCCTTGTGGCTGGTGAACACTTTGTGCTGGACAAGGCTGTGGTCAACATGGCCAAGCACAAAGCTGTCTTCAAATCCTCTGTCCTTGCCTGTTGCATACCACCAGCTTCTGCAGGGTTTGTTTGCCTGGTTTGGATTCCCCAGCTGTAGGAGCATGTGGGATGCTACGACTGCACGTAACAGATGTAGCTGACTTATAGACACACTATACAGAAGAGAGATTTTCTGGTACTGAAGGGACAGATAGACTTTAGTTGATAACTCATGGTCACCATGTTGAGCTTTTCCAGCTGAGTAAGTTTTGCTGGTGTTTTCCAGAAATCTGGCATTTCTCCCTACAGGCAGGCAAGCAGACTGTCCTCCCTGAGAATGTGGCTATTGACAATGTCAGGGTACATTACACATGTACAGTAGATACAGTGGGATGGGACCCTCCCTGTCACTTTTACACAGCTCATTACTCCTTCAAGCAGTAGATGCTGCTCACAAAGTGAAACAAGAAGATAAGGAAAGCATCCTTGTAAGGACTGACAGCACCATACCTGGAAAATACCAGTATAATAGAGTTCCTGTCTGGTCACAGTCAGTGCTTCACTCCTGCTTCCCTCCTGCTTCCCTCAAAGTTACCTTACTTCCACTCCAGTAACTCAAACATCACCTTTTCTGGGAGCCATGTATGTGCTTCTTCCTTCCCCTCTTTCTTCAATCTTCTTTCTTCCCTGAACATCTGCCAGACAGCCCCAGGCTGGGGAGTAATCTCCTCAAGTTCTGGGCAAGATGATCGAAGCAAGTGATTTCTTCAATTTTATAAGCAGAATTTCCCTTTTGTGAATATGCTATCTCCCTCAAGTTCTACTTCAAAGAAACTTCCTTCCTAAAGAGATTCTTCTGGTGCCACATCTTCTGCCTCAATCAGCATCCAAACAGCTCCTGCAGTTTTTGACCCCTCTTCTCTTGTTCTCATTTCCCATGTTCCTGCTTCAGGAGGTCATGGTGAAAATGAAGATACCAGCCAAGGTGTCCCTGCATAAACCTGGCTTGTGACATTTTGAAACTGCTCCAACAACAGACGGTATGGCCAGGGGAGTGCAGAGTGGTAGGGCTGTGCTCAGCTGTGAGTACCTGGCAAGGACAAAATCCTTCAGGAGAAGCAGGTGACTGTCTAACATTGCAGTCGTACATGCAGGGACTTTGTGCAGCTGTCAGAAACTCAGCCTTGTTTCTGTGCAAGTATTGCTGCTGTACAGACAGCTAAGAAATATGCTTATCACTCTGAAAATGTCTTTCTTTGTGGGATAGGGAGGTAATTCTACAAAATTCCCCTAGCTCAAAATAGCATTCACACTGATGCTTGTCCCTCATCTGCCACTACGTCAGTCATCTGAGCAAACCCCCACGCCTCCTCTCTTCTACCTCCCACCAATGTGGCTGTCCTCCTCTAGGCACTTCAGCTGCAAGCTGTTCCTAGGAAATTCTCCTGTTGACAAAATCATGTACAACTCTCACAGATGTTGGCCAAAATCCTGTTGGGCAATCCTCTTCATGTCACATGCTGCAAGTTAAAGAGAGGCTGTTTCATGACCCACGAAGCACAGGGGTTTTTCCACAGCGGCTTCTAGACAAAGTCCTGTGTACAGTGTGACCTAAAAGGGACTTTGGCACAAAGCAGGAGGCACATCAGTCTCACTGCACAGATGGGCCATAAGTGTCTGCCTCTTGGTTAGCTTGTGATTCAGTTTAATAAAAGAAGAAAGGGATGCAACTGAAGAGTAAGCAGCAGAAAATAATGAAAAACAAAAGTAGCACAGTGTGACTTGAACATACCTAAGGCTATGACAGAAACACAGGTCTTGCTTTCAATCCAAACTGACAGGAAGAGTGGCTCTGGATACTGTGGGACCCTCTGTGACTCTTCCCTTACGTGCTGTTTCTTTTGGCTGGTGTGAGTCCAGGTATTGCCTGGTACAGCTACAGATCCTGAAAGTAGCAGAAGATTTGGTTCTTTGCACACAACTTGCCAACCAGGACATCATCCCAGCCCTTAGTACACCATCTGGTGACAGTATGTCCTGTAACTTGCTGAGCAAGGCATGCATTTCAGATTTACCTTCTCTCTTTTCTAGGCAGACTTCTTTCTCCCTTTAACCTGAGAGAGATGGCATTAGTCCTTATTTATACATATAACTGTGTATTTGTATAACCCTGGCATTACATACTGTGCCATACAGAGTAGGAATACAGAACAGTTTAACTGGGGATTTGGCACTAATAAACATGTAAATACATGTAGAGAACAGATGCCTGCTGTAAAGTCAATCAAATGAAGTTTTGTCTATGTAATTTAGAAAATCTAAGGCAGACTGTGCTCACTGTAACCCAGAAGTGCAGTCACAGGACAGGATGATGAGGTGCTAAAGCCTGAGCCACTTCAATACTTGGTGTTTGTTAGGTCACTGTACTGAGTTCTCCCTCCAGGGTGTTTGATAGAGAACTGAACCAGTGACATTTCTTCTGCCTGCCTGTATGTTTTGGCTGCTACTGCCCTTCCATGAATCTGCAGTCTGCTAGCTTTATCTGTTTGAGACATTCCAGGATTGTTTTCAGATTTTCGAACCCAGGAAAAAGGAGAACTGAAAATTAAGCTAAGGAGGCGAACAGAAGTGTCGCAGTATGTGACAGAGGCACTGAGCAGAGATGGAAGGGGCTAGGGGGTCCTCCCTTCTTAAGAGGCAAACATATGTAGTGGAATTTCTTACAACTAACAGCTTCCTATAATCATTGCAGTGGAAAGTCGGTCTTTGAAAAGGAAGCTTAAAAAATTCTGCCAAAAAACATCACAACAAAGTTCTCCAAGTTTCCAAAATATGATGGAAAATATCTTTTGGGGTCAGCAAGTTGAACTGCAAGCCCTTCCCAGGGCTGTGACCAGAAACACAGAAAGATGGATCCATTCCAAGAGAGGCTGCTGGGATCCGAAGAAGCACAGGAAGACGCCCCAGCGAACTGCTGTGGCTTGGGGCGCTGCACTGTCACGGGGCGGGTGGCAGCTGCTCTGGCAGTGCTGCCATGGCCCAGGCACAGCTCAGCTCCTGGCTGCTCCTGTGTGTGTTTGCTGCATCCCAGAGGCTGACAGGTAGGGAGTACATCTGCTAGCAACACGCTCCTTGGCTTGGCAAACCTTGGTGCAGTGCCATTTGTGTGATGCTTTGCTGCTCCTTCAAATGTGGCTCGAGGTCTCAGGCAGCTGCACTGGAAAGGGACAGAGCAGGAGCTCAGCTGGGGGAGGTTTGCTGGTGTGGGCACTGCTACCTACTTGCAGGTTGAAGACCCGAAGGGGAGGATTTTCTTGGGTCTCCACTGAAAAAATAATCTCCCGCAATACTGTTTGTGAATCTTCTATATTCTTTTTGGGAAACAAGACCCCACCCAACCCTGCTGAGGGATAAAGTAAGTAAGGATTTTCCCTTTCCCAGAGGATATTTATGTTATTATTTCAATACCTTATTTGCTATGCTTTGTTAAATTTTTCTCCACTCAAAAATCTACCACTGTGTTTATTATGAGGCAGTTACTAATGATGGTAGTTTGGCACCTGTTCAACAATGCACTGACTCTGCAGCCAGTCAGACATTTCTCAGGAGAGAGATCTGTGAACCTAGAGGATCGGTTACTAGACACAAGACCAGCAAAGAAAATTTTCAGATGATATAATGCTTTCACCTGAGCTAAAAGCCTTGCTGGTACATCTATGGAGGAGTAGGGAAGAGAAGCTACATCCCTGCTCACATTCCAAAGCCACAGCTGGCTTGGATCACAGAGCCTGCAGCTGTGCAGAGAAACAAACCTCTGCAGCCTGCGGGCTGGCAGTGCACTCCTCCAGGCAGCTTGTACATCTCCCTGAAAAGGTCTAATCAAAAATGGAGATTTGGAAGTGTCTTTTGGTACACATCACACATCCATAGTACTAAATATTTTTTCTACTTTTTATATACACCTGCTGACTTTAACTCTGGAGTATTCAAGCAAAATCCTCACTCTTTTTTTTTTTTTTTTTTTTAATATTAAAAAGCCTTCACCCATTTAAAAATGAAAAAAAACAAATAACCCCATAAATGTATCAGAGAGCTTACTGTTTTATATGATTTTTTTCCATTTCATGTTTCTTAACCTTAAGGATGAGTCTGTAAGAAGTAAAAGAGGGTCTTGGCTACCTCATGACATTGATAACACAGAGGAAGGAGGGGATGCAGCCTCTCTCTCACAATCCTGGACCAAGACTGTTTGTGTCTCCTTTTTCACATACACAAAAACCCAATTAAAATAAATGCAGACAGCTAAAACACTTTAAGTATTAGGAAATGAAAATAAAACAATTCATAGGATTTATGTAACTATTATATTCAAAAACTGCCATTCCTCTGGCCTCCTATCCATTTTTTTCCCAGATTACACGATATCATGTGTCCCAGCAAGCAATTAGCTGGACATCAAATGAGACATAATGGATCTGACAAGGTTTCTTTTATCCTCACACTCTTCCAGCAGCAGAAGCTTAGGGATGAAGTAGAAAAACCAGGATAAGCATCAGTTTATGTTTCTAGCAGCAGCTTGAGGAGCCTGCCAGCACCCTCCTTTCATCACACAGCATTACTTTCTCCAGCAAAAGCTGCCAACCAACCAGACCCCATCCGTTCAAACCCTATCCATTCTCAGTGCGAGAGGCTCCTTGCTGCCTCTCTGCCTCTTTCACTGCTGTCAAAGCAGTGCCTTTGCTGCTGTACGCTTCAGCTCTGTTGGCAGGACCAAGGGCCGTGATATCCAAAACCTCGCCTCAACCACTGCTGCTTCTCTTAAAAAGCTTGTTTTGCTTATCAAAATCCCGTGGTCAGCATCTGTCATATTTGGCAGGCTGAGTGGTAGCTCAGGAATGTTGAAGATGTTATTGACAATCAAATGGCAAAAACAGTAAACAGGAAGGTCTTGTGCTACGAAGCTCTGTCTGATGTCTTTCAGATGAACATCCTCACAGAGGCACCAACACAGCCCGTCGTGGCCCAGAGGACGCCGGCATCATGTTAGAGGTCTCCTGAGCACTGGGGGCCCTGGGCCGAGGCACTGTTAGTGCCCATGCTCCCACCTGCCTGCACGTAAAAACTCACCTGTTGTGTTTGTTCTCGTCCCTGACGGATTTCAGGAGCCCCCGGAGAACGCCTTGGCGATGCCTAGCGGCATTTGTGCTCCCTCCTGGCCCACTCCGCGGCACCTCGCGGGGTGCCCGCGGCGGGACGAGGCACTATCCCCGCTGCGTTTGGTGTCTGCCCCGCCGGCGGCCAAGGCCCCGCGCACCGGGGAGCTGCTGCAGGCGGCACTGCGGGGACGGGAGGGCGGGAGGCAAGCGCTGCACAGGCCCCACGAGGTGTGGGGCTGGTCAGAAGCGAGGCGTGTGGGGCTGGCGGAGAAGGACGTGGTGTGGGACTAGGCCGGCCGTGAGGGAGCGGCCCGCTCTGGGCCCGCCCGAGGTTTGGCAGCACTGCGGAGGGCTTTGCTTGGCAGCGCGGTTGCGAGTGACGGAATTGTGCTGGGCTTTCCGTGACAGAGCTGCTCCTCTCTTGCAGATGCTCTGGGGAAGGCTGGATATTCAGGCCAACGGGACAATCCGGCTGCGGGATGAAGAGCTGGCCTCCCTACGCCCGGCACGGCGGTTCCTGCAGATTTTAGAGGAGGAAGTTCCCAAGACACCGGAGGAGATGGAGCAGCATCTGAGATATTATTCACTGACTGACACTCCCTTGCCCCCGACAGAGTTTGAGCGTCTCCTTTTCACCAGTGTTTACAGTGCCTATCAGGTTCGCTCCATACAGGGTCTGGATAAAACCCCCTGGATTGGCTTTTTCTCTCAGCTGGTTGATGAAATCTTTCGTGACCTGTGCAAGGGGCTCTGCCCTGCCAATACCACTCTCCTCCAGGCCTCCTGGCCTTGGAAGGAGAAGCCTTCACATTTGGCCTCCCTGAAACATTTCTATCACTCTAACCTGGCCAGGACCAAGAGAGACACCTAATGAGGGAACCCACTACAGGAAAGGACACACCTGGCATCAGCTGCATCCTTGGTTATTTTCAATGCTTCCCACACCATGCAGGACTTTGTATAAATATGCCACACCTTTTTGTCCTGCTTTCTGCACTGCGCTGGCAACCCTCTCAGGATTTATGCACAAGCTTTTATTTTTAAATGAAAGAAGGACAAAACTGTAAAGTGCATTTCCCCCTTTCCTAATTTTTTGCTAAGTGGGCTGTGCTGAACAGAGCAGTGCTATTTAGATGTCTTACCTATCTTGGTCACTGATGCTTAGGAGAGATGGCTTGGAAGTATTTTTCCAGGATATTAAGCTGGTGTCATAGCTGACTTCATTTCAGATAATTCAGTTCACTTTCCTTATATTCTCCCTGTGGTTTCAGACAAATACAAGATCTTTTCTCCTCTCCAGTAGCAGCTAAGCAGGCTTTGTTGTGTTTCATGATATAGGTCAAATATTTAATTTGCATTTTCTCTTCATCTCTTCAATATGATGATATTTTATGTGTCAGCAGCTATTTCCCATCTCATGTATTCATTTTTCTCTAAAAAGCAACCTGAAAATGTATGTATTCCATGAAGCTTTCTAGTATTTGAATATCATATTTACACTTATGCACAGCTTTGTTTCAATTATCATTTCGGAATATACTTCCTGAAATCTCATTTAAATTCTGAAGGATCCTGACCTAGTTATTCCTTCAGCAGATTTTGCCTTTCTTCTATAAAGTTATTTTTTTGCACAGCCATGGCATTTTACAAGCCAAACATAATAATTACATAGTCTCTATTCTCAAAATCAGAAATATAATTATTTTATAGAAAGACATCATTAACATTTGTCTGTCATAAACACTGTGCTGTGGAATTAAATAAATGTAATTATCTCCTCAGGAGGGTTTTGATTTTGGTTCTTGTTGTTATTACCAGATTTTCTGCTGCCACTATAGGTATATCAATTTTGAACATTCATTGCATGTGCTTAGACGATGGGATCCATAATTCCCTATCAATATAATTCTTCCATGTTCAGCAAAAGAGGCATGTGTGACCTTCAGAGTGGGAACTGCTAGCTTCTGACCTAGTTAATCTTATTCCAAGCCATTGTAGCCCAACAGATGGACAGGAGAAACGGTAAAGCAGGAACAAGAAGCCTGGAAGCAAGATGCCACAGACAATGGTTTTAGAGGTCAGCTTAGGGTTATGACAGAAGGAGATAGATTTAAAGCAGGTTGTTTGTTGCTGGATTTTTGTTTTGTGTGTGTTTGTTTCATTTTGATTTGTGCTTTGGGGTTCTTTTTGTTTGTTTCTTTGTTTCCAGGATATAGGAATTAAAATTAGAATTTTATTTGAAGTAAAACATCTTGTCTCACCTAATGTTCTCTTATGCTGCTTTTTTACATACTTCCAATCTTTACCCTTTACCCTTTTGCCAAATATGCCCCCGGTATTCAATGTCTAGGACATCTATGGAGTGACAGAGGCAGTGAGGGGCTGCATTCAAGTCCAGTTTGAGCAGAGTATCATCAAAAAGCTGATCTGAGATGGCACTAGTGTATGAAAACACTTGCTGGAGAATGTACAGCCTGATCCATATGAATACATGGAAAAAAGTTGAGTGGGTTGGCTTGTGACTCAGATGCCAACACACTGCTTTGAACTCAGGATTTTGTTAGGAGCAGTTTTAGAGCATTGCTGCCTGTTGAACTTATTATAAAGTATGCTGAAGTGATGTCATGAAGCTTTGTACATGCTTAGGATGAGGCATTTTTGCAGTTTATATATTTTTGGGGTACAAACCAGGGTTTAGCTCAACTGAAATAGCACCAGTGGTGCTACAATGAAGTCTCCTGTGCTCCCACTACCTCCTCAGTGGATCCTGCTGGGTGCCTGTCCATCTGTTTGTTGGACTGTAGGAACACAGCAGCATCCTCTACAGCCACAGCAAGCTCTCCACAGGACAAACTTTTGGTGGAACCCTGCACGTACAAAACCACTGGAACACGGATGCTGAAAACATCACCTCATGGTTCCTTTGACCCTGCCTGCAGGAGGTCATCAGTGCAGCACACGGTGGGTTGGCAGCACCCTTGTGTCCAAGGGGCTCATTTCTGGGGAAGGTAATGCCCCAGTGGCGTGGTACTACTCACACTTAGTGTTATGAGCCTGCAGATGATCCAAATCTTTACAGATTTAAAAATACATTTCTTACTCTTCTTACTTACCTTGCTCCTGGGCTTTCAGAGCATGGTCCATTCACAGATTTGAGCCCTTATGTTTCACTACAAGAAGCCTGCTCTTTGTTTGTTTCTAAATGTATTTACATTAAATGGAAGTTGAGATTTTCAACCAAAGCTTCTTGACTTCATCTACATCAGATAAAGAAAAGCACAAACCACTGTGAAACTTGCAATAAAATTGTAAGAGGTACCAGCCCTTCACACACACAAATGATTAAAAAGCATGTACACAGACTGACTGGCTCAGTAACACAACCTCAGCTCACACAATTACCATGCTTCTCTCTCACCTGAGCTGGTACCTCAGCCAGTGACAACTCACAAAATAGCATAAATTCCAAACGGAGAACATTCACATTTTTTTAAATTTTTATTACATTCATTTTCATTACATTTATTCCCTCCCTGGATAAACAAGGAAAGTCATCACACCCTTTGCTGTCTGGATGCTGGAGATCTGAAGTAACACGACAGCAGTGGTTCTCTGATCCTCAGCATCTCACTACACCACCCCAACCCTGCCCCAAAACTACCTCATGCTTTATGTTAAATCAAACACCAACACAGGACACACAGCTACAACCTGAAAGGCCTCTCTACGGATGAATGGCACACACAGCAGTGGCCCTGCAGACAGGGCACAAGCGTGCAGCATAAGGAAAGCACTGGACACATGACAGCATGCTCAAAGTAGAGGATGATATTCAGAGAAGCTATACCCAAGTTCATGGCACCTTAGCTCTTCTTATGATCCTTTCACATCTGCATTTAATTGCTTGACCCTTGAGGTGAGTTGGCACCTGGAAGCCACTTGGGCTGAGCCTCTGAATAGATGAGGAAGCCCGTGAAGGTGATGTACTTGCCATGGTTGCTGTAGGCACCATAGCCATCATGCTGATGGCTGTAGAGCCAAACGGTGTCCCCGTACTGCAGAGGCAGCATGATACTCTGGCTCTGCATCTCCCGCCTCTTGGAGTGGTTGTCATCGTAGATCATGGCCTGCACCTCATTGTGGTTCTTCATCAGTTTCACTGACATAGTCTTAAAGGGCATTTTGCCAATGGTGAAGGAGAAATAGTATGCACCAGGTATACGGCATGTGAAGATGCCAGTGGAGGAATTGAAATCTTTTCCAATATTCACAAACTCCGTATCAAATGTGATTGGCTCGTGCTGGGTTTGCTTCTCATCTGTCCCCAGGAGACTTTGGGAGCGGGCAACAGAAAACGCAGAGCGAGGGTCTTGTACCCTGTTTGGTTGGTCGGACAACACGTGTCGCTGTGAAGCTTCGTTCTGCTCTCTGGGAAGTTGCTGAACTGTGTGAGGGTTGTGTGGCCCGAGCTCTTGAGAGCTAAGAGCATTCTGGAAGAAGGCAGAAGTGTCTGGATAGATCAGGTAGCCATTGAAAGTTGTATAGGGGCCCACATTGCTGTAAAGAGCGTACTTGGGATCTCCATGTAAACGCAGCCAAACTGTGTCACCGTAATCAAGCTGCAGCATGGCACTCTGGCTGGCCACCTTCCGTTCCTTGCGGTGATGTTCATCATACACAATTACCTGCACCTCATTCTTGTTTCTCATCAGCATGACAGACAAGTTTTTCTTTGGGTATTTCCCAACGGTGAAGGAGAAGTAGTAGGCTCCCGGGATCCGGCAGCGGAACAAGCCAGTCTTGGGGTCAAAATCATTGCCGATATTCACATACACTTTGTCAAAGGTAATCACCATCTCAGAGCTCCCTTCCATGCTGCTGGTTCTGGCCACAGAGAAAGCAGAGCGAAATTCAGCACTGGTGTCTGCTGGGAAGCCATCTGTAGGAAGAAAATTCATGCAGCAAAGGAGGCCAAAGATGATCTGAATGTTCAGTGTCATCATTGTGTCTGGAAGAAAAAAGAAGCATATTTTAGCAACAATAGCATTAATTTACAGCTCACGCATCAGTTGAAATCCAGACCTGAATATTGCTAAATAAACATGAAGATCCATGTCCAAATATTGAGAAATTTCCAGTGTGTTCTTTGAGCAGTGTATGGGACCACACTGCAGTTCAGATCCCAGCACCACTTTTGTATTTTCCTAGTGAGAGCTGGACCTTTTTAATATGTACTCATGGAGAGAAAAAGAACCTTCTCCTTTGAAAGCCTGGCTATCCTACAGCTTGTCTGCAAAACACCATGTTGCTCACACTGCAGAGGGATCTCAGAGCTTGCTGGGGCTTTGCCAGAGCTCCCTTTTGTTGTGCCTTTTTTAATTCGTAAGACCAAGGATGAAACAAAGCCCTGCACAAACCCTGTATTGCACAACTGAGACACAGCTGAAGGGCAGGGAGAAGAGGACATATGCTCTAGAGATTCCCATGCAGATGCTGCTGCCTCGCAGTGCAGTAGCTGTTTCACAAGATGTGGAAGCTGGAAGCCAAGTAAGTTGTTAGATCCCATTATTCCAACATGAATCTGTGAAAAGTATAAAGAAATATGAAGAAGAAGGAAGGTTTAGGGAAGGGAGACAATGGAGAAAATTACTGAAATAATAAAAAAACAAGGAAAACAAAATGGTAAGTAAAAGGAAAGTCTCCTAACGTGTACAGTTCCTGAGAGAGAACTGACATACCAAAAATGGGGAAACAACTCCCTAACTGGAAAACAGGCCAGACATAAAAACTTCTTTGACCCCTATAAAAGTTAGGCACTAATAGGATTTTCTGCTTCTATTTTCAGTGAAATTTTTTTTTTTTTGGACTGAGGCCAAAAATTATCTATTAGTGCTTTCAGGCTGGAAACAAAACTGCCAGTCATTCCAGTGGGGAGCTTCTCTTTCTGTCACCTCTCTGTGCTTATTAAAATATCATTCAGGCTAGGAGGCAACTGCCTGGTTTGCAGTCTGCTCCATCTGTCACCCCAAAACTGGTGCCTTGCCAGCCTGCAAACAATGAATTCACAGACCAGCAGAACAGAAGCAAAACATGCAACTCATCGAAGGGGGAGGGTTGAAGACAAATCCTGCATTAAAAAGGATAAAGGGGTAAATATTTGAATCATCTGAGATGGCCCAGTAATAGAAGTAAAGCAGACAGAATGCACATAGACTGTGAGGTGGCAAAGGGATCCTGCTTTGTCAAGATGTGATACCTAGAATCACTCACCAACAGGAATTCAGTTTGATTCCTGCTCTTTCACATTTGCGAATAAAACTGAAATCTGAGGTGCAGCTTTAATACCTAAGAACCCAAGAATAAATTAGAATCAATTACATAAAAATGGCACACTAGCAAAGACTAAAAGAAATATCCATCCATGACCCAACATTAGCATAGATCACTTCTCTCACAGACATCTGCAGCAGGGCTCTCAGCCTAAGCAAGCTTGTAAGTTTGGCAGTGAAGGGCTGAGCAAGGGGAGTTTGCTGTTCAGTGGACCAAGGACAGGCTGCTGATCAGTGATAACACTGAGCAAGGATAACACTGCTGCACTTAGTGCTGAAGAATGCTGAGAGCAGCTTGACCAAACTCTCACCCCCACCACAAGGACACACAAGACTGAAGCTCCCTGACTGAGGCTGGGAGCAGCAAGGATGTGCAGGTCCTGATTTGGAAGTGACAGTCAGAAGTGTTGAAGAGAAGAAACTAAAAAAGCTGCCAACACATTTTTCAGCAGAAAGCATATTTTGCTGGGTAACCCTGAGAACACATCATCTAAAAAAATGCCTATTCTGAAAGCATATTAAAGTCAATCACTCTACGCTATAAAAGGCCAGTGTCACTTTTGCACAGGAAAGATTTCTATCATACCTCCCTAAGGTGTGTGAAGATCTTTCCTTTCAGTGAGGACACTCCTCAAGGTTATTCCTTGAGGCTGAATGAAAGACATTTTCAACAGTTGTTGGTGTGGGAAAGTAACATCAATCTCTGCTTAACAATTATTCTGCTACCTTGAGTATAATTGCTTTAATATAATTGCTTCAAAAACAGTGCACTAAATCAGTAGTAATAGCGATCCATACTGTGTAGTAAATAATTCTGATTAAGCTTTTTCCCCCTAATCATTATTTCAATAAATTGAAATAAATAATTAATTTTATTTATATAAATATATCTGGTTTGCTATCCTTAGTTCTGCAGGACGAAGTTGTATAAGGGCTCAATTACACCTGTGTAATTAGATATAAACCATTAGATATAAACCATTGACTAAGTCCGGGACTAAGATTGTATCCATCTGCATCTCAGTTCTTTTCTCAGAAAGAATTCAGAAAGTAAGAGAGTCTTTTCTGTATCTTATGGCTTCTGTTTGTGAGGGCTTCTCTAAATTTGAAGCTCCCATTCTGCCTGTGACATCTCAGTATTTTCCTCCATGCCAATTTCAGAATGTTTTTCCTGATCTAGCCTGCTCCTCCAGGCCCCACGTGCTGCACTGAATGTTGCTGAGAGAGCTGACTGATATCCTTTTGAGGCCACTCTCTATCATCTTGGAAAGGTGACGGACATCAGAGGAGGTCCCTGGTGACTGCGGATAGACAAATGTGGCACTCATCTTCAGAAAGGACAAGTGACACAACCTGGGAAACTACAGAGTGGTTGACCAGTTAGCCCTCACTTTGGTCCCTGGGAAAATCATGGAATGCTCTTCTTGGAACATATTTCTAGTCAAAGGACATGTAATTTAGCCCACGTTATTTAATTGATCACAGATTGCCTTCTTATGGGAAGAGACCAGTGGATGTCACCTGCATTTTAGCAAGGCTTTTGTTTCAGTCTCCCAGAGCACTCCTCTATCCAAATTGTGATGTTAGGTAAGTGGACTACTAGAAAAGTGAAAACCTGAGTGGAATATCAGGCTTGAGAACTAGTGTTAAATGTTTAATTTCAGATGTCATCTTCAATATTACTTATCAATGTCCTCAGAAGCAGAAAGAATGCCCACTGATCAAGACTGCAGGTGACACCAAAACAGATGGCTGACCAATATACTTGGAGGAACAGCTGCTATTCAGAGGGACCCAGACAGACTGGTGGAATGGACTGAAAAGAAATTCAGTGACAATAAATGCAAAATACTGCACCTAGATGGACTAACCTGTGTGTTGGTACAGACTGGTGACTGACTGTTTGGGAGTCTGTCTGAAAAGGGTCTGATAAGGATCTAGGAGTCCAGAACAGTACTTTGTACCTGATATAGCACTGTGCCCTGCAGGTACTGAAGGCTTACAGCACTCTGGGGTGCAGAACAGAACACAGCCAGGAACCATAGTTTGTGATTATTCCTCTTTAGTTGGCACTTGAGTGACTCCAGAAAAAGACAGCCAAGATGGCTGAGGTCTGAAGCACCTGCCTGATTAAAAGAGGCTGATTGGAATGGGCTTGTTTAGCATGGAAAAGAGAAAACTTTGGGGGGACCTTGTAGCAGCCTTCCAGTGCCTTAGTGGTTCCTGACAGTGCGAGGTACTGCACTGAGGAGCATGGTGGAAGAATAACAGATAGTGGTCATAAAATCCAAAGGGGAAGACTCAGACTAGATATAAGCAAAATAAGTCCCTGATGAGGCTACTAAGAATGTAACAGCTTGCTCAAAGAGATTATGAGATCTCCATCCTTGGAAGGTTACAAACAAGCCTGGATTAAGCTGTGACCAACCTGGTCTGCGCTCAGTGTTGGCTCTGCTTCCAGCAGGAACTTTGACTATAGACTTCCTAAGTCATGATTCCTGATTCTGTAACTGAATCCCGTAGCTACTGCCTTCTCAAAGTTAAAGTTCAGTCCCTAAACAGCCTAGTCATGGCACTCACATGGAGTTAACCAGCTAATGGCAGGTCTAACAGAAAGATTATTTTCCATCCAGCAAATAGAAGCATTTTCAATGAAACTATTAATCCACAGCTAAGGACCCACAAATCTGCTTCCATGCTGTCTTTATTTTTCCTTACTTTGTAGTTTATGTGCTTCTCAGGGCACTGACAGTCTCTCTTCCCATGTCTGTACAGCATTTGGCTACTGCTGCCATTTAAACAATACTAATAGACCCTAATATCCTACCAAGAACTAAATCCCAAACTGTCATACTTGTGAGCTCAGTTTCTGGTTCAGCAGTATTATTTTTGCAAAGTGCTACATCTAGTGTGGCAGGTCCATTCCAGCTTCCAGCTTAGAAAACCAAGCCCTAAAGGCAAATTTATAAGGGCTGTTAGATGTTCCTGATTCATACTCATTCATTGTTATTCCAGTGATCACCATGGTGTGGCTGCATGGAGAACCAGGATGACTGTGACATGGCTGCATGCTCTTGAGACAACAAATGACAGGAATGGATTTGGCATTTGCAATTTTAGCAACAAGCCTGCTTCTCTGAAATGCTGCCTGTGCTCCAGATCTTGTTCAGCATATCCAGGAGTCGGGGGGGATACTGAAAGCACATCGCTGCTGGCCAAAAAGCACAAAAAGACAAAGCAGACAAAGCTTAATGAAGTCTGTAGTAAATCTGACCTTATGGTCCCTCAAATTACCGCTATCCTTGCTTCTGTTTAAAAGCTAATTTCTCTGTAATAAGGTCACTTATTAAACGTTGGATCACTCAGTACAGTTGCAAAGACCCTCTGCTGCTGCTGTCCCTTATTTATCAGTTCTTTCCAAAAGCAAGTAATTTAAATGAGGCAGTTAATTATACTGCGCTTCCATTAGCAAGCTGTTTCCTTGACAGCTCCCACTCACCACTTTCAGCACTATTTAGGTTCTTTTAAAAATAATTTATAAAGTATCTAATAACTGCCTCTCACACTAAACCAGTCTAAGAATAATTTGCCAATCATTAGGAAGACACATCCAGCTACAGGGGTGCCATAAACAGAGGAAACTTGTGACAGTTTTTGGGCTTGAGTATTGTCATAGTAATTCTGAAAGATAAAGCTGCCAAAATGCCTTGTTGCTCCTCCAAAAATTGTTTCTGGTGCCCAAGTCTCTTTTTTTGGTATAGTTTTTTTGGCAGAGAAGAGATAACACTGGGGACGTAAAGCTGGCCATGGACACTGTGGCATCAGCCTTGAGTTCATGCTATGATCCAAGTTTTAAAACTGAAGAGTGAGGTGAAAGACCCAGGCTAGAGATGGAAAGTGGGTCTTCAGCATGTGGCAGCTATGTCATTCTCATTATATTTATACACAAATCAGGGCCCTTTGTCCCCTACCCTGCCATTCCTTATTGTCCCAACACCACAGAAGCATGGAATAAAGCTAGGCAGACCCAAGGGATAAACTAGGTAGGCTACTGCTTTTAGTTTAGGCAGTACCAGCAGGGACAGCAGCCCACAGAGAAGTCAAGAAACTAATTTTGGAATAGGAGGCACAAAACACATGATGCAGTGAAACAATTCTCAAAGACACTGGCATTAAATAAGTGACCTGAAATAAGGGGCTAAAGTGGTAATGACTCATATAGTAGAACAAGAGCTGCAAAACTTTCTTGAAAAGAAAGTCAGAATTCACCATTTGCATGACCCAGGAAATTTTAATAGCTTTGAGTTTGCTGGAGGTGATTTTTCTGTCCTGGAACAGAATCAATCCACCAGTGAAATGACAATTAGTTTTACTCTTCTATTGAGACATATGGATTTTCAAAAGGACATTCAACAATAGAAAGGTCACCCCATTTTTACACTTGCAGGACAGACCTACTTGTGAAACCCACAAGGGTTTTCTTTTTATTCCAAAATATTAATTATCCAGATTCCCTAGTCCTACCTTATGCAAGAGTCCTTTAATTTCAGTGGGAGTTTTGCCAGGAATATCGCTGAAGAATGAGATATGAAACAAAATTGAAGTAGTACAGTAGGATCAGCTGTTACTAAAAGGTTTTTTAAATCCTGTAAGCTGCAAGAGCAAAGCCCTGTTCTCCCAAGCTCTCACCCTAATATTTAAGGACAGCTGCAAATGTTTCAATTATTTGAATCAGTGAAAGCCTGTGTAATGAACATCCTTTTTGGACTATAGTTAGCAAGATTTCTTTTCCCAAGATACCACATACTGTCTGTTCCACTCATCCAATACAGATTAGGAGCATCAGATAATGATGCAAATGCATCAGTTCTTCCAACTTCAGAGAGAAATTATTTGTAGCACATCCTCAAAAGCAAAATCTGTATAAGAGTACACGAGTAACAAAATCAGTGATTCACTTATGGCTCTGGCCTTTCTCTGCTTTTGATGAATGTGTTTGTTTTTTTTTAAACTCTGGCACAATCCTGGGAGGTAAAACATGTCTGAAGCATTCAGGATGCCTTTTGGAAACTCTGTGTCATGCCTTGAATGACAGATATGTATCGCATTAATACAGGAAGTGCTTGCTTTTGAATGTTTCCCTGAGTCACGGGAGACTTTAGCATAATAAACCAACTTCTGTGTACTCAAAGATCTGTGGAAAGGCAAAAATTATTTTCAAGTCCCTCAACTCCAGCCATAATCAGGAAAAGGAAATGGAGAGACTTTTTTGGCAGAAGCCACTATTGTTACCTTGCCTTTCAGAATATGATTAAACCTGATATTTCAACCAAAGACCTAAAAACTCTGTTTAAATTAAAATGATGTTATATGAAATGATGTAAATTCACCAACCAAAATGAAAACATGATAGTTCTGACATTAAGATTGATTTTTTTCTTTAACATTATTTAAGAAAATTTGTCGTACGCATTTGAAGTGCCAGGGTGACACACTACATCTGCCTTTTTGGCTACCATTATATTTTAAAATATATTAATTTAGACAAAATAGTGTTTTAGTAGAGAGGATTGCTGAATAAATCCTAGGTGGGAGAAAGGAGTTATTCCAGAAAACTAATGCTTTAAGATGTAATAATTCTTTTACATCTTTTTCCAAATGAACACATTAGACAAATCCAACTGTCCACTATGTACACACACTGCTCAAGAAAACAGGACTAAAACTTCAAAGTAAAGAAACATACTCTAACACTGGCCAGAAGCGGAAGAACAGAAAACATTGCTAGAACATTTGAGTTTAAACTGTAGTTCACAAAGCATGTTGAATACTGTAAAGACATTTTGCACATGCAGATAAACCAACTGTTGATAAGTAATCATGGAAATTACACTAGCAATAAACAGTGAAAAAAGTAGCCATTGATGGGAAGGAGTTCAGTGACAAACAGCTTCTGTGAAAGCAGAGGCCAGAAGAAACCACATGTTGAGAAAACCAAAAGCCTGTTGCTGTGCAGTGTTTACTTAACACTGCTACCTTTAGACATAAAACAGTGAGACCATTTCAACAGTTGTAATTTTCACATGGATCCCATTAATGTTACAGTAATGTCAAAGTTAAACCATCTCTTCTTTCACCCCAGACATAGTTTTCTTTTTTAACCTGGTTTATGTGTGCATTTCTTTTTTCTGGTGTGCACAAGAGATGCCGAGACTGTGGAATTAGGCTTTATTGGAGCATTTCATCTCTCCAAGCAGGAATCATATCGCTGCACCAGGCAGACCACACTGGCATAAAGGACTGACAAAGAGTCTGGCCTGCAATACCAGAAGGTATTTTGATAGGCAAAAGAAAGTATCTGACACTTTGGCAGTGAATACCATAACGATCTCAGTTAAGAGTGAGAGGGGAAGGCCCCAAAGGCAGACTGCACACTGCAATCACGCTCTAGAGAGAGAAGACTCAGATAACTCAGAGGATGGAGTAGAGGCAAATTTCCTTGTTCCAGGTGGCTGGGCTAGAAGCCATGTAGCAGGAGGACTTTCCCACTAAAGTCCTGGGGTCTTTTTTGCCTGTGAAGATAAAATCATGTGAAGCAAAGGGACACTGCCAGAGAGACTGTACCAGCAACAGACCTCCTGGGGTGACAAACACTTTATGAGGAAGAATGCTGAGTACAAGCAGTGCAATTCAGGCTATTCCAAATGTGAAATTATTCTTTAAAAATGAACAAGACTTATTTACAGGGTTTTTATTTTAAACTTCTCACCTGGCTTAAGATACTTAATATCATGGATGTGGATATTAAAGATGTTTGCGTGAGGCCAGAAGAGGAATACAAAGATAACCAGAGGGCTGGAGCACCTCTTCAATGAAGATTGGCTGAGAGAGCTGGATTTGTTCAGTTTAGAGAAGAGAAAGCCTCAGGGTGACCTTATTGCAGTACCTAAAGGGCTACGAGAAAGCAGAAGATGGACTTGTCACAAGGGTGTGTAGTGATAGGATAAGGGAGAATGGCTTTAAGCTGAAAGAGGGTAGGGTTAGATTACGTGTTTAGAAAAAGATCTTTCCTGTGAGGATGGTGAAGCACTGGAACAGGCTGTCCAAGAGTTGTGGATGCCTCATCCCTGGTAGTGTTCAAGGCCAGGTTGCATGGTGCAGCCTGGTCTAGTGGAATGTGTCCCTGCCCATGACGGGGGCAGGGGTTGGAAATAAATGATCTCTAAGGGTCCTTCCAACCCAAACCATAACATAAGCCTATGATTCCATGAAATAAAATGGTTTTATTTCATCATCTGACAAAACTGGAATGAACAAGCAGGACCCAGGTAGTACCACATAAGTGCTAAAGGAGAAGGTGAAGAGGAAGGCAATGACTATACAAATAAGAGACTCTTAAGAGGCAATGAGGAAGAAGTGTTTACAAAAGACTTAACTAGGTTGGAGACAAAAAATTTGAACATAAGGAAAATGCAGATGGGTTCAGCATCCCAGACTACTGCTGTAATTTTTCTCTTTTAGTAAGAGTTTGTACAAGAAAAAGATAACTAATTTTCCCAATAATGTATGAAGCATGGGGACTTTAAAGGGTTCATACAGAAAGAAAAACTGTTTGGACAGCCCCACTGATCACAAGCTTATTAAGGCTTTCCTGAAGTGGCAGGATAGTTCAAATCATTAGGGACATTTAAAATAAAATAAAAAAAATATCTCTGCTTTAAACTCATTTGGGTAAACTGAGCTGTGAGTGACAAAGTGGAAACACTAGGCAAAGTGACACTGGAATCAGTATTCTGGAATCAACTCCAATATTAACCCCTTTATCCTGTCTGTTGTATTGTTACACATCCTAGCTTTTTCTAGCAGTTTTTCTACACTACTTCCTTCCAGTGAAGTTAAGTTTAGCTTTCAGGAAAATCTTCACTCCCTCTGCTGACAAACAAAAGTCCAGCAACAGTTCAGAGACCATTGTTAGGTGTTTACTATAGGTAAATACCTACA
Source organism: Parus major (assembly GCF_001522545.3). Classification (NCBI taxonomy): domain Eukaryota; kingdom Metazoa; phylum Chordata; class Aves; order Passeriformes; family Paridae; genus Parus; species Parus major. The sequence continues at coordinate 22,623,857 of NC_031774.1, read as the reverse complement.
GTATAGGCAGATACTTGACTTTTTTTTGAACCACACTTTCCTCTCTGGACCTAAGCAAGAGTTTTCTTCACTGCAGCTGAATTAATGTTTTCATCCTCCAATCACACTCACCAAAAGAGGAGGTTCCTGGGCTATTCTCAGAGTTGATGCTGTATTTGTCAATTTTCTTTAAATCCTTAGTTCTAACAAATACTTAGAGACATTAAAGTAAAGGTCATCAAGATGAGAGTAAATATTCCAGTTAAACACAGGCAGTACAGGCTTTCATTCCTGTTCCCTGTTGCCTTCCATTTTCATTCATATTCCCAGGCATCCAGCAGCATGCTATGGCACCATCAGTTGAGCAAAATCTTGCAGTGATTCTTTAATGTTCTTCTCTCCTTTCCTCACTAAGAATGAGAACAACTATTAATAGTAGGTTTATTTGTCCAGGAACTAATAGGAACCTGTGGAACCTAAGCTCCACAAAGATGTAGCAAACAGGAAAGCAATTTCGACTGTCTATACGTTACAGGAATTGCAACTTTTATGTTACACCTTCCTGTTCAAGACTGTTGTCCTGGAAATTGTGATGATATTACAAGACATATTGGAACCTGTGGTGTGCTCTCAAAGCTTGTTCATTGTCCTTTCTGTAATGGTTTTATGTCCTCAATTTTCCTTCTGTTTCCTTCCTCCTGCACTTTGTATCGGCCAATATACCATTTTAATTTAACTGCAATGTAAGGTCCTAATCACACAAAGAACAAGTTCTAGATTTTTCTTTTCTGCTTTCTTTTATAGCTGCATAGCCACACCTTCTCTCTCCTCACTTCAGTGGGCAAATAATCGTAATTTTTTCCTGGAACTCTGCACCTGCAGACGTTGTTTTCAAACCCTTCCCCCACTCACTGGAATGCTACCCTCCAGTCATTTCTCTAAGACCTGCCACATCATCCACCTGAGTAGAAGCTAGAGGGAATATGCTGGTTCTTGCTGGTTAATAATCAAATCTCAAGTTAGGATAAACCTGTGGAGTCCAGCAGTGGTCCCCTATGAGAACTAATGGATAAGTGCCAGCTGGGATTACATGTCATGACAACAAAAACCGTTTTGGTTTCATCGTTATGCCTGAACTCACTGTCTGCTATGAGCTGATTTAGCAACCCAAAAATTTTCACAAGTTAGGTAAATCTGGTCTCCATCCTGACTACTTGCAGTTAACAGAAAACTTTCAGAAAGGATGAGATTAGTTTTACTTTGCCTGATAAATCAGCTTCTATGCTATGCTATGTTTTATCAATGGAAACATTGTTTTGGTCATTTTATCCATCAAAGGCTACAATACAATATACTTTGAGAAAATGTCACATGCTACTGACTACGGTTTTCTGACAGCAGGCTTTGCAAATCTATCTGAAAAAACTCTCCCTGTACTGGGATATTCTCCTACAGGAATGCTGCTTTCCTTGTGAGTTTTTTAGCGTGTCTTGACAGGTAAGTCAGGAAAACATGCTGTCTTTTAACATCTGCCATCACACTCAGCCAAAAACCCACATTCATTTCTTTTCATGCCTTGCTATTCCATTACTGTAAAGAAACTCAGAGAACACTGAATTGCACTGCAGTGCTGCTCTACACTGTCAACATGCGGCAACATCTCAATTTGGAAATTCACTGAGCTCTAGTTTAGTGAGGAAGGTGATAAAAGGCATTAAGATCCATGTATCTTTCATCTCTGCTCTGGCACTTTCACTTCTGCCCCTCCTCCTGTTGGGTCAGGACACAGACCTGGAGCCAGAGAACAAGCATCATGCACCCAGCAGACCTCAGTATTATTTGAGAATGAAAACTCTCTGTGGGGAAAAAAGGGGTGTCAGGGTCCATGTAAGCTAATGAGTCTTTTTTCTGGTCCCGTTCTCCAACTGTCCAGCTGGATCATAGGATCATGGTATGATTTCGGTTGGAAGAGACCTTAAAGATCACTTAGTTCCAACACCCTCCTATGGGTAGGAACACCCTCCATTAGACCAGGTTGCTCAGAGTCCCATCAAACCTGTCCTTGAGCACTTCCAAGGATGGACATTCACAACCTCTCCGGGCAACCTGTTCCAGTGCTTCATCACTCTCACAGGAAAGAATTTCTTCCTATTATGCATGATAATCCTGTTGGCTTTTGTGCCCAGTAGAGAGATCAAGAAGCAATCACCAAAAGAATAATCCCTGTGTGGGACTACCCTCAGTAGAGGTACCTTGAGATAGAGACTTCCCCTAGTATGGAACAGAAGTTCTTGATGAGCATTGAAATTCTTCAATACATACAGTGACCTTTATTTTAACAATGAATCAGGTTTATCCAATACTTGGCCCACTAGCACTCTTTCTTTTACATTTACAGATGCACAATTAAAAGCAGCAAAGTAAATCAGCAGGGTTAGCAATTGTCATGCTTATTAATACTGACACTTCACAACCAGAAATGTGTAGTTCCCCGTTTTTAGTGGTCTTACCTGCCAAATCCCTTGTGACCAGGCCTCTCTGAGGAAGATCTATAGACAGCTGGAACTTGAGCTCTTTCAAATTGATTAAAAAGCAGTTATTTCTCAGAAGGCTATAGCTGTTGCAAATGAGACAACCCAAGGCTGTGAACTGATATTTGGTATCTTCAGGAAAACCACAGTTTCTGCTTCCACTTTTAAAACATTGAGTATATTTTGGTCCATTGATTTAATCAGCTTGTCATATTTTTCAACAGGGAACTGTGAAGTTCCTCCCCAACACCCTGTATAAGTCAAGTTTTCACTTCACACGTTTTTGAACCTGGATTTTTCTGTGACAATCTGACACAGAGGTGCTGCCGCCTACAAGGCAGAATCTGTGGCCCTGGATGGAGGGATAGAGAGGAGCATCCCTGAACAATGCTCCCAGTACACACATACCTTTACAAGGTTTTTCCAGTATCTACTTTCTAGCTTTATATTGCTTCCAGTATTCAAAAAATGTCAGTCTCCTCATAATGGCAGCCGAAACGCTTGTGTGACTATTTCTGTAAAACTCCATCTGCACTGGGGAGCTGCTGGAAAAAGGCTTTGGCATTGCCATCAAAAAGCGCTGCTGGACACTGCTGTTCACTCATCAGTTCCTCATTCACAGTGAGGAAGCTCTCAGTGCCTGTCAAGTGCTCACAGATTCCCGGCTCATCTCCATGACCAGCCAGTTTCCTCCCAGGCAAAATTGCCTTTGACAGCTTGTAGCTGATGCCTCTGATTTTGCTTATAGGAAAAGAATTCTGTTAAAATACTGAAATAACAACTGCAGCAGTGCATTGGCAGGTTTTACCTGACTTTCAGACTCTAGTTGGATATAATATCAAGAACATGAAGGATTTGGCTGCTCTGAACCCCGCTATGCAGATGCTTCATTTAAAGCAGGCTTGGATATCATTACTTTGCATTAAATACGCAGCTCATACTGAAAGAAGGGCCATTTGCAACAGCCTACACAATTTCCTCACAGCCACATTGAGAAATTCCAGTCATGCACCCTAAACCCAAACATTCATATTCAGTTCATATTTCAAGACAGTGCTTCCTCTATTCAAATTCTTTCAGTCCCCTACCTTCCTTATAGCTACTTCTGTCTAACACCTCTCCTTTTCAAGATAATTAGACACATTTTCCACCAGGAGAAACATTTACCATCTGCAGAACCCCCTCCAGCATGTTTAGTATTTTTCTGCACAGCCTGTCTCAGATTTCCTCACAAGTTTCTTGGAGAATAACCCCCTCACCTTGTTGTCTCCTCCTAATAGTAAAAATAGGATTTTCTTTATATTAGCTATATTTATCTCCTTCCAAAACCACCTTGTTCCAAAGCTAAATTTCCTTTAGCACTGGATCACAGTAAGCCTTCTTTTGGATACCCTTTGTGTCTCTCAAATCTTTATACACTCATCTGAGAAGTAAAGACAGTAAAAGCAAGGATGGGAAGAGGAATGATGAAATAAACTCAGGCAAAGTGGTACAAGCTGATGTCAAGCACTGCTCGGTCCTTGGGTGGAAGGGATATGAATTCACTTTGAAATATCTGGGGCATCAAGTGACTGTCTTTCTAAGCATATAATTATTTTTCCCAAGGTGTTCTAGCAGTAATGGAATTTGGAGGGAGGGGAAAAATCCATCACTGTTTATACGGTGTCACGGCTTGTGCTCATGTGTCCCAGAGTAAATAAAATATGAGGATTTCCATCAATTTATGGATAATTCCAGTGTAAGAGTGTTTAAATTACAAGATATTATTATGCTAATATGTTCACTGAGCAACAGCTCCATGAAAAGAGGTTACTAAAAAGAACAGCCTAACTCTTCATTTTCTTCTTGTCTTGTTCATTCAACTCAGACTCTTTGCAGCAGTTGCTTTGCAGCCCTTCAGTCCTAAAGAGTACCTGTTTTCACAGAAAAAAATCCCTACTGCCTGCTTGGTATAAAAACACTTCCACTCCTCCCAGTATGTCTTTAACTTCTCTAAGAGCTTTTCTTTTTGTCTGAGTGAAAAGGTCTAAAGCCTGAGGAGAAAGAAAAAATCCCTGTCCCTTTAGAGGATTAAAAAATTATTTGGCTGGACTCAGACTGTGTTCTAGTCAGGATCATACGTGCAGCCCACCACTTCAGCATCTGCAAGTGTTGATGGTTGCTCTCTTTTTTCTTCCTACCTGTCTCCTCACAGAGATACAGGATTTTTCACCATGCACAGGGGACTATCTGTTCCATTTATATTAAACAATATATGTTAAACCATGAATACTACAGGACCTAGATTTTCTCTCCCTGGATAAATGCCTAAAAATATAAATCATAGGACTATGATTTATTTTATTCCTATTCTGAATTCCATTATTTTATTTCTTTTACCTCTAAAACCCACTTTTGGACTACAGTATCTGAATAAAATACTAGAAGAGTTTGTATTTTCAGTTCATATAATTTTACTAACTGCTAATCTTGATTAACTTTTCTTCTTCCATAACATTGTTTTCAGAATTCATAGACACAATCAAGCATCTGCTCCCAGGAAATCAGAATGTCCCATTCCTTCCCTTTTCTTCCAAAAGGAGAGACCTCTTCTAACTATTTTCTTGTAAGCTCCTACTCTTCTTTCGGCTCTTTTCAGAAAGACCTGGTCTGTGGACTTGGTCCTGTGGTACTCCTGGATATCAGACAAACATCAGAACAGGGCCAGCAGACTTCTTCTATTTCATTCACATGAAATGATCACCTTCATAAAGTGATAGAAGAGTGGTCCAGTGGAGAACTTAAGACATTAAACAGTCCAAGGTGCTTTTCCATTACAGGATCGCAAGCCTTATTTGATTATTCACAGATGAATTTACAGTTGTGTAACCTGTTCTTAAAATATCTTCAGAACCTCCCTATATCAAATATTCAACTGTTTTTATTATCCTAGGTCCCAGAAAATTATTCTTGTAGTTTAAAATAATCATCCTTTCTGCTGCTTCTTACTTTCTGCTCCATCTTCCATGACCCCAAAGAAAAGATCATTCCCTCCTCTATTTTTATCTGAAGACTGTTATATCCCCCTGTCAAATTTCTGGTCTGAAAATCACAGTTATTTCAAATCATCTTGCAGCTCACATTTTTCTGACCTTTGATGAGTCCTGCTGCCCTCCTCTGGACTCCCTCTGATTGAATTGCACCTGTATTAAAGTGCAGCAACCAAAATTTTGTGCAGCCCCCAAGCTGAGGCTTTGGCCTCAGAGCAAAAGCATTGCTTCATGTCTTCCAGGTTTCCATGTCTTTCACGTATTCTAGCAAGAAGTTTGCCTTTATTTGCAACAGCATGATATTGACTCATGTTCAGCTTGTGATCTATCGTAACAGATTCATTACTGTGGAGTTGCAACCTAGTCATTTACTTCTGTCTTGTGCTTATCTGGCTGGTAATTTCTGCCTTATTGTAGTACCTTGTATTTATCCCTGCTGAATTTCATTCAGCTCTTTTCCTAGGCGGTCTTCCAATTTATTGGAAAAATTTTGAATTCTAGTATTCTCCTCCAGCACATTTCAAGTGTCACAGTTTTATGTCCCTGGAAAATGTGATATACCCACTCCTTATATTACCATCCAGGTCCTCTAAGAAAACACTGAATAAAAGCAGATCCAGGACACCCCAATGCAGCTACTGTGTCAGTGTTAAGCAGCCTGTAGCCTCTCTGAAGGACTGGAACATACTAAAAGCATACAGATAATGAGCTCTGAATCTTCTGATATTATTTAAGGAGGATCTGCCTGTTCAGATTATCATGTTTACCCAGTTTATAGCCTTCTTCACTTGCTATGCTCCATGCCTCACCAAAACAAATATTTGCTATTAATGTGCAACCACAGTCAGGAATCTCAACTTTTACATTAAAAAGCCCCAAACCCAAATGAAATCTCTCTCTTATCCTACAAATAGCCTTTAATATATAAACTGAACAGAAGCCAATTCTGTTAGAAACTGCTGGAATACTGACAAAATAATTGGGAAAGATGTGACCATTTCTCTTCATAGATTAAGGCATATGATAGAAATGTCCTAATTTATTACATTCACTGTAGTTACAATGGCAGCATACGCTTCAAGGGCAGCACCAAGGCAGCTGGTTGATTTCAATGGGCTGAGCAGTCTCTTTGCATCTGCTCTTGACCAATGACTGCAGGATCTTTTTCTTGGAGCTTAAACACCAGCCATGATGGTCACAAGCAGGCACATCGCAGACAGTAAGCCTTTGTGTACATTGGAATAAAGATGATCTGGTATTCTCCCTGACAACAGAGGCTTAACTCTCTTGTCTAGCTCTGACTCTTATTCTAGTAGTCATTACCACAGTGCCCCAAAATTCCTTAACCCAGTATGGACAGTTTTCCTGGCACTGTGGCTGAGGCCCTGGCGCAGCAGAAAACACTGTGTGGTGTGAATTAACCAGCTGGAGGGTAAAGAGGAAGAAATAGGGCTTTATAAACTCTCCCTCTTTCCCAATGGGGCCCTAGTAATCAATTATTAGCCCCTGGGGTAGTCACTAACTGCTTGCTCTGTGATCATCTGATTCTGGCAGTGTTACCTCTGCTGGAAACCTCAGACCTTTGATTAGATGCAGCAGGAATTCCTCCTTTGTTCTCTAACCTGTCTGGAGCAAGCATGCAACCAGAAAGAAGCTTTACAGGGACAAGAAAGAACTCAGGGGTAGACTTGGTATTCACAGAGCACCAGAAGCACAGCAGTTGTGTAGTACTGGCTTATCTCATTTGAACATCACACAAATTTCCTTATCTAGGAGAGGTCAAAGCAAAAGGCACAGAAATCTGAAAGGAAAAACAAAGTCCTGACTTTATGTCTGCTTGGTTTGGTTGGCCAGTGGGATCTATACTAAATTTCTGAGTGCCAAACAAGAAGTAAGAGGCTTCCAATTTCTACTGGGTGAAAATCAGAGACAGTACTTCAAATATTGTAAGATGAACTATCAAATTGCCAAGCCTTAATCTGTCTTCCAAGACAGTACAAAGAACCTCACCCTTATAGACTAGTCAGTAAACTATAATTCAGTCTAACATCATTTTCCCTAACTGTGCATCTTGGAGTAGAAGGCATGTTTCATACTTTGGTGATTTAAAAAGGTGGCTGTATGGAAGAGTTCAGGAGTAAAACCCATCAAATCCTAACATCTGACCACAGATGCTGATAACAAAGCCCTAGCCTTCAGCATCTGTAAGACTATAGCAATTTTAAACCCTATTTTTTTTCCTCTATTCTTTTGCCTAAAAGTCAATGCAGAGCTGAGTATCTCTTGGAGGGAGAAATTTCCCAGCTGAAAATATTATATTCTCAGAAGTACTCACCTCCTTGGAAATCTGCTGCCACTACCAGTATCAGTTAATTTCAATGCTTTCTGCCTATAACTAGCTATAATAGGTGAAATTCTGGCACAATGACAGGGATCACTCAGAGGGTCAGTGCCTGTCCACTTTCTGCTAGCACTGGCCTCTTTTTCTTTCGGTCTTTGTATTACAGGGTGCTCTGCACAGAAGGTTCAAGCTATCTTGTCTCTTTACACCTTTGATATATCATTTTTCACCGTGTGCCTGTGTTCATCTAGGTTACTATTTTATACAAGAGTAAGTTTTCTAAGAGCTGGTGATGAACAGCCTTGCTGCTCTTCTGAAATACACCTTTTATTAAAATGGAGACTAGAAAAGCTATCATACCCTACATGACTACAGGTCACAGGACAGTTATCCTGCTTTTTCACAAGTATAGCTGCTGCCATTGTGGGCCCACCCAGCCTTCTGTATTTGGAAAATATGAATGGTTCACAGTGTATGAATGGTTCACACAGCACAATGGATAGGTGATCACACAAGTAAAATATAAATAACACAACTAAAACATAAATAACAACAAACAGGGTTCCGAGTTTTGGCGCCAAATCTCTGGTTCCAACGTATTTTATTTCTGCATCTGTTTCTTCACCTTCAAAACAGCAAACGTCTCTAACACCAGCAAATTATAAGATTTAAACCAATTCTGTATCTAAGCCATAGGTTCTCCATTATGGTAACCAAATGCCCTTTGAAGGCATTGCTCCTCTCAGATGGAAAATAGAAAACACATTTGTAGAGCCTAGCCCACGAACCATTCAGCACTTTGAATTACAGCTTTCTAGAGGGAAACAGAAGGAATGCACAGGGTAATGCTGCTCTATTGGGAATCCTCATTCTTCCTTGACATACCTTCTAGTGCTGCAAATTAACCCTTAAAAATGGCTAGACAAGCAAACAGCTGCCATATGCCAAGATAGGATTGCAGCCTCACTGGTGAAGTGTTTCAAACTCCTGTTACACATCATGTCCCCAGAGAAGAGAAACTGCAGAAGGTTGCAATAGCATCAGAATGAATAATTGAAGCTCAGCTCATTCAGTATGTGAATAAACGGAAGGGTCACAGTGCTGTCTTCTAGTCAGCCAGCAGCACAGAAACTCACCAGTGTCTAATAGAAACATCATCTGGAGACACTGACCTACTTCTCTGGGAGCTTTTGCAGAGTGGGTTGAGGAGATGACAGTGGGACGGCCGAGTACACAAAGGATAAAATCATATTATCTATCAGAAAATCGTACATTACAGAATCAGTTGCACATGCTACTCTTGGAAAAACCCTCGGGACTTTGTTCCACCGAGAAACCAAGATCCATGCAAGACTAATGCTATTTCCCACCTGAGAAACTGTCCCTGTGGAATTTGCCAGGATGCTCTTCCCGATGGCGAATCCCTGGGAGGTTTTTCTACCTCGTCTCCATGAAAAGTGGGGCCAAAATTTTATACCCTTTCCCACATAAACTCTACAGCCATTTAATATTGGGAATGTTAGGTGTGAGGGAGGGCAACTCCGGCATTTCCCGCTATTGTCCAGCCGCTCGGTGGGAACGGAGGGAGCGCAGCCCGGGCGGGCGGCCGCCCTCGCCCTGCCCGCCGCGCCGAGAGCCACGGGCCGGGACACCGCAGGGCGCTCCGAGCGCAGCCCCCCTCCTCCAGGACCTCGGCCAGAGCCCCGACGGTCCGTCCGCTCCGCACCGGCGGCCTCCCCTCAGGAGCCGCCGGGGCCAGGCCCGCCCGCGGCCCCTCTCCCATCGCCCCCGTCCGAGCGGGGGATCCCATCTCCATGCCCGGCCCTGCAGGTGCAGCCCGGCCCCAGCGGCGGCGGCTCCCCCGGCACGGTACCTGCTGCGCCCCGCGGCGGCGGCTCCGCGGCGGC
>NC_031774.1:22601883-22613793 GCF_001522545.3 Parus major | reverse complement strand
GCGGGCGCTGCGGGCCGGGGGGGCGTGAGGGCGCCACACGGACGGGGGTGACCGAGCGATGCGGCGCTGTGAGACAGCCGGGCCGGGCTCCCCGCTGCCTTCCCGGGAGGAGAGGGCGTTGTGGGAACGGACGCCGCGGGATGATGCCCTTCATTCAGCACAGCTGCGGCTGAGGCAGGCGCCGCTCCCGCCCGGGCACAGGACGGCGGTGTGGCTGCGGCCGGACCGCCGCGGGGAGGCAGCGCAGCGCCTCCGGCCCCGGGCTGAGCCAGCCAGGACGGGGCTCCCGCCCCGACCGTCCTCGTCAGGCCGATGAGGGAGAGAAAAGCCTTAGCTAGACCAAAAGATGTGACTGGGGGAAGCGACAGGCTTTTGGCTACCCAAGATCATGTTCATGTCTGACTTTCTGCTCTGGAGATTTGTGAGTCCCAAAGCATGTCTATAGACTACCTGTGTTACTTGGTTTATCAAAAGCTTGTATCTCTCTAAAGAAAGCTTGGCTTGCCTTAGATCATCACCTAACAACAACAATGCTACTACTTGTTCCTTTGAAGGCTGGCATTGATTTTTGCTGACAGCAAAATAATAGGCTTTTCACATTCCTGATCTGAGTTGAAGAACAAATTTGGGGTTTTGTAAAGCGTGGTTATTGTTAACCCTGTAAAATCTAATGTTGACTTCCAAAAAGAAGATTTAAAGATGTGGATGTGAAAAAACATTCTGGCTCTGCAACAGTAAAGGTCTTTTACCCTCCAACACCCACTTGCTATGGGAGGAATTTAAATGGCAGTGTACTCACTCGGTACAGATGAGGCACCTAGTAATGTTTCCCCTTGTGGATTGTCCAGCCCTTGTTCCCCTGTGTTGACATGCTTCTATACATTCTCCATCTCCACTTACCTTCCTGGGGCAGACACCAGGACTTTCTCCTGTTGCAGCAACAGACACATTTGAATCAGCTTTCACATAAGGCATCTACCAGTCACAAGGCTGATTCTTACAATAGACAGAGAGTGGGAAATAAAAGAAAACAAAAAGCTTTCTTGGAAGAAGAAGAGTACTGACAGATGGAATGACCAGAAAGTAATTTACTCTTTGGTGTGAGGATGCAATTTATGGCATAACAAGAACTTCCTACCACTCAATATCTTGTCTAACGTGGTGTGTATATCCTATTAAATACTTGCCACCCTGCAAATCCTCCCTAGCTCTGTACCCACCAGGAGCTGCATTGTCCCTATGTTATATCTTTTTCTCTCCCTCCTACAGAGTGAAACAAAGGCGTCAATGACAGGCAGAATGAGACATGAGAGAGTTAGAGACTAACCCTCATGTAGGTCTGATAACAGCTGTCATCTGAGCAGAGCATATCCTGGATGGGCTCACATCCAGCTGGTACTGCTGGCTAAACATGTTTTGTGCTCTCTTAACAGCTTCTTTACACATTTCAAAGGACAGATTACTCAACATTCAATTCACTGCTTCTGGAGGAATGAATGGACCACTGACTCCCAGGATATGAGAATGCTCATCTTGGACATAAACTAGACAAATGTATTCCTTTTAATCATCTAGCAATGATAGCAGTGATGTTTATTTAGAACGATAGTTTATCAGCAGTATGATAAACTATCGTTCTAAATATCTATGTTACCACTGGGGTTGAAGTGATTGAGTACTAAGGCACTACAGTATTATAAAATAGATGTATGTTTTGCATTGTCCTGTGTAGTCCAGATGAGCTGTGCTTTGTTTTGCCTCTGCCAGTTTTTCTTTCTCCATGGGGCAATGCTAGTACATGCCTGCTCTGCCCCAGCTGAGGAAAGGCAGAGGGCTGAGAAGAGAGCTGTGCAGCTAGTGGATTTACCACATCTCCTTGGAAAAGTGCTGAAACAGAGTAGAACTGCCTTATCTGTGGGTTCCCAGGAAAGACACAGGAGAAGGTATTGTGGGGGGAAAGGAATACACTTCCCAAAAATGGAGAGTGGAAAAAAACCTTCTAGTCCCACCTCATACTGTTGCCTTCACTGCAGTTTATTGTCCTCCCCACAAGGACATGAAGCCCCATGGGTGCATTGGAATGATTTATCTGTATTAGTATTCTGAAAATTCTCATGGCCATTAATGAATGACAGCCTTGGAAATATAAGAATCAGTGTTATAAAGTTCAAGACTGTGGAAGAGGATGCTTATATTTGTTTTAAATGAAACTGATTTCAGTCACTTGCACTCATTTACTCCTATTTCACACATTCACTCAGAGTCATAAGCACTAAGATGTGTGTGTGTGGTCTGCTCAGGACTCTGTGTATGTGTGTGTGACACAGAGGACAGGGAACAGCAGCTCCTGAGTCCTTGGGATGCCTCTTAGGTTTGTCTTGATCAGGCAGAACACAGCACAATTTTGACAAGCTATTTTATGACCCCTGGGAGTCAAGATGTCATGGCATAGCTGTAACCTTAGTTTTGCATTTTTCATCCTCCCTAATTTTTAGGCAAGGTTACTGCCCATCATCTTTGTTTTCTCATTTTGGGTATCTTTATTGCTGCCTTCCTGTTGAGAGAAAAGGGATGGGCCATCTGTGATGTGATTCTGTCGGAGCACAAACCTTCTGGTCTTGATGTATGCATATTCCTTATTACCTGTTTTATTGCTGTTGCTTCTACCCTTGTTAAAAAATATGTACCATATTTTTAAGCCTTGATTTTTATTGTATCACTATAAAGATAAAAAATGTCAGAGTAAGTAGTGATTCAAACAAGCGTATGGATTAAAAAGAATACCTCAAGAATATATAAAGACTCATGCAAACCAATTTATAGTGGGACAGTGTAAGGCTAAAAGAAATAAACCTCTGTGGCACATGTGTCAAAAATCCTGCATTGGGCTGCTGCTGTTTACTTATTTGTTATGAACCTGGATATGGAATGATCAGATCTTAGCAGGTGTTATCTCCTGATTTACAGTGAAGTCTCTCAACAGCAAAGGACATCATTAATGACTATCAAGGGTGAATAACTAAAATGATTTTTTTGAGGCCCAACCTGCAAATACTGTTCTTGGAACTGAAGGGATTCAGTGAGTTTTGTTTTGGTTTGTTTCTTTTCATGGTCTGGGTTTCAATGATTCTGAATATCCTACTTAAGAGATATATGTGTACTGTTTCCCTTAGAAGAATTTAAAGATTGAGCCTTGAGGGTCATTGATCATATCATGTGTCTGGAGTGTGTTGTAATGGCAGAAAACCAAGTGTGTTGAAATTTGGAGTATCTCCATCTAGAAAGGTAGATCAGAGGGGAACTATGATTTTGTCTCTAGAGAAGTAGTTCTGTGCCACGTGTGTGAATGAGGAGGGAACAACTGCTGTGATCAGTGCTGGGTGTGTTGTGTTTTCCTTTTCTTGCCAGCTGAAAGAGATGCTGGGTGCATGTAGTGCACGCCAGCAGAAATGCAGCATAAGTTGTGTTCATGTGATTGAAGTGAATTCTGCATACAGTGAGAGCAGATTAATATGTCTTGAAAGACTATGATGGGAATCACTGGCAGGGACCACAGAGAAAATAGCACCAGGAAAATGTAGAAAACTTAAAACCTTTGTGACTAACTGGCAAAAAAAAATCTGGTAAACACTCAACTTAATGAATAGGTATTAGACTCCCAGCAAGACACCTACGGAGGAACTTGTCTGGCAATATGTAACAGAAAATTTCAGGAGATATCTGATGGAAATTCTTGCAGGAAGGTGAGCAATAGCTGCTGGTGACTCCATGAAAAAAAGGACAGATGAAGCCAACAGCACAGTGATAACAGGGCAGAATGATGCAATTTTGAAGCACTTGACAGGCATAAATGCTAATCTTTCCACCAGAGGAGCAGCCAGGAACACAAAAAATTGACAATAGAAGAATGTAGAAAAATATATTTTGAATTCAGTGTATGGAACACAATAAGGTGTCAAAGAATTTAGAGAAATATTTCACTTGTTTTTCTCCTAGAGCCTGAAAAGAAAAATAATAAAATACAATTCTTGATGATAAAGAGAATTTTGATATAACTGACAACACAACAATGTCAGAATGATTTTCTGACTAGCATGTTGAGGGTTCACATAACCTGTGTGGGAAGAAGGTGTGCTATAATTCCATGAAACTTAAAGTTCTGACAAGTGTTTCACAATGACCAGACATGAAAAGAATGTCAAAATTTTCCTGGAAGAAACAAAGTATTTTCCCTTATATTTGAAGAAGTTGACATATGTCAGAGAGATGCAAAACTCTGAATTCCACTGGGATACCTGCAGACACATATACAGGTTTTGTATAAACTCAACCAGAGATTGCCTGACACCACAATCAAATCTATCTCACCCCATTAGGAGAAACAAGCAAGCAAGCAAGCAAACAGACAAAAAGGAACCCAAACAACAATCACTTTAAAACAGTTTGCCTAACAACAAGTTAGTTCCTATCCAGCTACCAAAGAAGAAAACCATCTTTACAGGTATAGCCTTTCCCCTCTCTCTTGCAGTCTTTGTCCTTTTTCCTTACAAATATTCTGGAAAATTTGTTCCTTTCGCATATCAATAGGGTACAAGTTGAATATCATAACCAAGACTTTAATGTCTATATTCAATAATACTGATCCAGTATCAGCTTCTAAAGATGAAGATCAGTTAGCATATGCAAGCTGGAAACCTTAACAAAACCATTGTAATTGGATCCATTCAGAATCCCAGATAAACCCCTAAAATTTATAGATGGTAGCTACATAAGCAGAAAAGCAATTATTTCCTTTATGCATAAGTATTTTAACTAAAATGAAATCCACTGACAGCTAAGTTCAAAGTTTTTTTAGTGAGAATAAAATTTGCCTATAAAAAGGCACTGTTTGTTTTTTTTTTTTACAAAACTATCTTTCATATCCAAATGAAGACAATATAATTCTCTTGTTGAGGCTAATAATAAAACCATTTTGATATCTTCCTTTCCACAGTGTGTATCTATATCTATGTATCTCTGGTTTTCCTGCATGTCCCTTGAATTAAATTCTGAATTATGTGGGCATTTACCCACAACAGCAAAAATTACTTTTCATCTCTGACCTGTGTTCCTAAAAATCTGAATATTAAACCTTCATCTTCACTCCAAGAGACTAATCAGAACATGTGTCAAAGAAGCTGAGAAAAATCTTTACAGGGTTGATCAGTCTTTTCAGTAACTAAGTTCTTCAATGCTTCAATTTGAAAATGTGCATATTCTTAGAATTCCAGCATATTCCTCATTTCTATGTGCATTTGAGTTTTCACATTTTTAAAATTCGGCAAATTGACACATTTTTGTTACTATCAGCTCTCTTTCAGACATCCTTGGGATTTAAGAACTCTCCTTATTAGTTGAAATTATAGAACAAACACGTTGCCAAGCTATTTTTACCAATAACAACATGCTTGGAAATTCTGAACCTCTGTGAATATAACTGAACAAATGTAAACAGCACTGGTCTGAGCAGTAACCTCTAACCTTCTGCATTTTTTTCTTGCCCTTCAATTGTGTTCTTAAATGTTTCTGAATGAGTAGATAGACTGCCATGTGGTAATCTTCATTAGGAAACGGATATGTCCAAAAAATAGTCGAAGAAGAAAAAAAATGCAATTCATCACCTGGATGAGGTTCCTGGTCCTGTTTGTTGTGCATTTCCACAAACTATTGCCCTGGCATCAGTCAGACATTGGACATGGGCAAGGACAGCCTAAGGCAGTAGAAGAAATATTTGTCAACCAGCATCCTCAAGCACATACACAACCTGCTACAAACATTGTGTTACGTCTCTTCGCAGGGCTTATACAAACCCGGCTGTGCTGAGGTAGCTCCTTCAGCTGTCTTAAGTGTCAGTAAAATCCCCCTTTCTCTAAATCTGAGCACAGGCCAATAATCATTTATAAACACCCCAGCTCTTCAAGATAGCCTTTTTCACTTCCATGGTTCTCAATTTAGCACTTAACTGTGTCTGTTGAAATAAGCTACCAGTCTGCATGTGTGATAAGTCACATTATTTTGAGTGAATTATGACACAACAGAAGTGTCTGCAATAAATCACCCATCTACACTACCCTGCCCACTCAACAGAACACAGCCATAAAGTCTCATTTCTTGAGTGATGATTTCTTCGCTTTTTTTTATTTCAAACAGTGCTGGAAAATAGCAGCTCCTATTTTCATTCTCCATTAAAGCTAACTTTGATTGAAGCCCAGATCTTCATAACAAAGTCCAACCTTTTACTACATGTATGTTTCTGAAAAGAGTGAGTGATCAGAGAGCAGCAGTGTCCTCAACTCATAAAAAAAAAAAAAAAAGAAATGAACAGCATATACTTTGAAGACAAGTTCTGCATTTGGAAACCGCCTTCTCTGTCACTCTTGAGACAGGTGCTATGGAAGATGGCTCCAAATGGGTTTTATCACTCAAAAAGTATTTTTCCTTCAAAAAATTTCCTACCCAGCTGCCATCTGTGTTGAGTTATACATATAGAACTCAACAGACAGAAGAAGGTGCTTTTGTCTTTCCATCTGTGCCAGGTCCTTTGTCTGCAAACAATGAGCTTTGCTGTTTGAATAAAAATAATTTCCTGATATCCATGTTGCTAATTGAATTTATAGTTTGAACCTAACACACCTTCCATTCATTATAATATATGAGTAATTTTCTTTCCTTGTTACTATTTGTAGCATAAATATTGATGTACAAACCTTCCATGTATTCCATTTCCTTCTAAATACCATACATAACTGGACATCATGCCCTACTTTCTTTTCAACTCTGCCCCCACTCCCTGCTTCTCTTTAGGAAAAGTAAATTAGATCAGATTTCTACTATTTGGTAGTTTCTAACTTGGTAAAACTCTTTTCTTGCATTAAGCTGTTTAGAAAATGCACAGTTCTTCTTAAGATCCCAAATGTTTACATTCTAATGTGTAACTTCTTACCCAGTGTGCTTCAATCCCCCTGAGATCTCACAACTGAATCATGCAGTCTTGAATTATTAGCTGTACAATTTGCTACATTGTACATTAATTTAGGCATGCAGAGACGGCATACAAAAGCAAGTATTTTTAAATACTTATAAAATTAATAAAATAATAAATATTTTTAAGACTTTAAATTAAGGTTTTTGTAGTTTTATTGTGCACTGTTCAAAGTGACAAACAACCTAGTATTCCTTCAGAATGCTAAGCATTTAGTATTGAATGTAAGCCTTGTAAACCTTTTTCTCAGTAAAAATTCAGTTTCTCCTAAAGAAATAGCTAATAGCTTGATAGAAAATCTTTTCACATTATGGCCATTCTAGATAACACCTCTTGGACAGCTGCACTTTTGCTGATTGTTTGGAAATTAATTTCATTTACCACTATCTACCTTTTTAGGACTCACCTTGATCATATCTAAAGGTTTCTCCAGACCCAGGTGTTCAGACTAAAAATTCATGTTTGTATGCTCTAAAGCTGAATAATTTTAAGGCAAAATGGTTCTACTAAACTAAACAATACCCAGCTTAATGTGTACAGTGCAGTGAACATGCGAGGCTATGCATACTACTCCGATCACAACTTTATGGAGGCTGACTACAGCGTTTCTTCCTGATTATCAACACACTCTAAACCTAGCTTTGCCTGTCATACTTCAAATTATTGTTCCAAATTACTTTAATATGATGGCCCATTAAGCTCATCCTCTTAACCCAAATGTATCCAGTGAATTAAAAACAGTCCCCACAGTAGCAATCAAATGTCTCCTGTGCCTACTTGTCACAGGAAGCAAAGTCATCCTTGATGAATTCTATCAAGCTAAGCTACAGCAACCAGCAGCTTCTTTCCCATCATCCAGCTGTACTTCTATGTTTAAATCCCTGTCAATTATACAAAAAGTCTGCCCCTCTTCAGGGTGTAGGTGTATCAAAATTCAAATTAAAAGAAAACACATCCAGTTCTTTAGTATTTCTCTCCCCAGTTTCATGACTGAAGGCAACCTCCCTCTGTGTTTTCTCACTCCCCTTTCTTTCAGATTTCAATAATATGTTTTTTATGTCTCTTTCTTCACAGGGGCAATCACTGAATAGCAGAATCCAAATACTTCTGTTAAGCCCTCCAGTTCTCTAGATAACAGGACGTTGTGGTAGGACCTTACTTAGATGGTTGGAGATAAGTGTTCAACACTTATTCTGTACTTCAGTGATTTACCTCTAGTATTAATACAGTATCTTTGCCACACTTGTATGAAGTTCAGGACTTGTACATCACAAAAACAGATTTCTGGCAGGTTTCTGGCCAAGCAAGTGGTTCTTCTTCAAGGGAAAGGAAGTGCTATTGCACTAAGCATTATTCTTTCTCTTTTCCTCTCTCACTTCCTTCCTCCTCTCCTCCTTGCATATGGTGCTGAGAGTGTGTTTATTGGTGACTGATGCCAGGGAGACAGAAAAAGCTCATATGACTCCTGTGTGGTCTTTATTCTACTTGCCCGCCCACTGATTTCATGTTTTCCTTCACTTTAATTGACTACACAACAACCAACCACACAATTATACCCCTATGATTTACAGGACCAAATAGGCTTTTGATGAAGGGTTTTGTGCTGATTTTCTTGTACCAACTTTCCCCCCAGTTGTTAGCCTAAGACACACAAGCCCTAAGGCCTATACCTCGGATATCCTGTCTATTTCATGCCCCAGATGGCTGTTGGGCTGCCTATTCTTAGATTTCCTCTATGCTGCCAAACTCTTGCAATACAATTATCAGTAATGGGTTTTGCCTGTCCTTGAGCCTGCTGTAGAGTGACACAAGAAGCTTCAACTTTCTCATATAACTCAGCCCTCCTGGGGGGAAAAAAGTATAAGAAAAGCCAAATGGTCTAATTAGTCTCAAACTCACAGTCTGGAAAGGACAGACATCAGCCCTCTGCACTGCAGGAAGCAAGATGGTTCTTTTTCCTTCTCCTCAGGGGCCCATACTTTTCCCAAAGGAGCAGAGTTTTTTAAAAAAAAAAAGACACAGAAAAAGAAATAAAGGCCAAAGAAAGATAGCTCAATTTCCTCTTTTCTAGTTTTTATTTTCTCCTCAGGAGTTGAGATGTGGTCCTCTTGGCCCATCTCCTGATAGTGCAGCAATTCAGCAGGCAGGTAACAGGATACAATGGCTGGAAGCACTGCAAATGCTGGTCTGCTAGTCAGTAGTGCCTAGCTTCTGGAGAAGGCTGGCTACAATCCCATCACTTCAGAGAATGAGGATAAGACTGAGCAAGCAAAGAAAATTCAGCTTTTTTCCCCCCTGCAACCACCTTGGGAAACCTGTTCTTTATACCCTGTGTTCCTTTTAGCAGCAAAACGTAAACAATATCTATAAATGCTATGCAGGCACAGTCACTCTGAAAAATCTTGGGCTCTGATATATGTGATTAGTAGCATTTTCATTCTGCAAGTAATTCCAAATGCCTCTGTGGAAATTAGGAGCAAGTCTCACTGAGTAAGAAAATCAGGATACGTCACAAAGTAGAAGTGATTATAAAGCTTATAAAGCATAGTCTATAATTAAAATATGGTTTTAGATTAGAAAGCTGAGTATCCTAGAAAATTTGTGGAAACTGAGTTCTGCCTTTCTCATTCATATACAAGAAGGGTATATTTCCCCTTCTAGATTTTGTCTCTCTAGTGCAAGGATTTGATTTCACTTATTTACTGCAGACTGAAACCAGGAATAAATGCTCAATACAACAGAAAACCTTATTCTGAATGTCACAAAAAATTAGTAAAGAGGTTGTAAACGTAGCCAAGGGACTTCTGAAAATGGTCAAACATATATCAAACACACTGGAATGTCAGAGGGTTATGAAAGGTTGGTAGGTTGCTACTTGAAAAGCTCAACTTTTAGTAACAAAAAATTTTCAAAAAACCCAAGTCATCCTGACACACAGACTCACATATTTTAGGAAAGCGAAGAATTAAAGAGGACAACTGAAATTTTTTTAAATGCCTGGCATGTGTCAGGACTACACCTTGTAGCTGGCATCTTTCCTCTGACTAAAACTGAGCCGAGAACAGTTTGTAATACATTATCACCATCTGCTGGATAGTGCAGGGAATACAGTTTGGAAACTGCAATACTATGTATGATACATACCATTATTATATTGGGCAAGCCATGCAGAATAGGCAGAACACTTCAGACTCCTTCTTTTTTAGAACATTTCACGTTTTCTTTGATTTCTGGAACGTTTTCCTCTGGTAAAACCTGGGGATTTCTGCCTAGCTTCATGTAGCAGAAAGTGCTGTGTGATAACTGTAGGAACAGGATATTGGTATATAATATTGGTATTTAATTGCAAATGTAACATTTACATAAAGAGGCTTAATTATTTTAGCCATAGAACAATTTGAACATCTTTACAATGAAACCCAAAAAAGAACTTACAGTCCACAGGCAGCAGTCCAAATCACCTTAAAGAGGAAACACAAGTTAAGATTGTGCCAGAAAAGCGTATAGCATGGTGGGAAATTGAAGTCTTGAATGTCTTGGTTGTAAGAGATGCCAGACATTAATTTTGCAGAATGGGATGCACCTCATACGCATGGAAAAGGCTGTTCAGAAATGACATCAGCAGTACTCTACAGTGATTGTTCTAAATCTCTCCAAAACTGAGCAGACATTGAGAATCATCACCAACTGTAATGACACAGACGAGTCACTGTTTAATTTACTCCTGGCTCCATGTATTTGCAGGGATGGTGCTGGGCTCTCAGCAGAAGGCCCAGTGCCCACAGCAGGGCAGCCGAGCTGGGGGCTGCACAAGAGCTCCCACCCACCCTGGGTGCTGCCTGCCCCTCTGGAGCACAGCAGGCACTGCCTGAGCTGGCTCTGCTGCACCTTGAGGGTCTGCTGCTACTACAGAGGAACCCCGGCACTGCTGCTGCTGTGCATTAACCACCTGTCTGAAATCAGGAAATTCTGGAAGGATCCAGAGAGCTGCTTACGACTGAGAAGCTTTTCCTTCAACTTCTACTCATATGGATGTTCAGAGAAAGAAATACATCATTTCAGGAAGACAAGGTTGTTGCCACAGAACAGATGAAGATATTTTTAGTCTACTATCCTCTGTGACCGAAGACAATCAGAATTGCTATATTTTATACTAGGATTGCATTTAGTATGTCCTACATGGTGTAAAAAACCCCTATGAAGCAAGTATTTCTTTGAAATACTCTGCTTTCTAAACAGAGAAAAAAAGGAAACCCATAAATACAGAAAAGGAAAATGACGTCTTACAAAGTCATAAAGTTGCATTATATAACACTGCACCACAGCCCCAGCTACTGATCAGCTATGTCTTGAGAAAAGCCTGGTCTTTTTAAATGCTCATGAATATACATAAACATAAAACCACTGCCTTTTCCTACACGTTGCAGCAGGAAGTTTAAGTATACAAATATATTGTGGAGTAATAAATGATTTTTGGTATGGCTTAACTTTTAATTCTAGTAGTGATTCCTTATCTTTGATGTGTTTATTTCTATTTATGTATACTATTATTAGCAGCTAAAACTATAATACGTAGGAGCTGAGAATGGTGGGTATCCAGGTTCTGGTCTTTTATTAGAGTCCAACACAGATCCTTGTAAGCCTCTGCAGTCTTGATTGGCTTAAAGAATTGCTCTTTTTCAGCAACTTTCCTCTCCTTCTATTTATGCCCTCTTTGCAAAATTCATAGAAGCTCCAGAGAGCTGATCATATACAGCAGTACAGCAGGCACACAGTCCCAGTCTTGAAACACTTAGAGGCTGTGATGTTGCACCCTTAAGGGTAAGGGAGCTCCTAAGATTTGTTTTGGGTTTTGGATAAGGAGTAAGATGAAAGGGAAGGGAGGCAGG
>NC_031774.1:22526642-22599543 GCF_001522545.3 Parus major | reverse complement strand
AGGAAGGAAGGGAGGAAGGAAGGGAGGAAGGAAGGAAGGAAGGAATCATCAATCCTGTTTCCAGTTTCAGTCCAGCTGATGGGATTTGCAGCATGCTGGAGCGTGCGTTCAGGCTTGGTGAGATTACCATTTTATGGGTAGGTTTTTCCCACCTTGAAGACAGATTTCTTGCTTTCTCTTCAAATTAGCTATTATACACAGTCCATTCTTTCAGACCTTTCTGGAAATGGGTCTGGGGGCTTCAGAAATCTTTGGTGATCTTGACCAGCCCCTACAATCCATTCCAACTTCTCAGCTTCATTCTTGTGCTTGTGATGTACTGTGGTGTGCTTATCTCCAGGAACAAGGATGAGCACTTTCGTCACATAAATTGCTACCCTACTTTTGCACTGCCACCTTCTCCAGCCACAGCACATTATTACCAACAATCCCTGGTTATTGCCAACAATCCCTGCCTATTATTGGTGGTGATCCTTGGTTGGATCCACAGTCATCCAGCTATCAGTGTTTGAGACACGTATTTTCTTCTGGGGTTTCGCAGAGCCCTTTTGACAATGCAGACTGACAATCCAAAAATGAATTCAGCTAACAATTGGTCAGAGGTGAAGAGTAAGGAAGGTCAGGTAATAATAGCATGAGCACATTCTGGTGATTGCCTGGGATTCTGTGTAGTTTTCTATTTGCCTAAATGTACTTGGATGCTGACATGTAAGGTGTGTTGTGGTTTTGGCTGGGGTAGAGATAATTTCCTTCCTGGTAGCTGGTGCAGTGCTGTGTTGTGGATTTCATATGAGAACAATGTTGCTAACACACTGATGTTTTAATTGCTGAGTAGTGCTTACCCTAAGGCAAGGACTTTTCAGTTTCCCAGGCTCTGTTGGTAAGGTGCTGCACAAGAAGCTGGGAGAGAGCAGCTGACCTGCAGTAAGGAAGATTGCACACCTTGGAACATCACACTCAGTATATAGACCGAGGGGAGTTGTCTGGGCTCCTGCAGACTGGTGCTCAGGGATGGGCTGGGTCATCAGGTGAGCAGGTGATGTGCAATTGTATTGTGAGGACATGTGAGATTTTTGAGACACTGAGAAGAAAACGTGTGACTATGAAAAGAGGTGGTGTTCTAGAAGATAACAGTTTTGAATAATAGCTGAAAAAAAAGGAGAAAGAGAAAATTATTCATGTGATTCAGACTGAACTAGCAGGAGGAATCATTAGAGAAGTAAATTAAGGTGAACAAGGGATGGCAGGATGTCAAGAGGCAGGGAATACATGTCTTACAGGTTCAAGGTAAGATGAATGGGGTAGCAGCTGAGACCCCAAGATTTCCTTAGGACAGTTGATCATTTGAGGTTATAACACAAGAGCTTCACTTAAGCATCATCTGACACCTTTCTATCTTCTCTGAGGGCATGACCTAACCATTCAGTCCTTCCTTTTCTTCAGAAAGGAAATTAGCCTGAGAGAACAAAAAGAAAAATAGCTAAAAATATACAGTGAATCATGGAAAATTATATCTACTAAATTTCACAGTGTACTGCTATTGCCATAGTAACCCTGGTTGGTAGATTACTGCAAGCTGTTTCTTTGCTAAATTTTCCTGGAAGCTTTGCCAATTCTCAGTTTGGTTTCAACATGAAGTTTAATAAAGAGTAACTCTGAGACCTCATATTGTCTCCTTCTATTTCTCTTTTCCCATTTTCCCCTTTTATTCCTCTTTGTAAGAGACAAGTCCTTTAGGGAAGGGTTTTCAAAGAAATCTTTTACCAAAGTTGTAAATGGACTTATAGTAGGATTCATGCAGTATGTTATGTTTCTGGTTCTTGATTTCCAATCCAGTGGAATGTAATTCTTTCTTGGAAAATTAGGTATTACTTATTGCTGCTTTCTTTGGTTGTTTTTCTCATTCCATCTAACAGAAAAGTCCAGCTGATCGGTGATACAGCACCATGTATCACAAAGCAAGAAAGTGAAAAACAGCATGAGAGGGTAAACATGAAAAGGGACTTTACCTCTTTGTCCTACTTTCTGAAACTAACAGCCTCCAACTGTGATAACAATCCCCAACCTGAGAGAAGGGTAGGAACTATAAAGAAAGAAGGCAGCTCAACCAATGGATTAGTTTGGTGAAAGTTTCTTTCTCAGATATTTCAGAGCTGCATTTCATGTGTGCTTTGATAAACAGAGCTTTGTATTCTGCCTCCAGGTATGTATGGCTAGTCACCTTTTTCTCTCTTGTGTAGAATTTCAGAAAACTAGGATAGGTAGTGGATAATGCCACAATAGAAGATGAGCTGACTAAAATTGTTGGGAAAACACTGTGAGTTAAGTTCATCATTGCTTTTGATGACTGCTTGGTAATGCACAATGAAACACTCACAGTGTCATTCTTGCAGAGCAGTGCTGTTGGCCTTTTCCATCCAGAAGTGGAAACATGTCCAAAAGAACGGTGTCCTTCTGGCAGAGGTAAAGCATCATGAGCATGTGGTGTCTTATAATTGCCATTCTTTGGCCAATGAGTCATGAAATCATGATGGACAGAACAGATCACATTTTAGATTTTGGAAGCAGACAGATGATCACTTTCTCCATCTGATATAGCTCATTAGAATGAAAAAATCCTTTTTTTAAGAGAAGAAATAGTATAATTGTGGGCATCTAGAAGGATGAATTATGTACTCCTGGAAAAATAAAACGGGAGAAAAGTCTTGTGACAATTGAAATACCAGCTTGTTAGAGACAAAGGGAAAAACTTTTGGTGTGTAAACAGGAAGTTCCTGTTTGGCTTGATTCTTGAGCATTTCAAGCCAAAGGCTGACTAGTCAAAGAAACAACTTTATGAGTCATCAGCTGCAGAAAGAAACTTCCATGCTTGCCATCAGCAAACACAGAAAAGTAAGAAGGATGCACAAGGGACATGCAACCTCTTTTGCTTTGAGAGAAAAAGAATACTAAATTAAAAATAAAGCTTAAGGCAATACTTCTGGTACAAAAAGCTTTTGGAGTCAAAGTCCTTAACCCCTTAAAATATGATTTAGTCATCTACATAAGCTTATCTTGGGCTATACAAATTTAATTCCTGCTGCTACATCAGTCCTTAGAAGACCCTGTGGTTAAGCTATAAACTACTGTGTTTGATCTACAAAACAGGTCAGTAGTTTCCTTTTGTTGCTGCTCTCTCCTTCTGGATGATGAAGAGAAACTCAGTAAGTTCTCTGAAAATAGAGATGTATTTTCTTTTTAATAAAACACACAGACCTGTACCAGAAATGAGTATCAGAGAAGACTGGCAGAGTCAAAAATGAAACAGGAAGGGAGAGCAGCTATACAAAATAAATGTGTAGTATCCCTTTAAACATTCTCTATACAGCACTTCTTTTGGTGAGAGAATTGTTATCACCATGCAGGTGTACAACTGTAGACTGAGAGAAACAATAGAAAGTAGGAGTGTGATTGGAGACTGACAGAGCCCTGGGACATTAATAAAATACTGAAAAGATTTAAAAAAGGAAAGAAGACAAAAGTTGTAAGCAAAAAGCATATTTAAGTGAGCTATTTTGAAAGGAAAGCGTGGTACACAGACACAAGTAGGTCAGCTCTGAATCACAAAATTAATAGTCAGTACTGGGTAAGGAAAAAATATTTCACATCTTTTATTTTTACAAATCTCTGCCTAAACATACACAAGTCAGTTTGGTATGAGCTATCTCAAATTATCAAGGAAAGTTCAAGAACCCTTGAGCAGTTGATATAAATGGTTTATTGTTCCAGTGCCTACACAGTGGTTCTCTCCTAGGAATAAAGCCTAAGAAACATCTTAACATAAAAATCTGAAATGAGCCATCTTTACTTCATATAAGGAAATCGGAGAAACCTGTCAGATGCTAATATTTCAAATCCTATTATAAATGAAAGACCAAGATTCTCTCACACTTTGATAGTCTGTGCCTTCTTCCTGCCCTGTGCAGACACATAAAATGGTTGCAATCCCTCACACATGTTAATAAATATTTCTCATCAAACAATGTGACCAGATGATGTATGCTGTAAAAGAAAAGGAAGGTTTTCAAGAGAATTATGAGGGTGATAGATTGCCACTCCTCCTTTGTCTTTTAGAATTGTGGTGACTCTGAAGGGGAAATCCTATTTATGCAAAAAATAGCATAATAACGTTTCTCAAATCACACATTGTGAGTGTTATGAAGGGCAGAAATGAGGACTTACCTTATTGGAATTACCCCAAATATAGTCCAAATCTAAAACAGCTTGGTGACTTTCCCTACCAGTTACTGGAAAGGGACAAAGACCAGTAATGTTTCTCCATTTGACACAACATCACCAAATTCCAAAATGCAGTAATTAAAATAGAAGCCTACAACTTAGTGACTGCTTTGGGTTTTTGAATCTGGTTTTCTTATGCAACAAAGATCATGTGGTTGTGAGGAGAGACACATTTAAGAGATGTTAGCTGGCCAGGGAGAGAGCCTGGAGGTCCCAAGCAGAGAGTTGGCACAAAGGTGTAACCCAGCAAATCATGCTGCCCTTTGTTCAGCCAAGCAGGTAGAAACTGGGGGAGCAATCGATCTGGAGCTACTGACACAGTGGAAGAAATGAGGAAAATCTAGGCACACAGGTCTGTAGGTCACTAGGGCCCATTATTTCTGCTGCTGATTTAACAACCGATTTGCTGAAAAGATAGCAAGCCAAGGGATTTTCTTGGCACCTCTCTCACATTTTAGAGTTCTTTGTTGCAGAGGAGAGTAGAATTGCGAAGCATATTCTGTGCTTAATTGATGGCCCTTACTGACCTCCAGAACCATATAGAAATCCCAAAGCAACCAGATTACTTCTTGAACTGCAGACAACTACCATGAACTACCTCTGACTTTCAACTTGTGTTTTCTGTGTTTTTTCTTTTCAGCCCTCCAGTTCTTTGGGTTGCAAATATACAAGGCTTGACCTGTTTCAAAACACTTCCATCATTAGAAGCACAACTTTCATGCAGACAGATCTGCACAGACGTTGCACTCTATTATTGCAGCATTAACAACTATTTACTCATTTAATAGTGATTAACAAACACTGTCCATATTTGAATTTCATCCACCAAAACAAAGCAGCAGCTGACTTCTGAGTTATATTACAATTTTTATCATACTGGTAGGTTTTAAATCGATTTTTCTAGTAGTGACCACTTCCCAATTAAATAAAGTTAGTCAATGGGTCTTAAGACAAGTTTCAAAAATGCTTCTTGAATTGCTATTAGTTTCAAGCAGTTACAGAATTTACAGAATTTATAGTGTGATTAAATGCTTGAAATGCTGACATTTTAAAAACAGGAAAAGGGAGCCTATAATTACTAAAATTTAATCTAGGAAACTTTAACCTGGAAAGGGTCTTGCAAGTTTGGATGTTAGAAATTATTCAGAATTAAATTTCTCACTTAGTAACTCATTTAATTAACAAAAGTCTGCTGTTAACCTACTATCTAAAATTTATTCTGAAATGCTGTTTCATGGTGATCAAAATATAGAGGAAACTAGGACATAAGAAATTCTAATATTTTTGTCTTTCTTACTTTTGAGAGAACTGTAGTTTGTTCTTTGGATTTCCTGACAAGGCCATGAGCAAAAACTTGATGGACTTTTCTGTCCTATGCACATAGGAATCACATTTTGCCAGAGCCAGGGCAAAAAATGGAGCCTTCAACAGAGTCTAGTCTCAATCCAGGGAGAACCACATCTGTAGCTTTTTTGTAACATCTGTATCCGCTTTTTCACTGAATTGGTTCTTTAGGGGATGTAGTCAGTCAAAATATATTAAAATTTCACCCACAGACTTACAGGAGGAGCTTGCAGCAGAACAACTGATGCCAATAGGCATCACTGAATATTTCCATCATATTTAGTGCAATGTAAGACAAAACAAAAACCAAAAGACTAGGGTAGAATTTTCTGATCTCTGAATTGAAGAAATCAAGCTGTAAATTGCAGGAAAAATCACAGAATGGTTTGGACTGGAAGGCAACTCGAGCTTTATTTCTTTATTTGAACTTCAAAAGGAGATGCTGATTTCCCTCATTCCCTGTCTGGAAGGGGCAGTGGGGATTTGGCACAGCGTTTTCAGAGGACTTGTGCACTTTGTACATGACCCAGAGGGTGGCCAGAGCTGCTCGGTCCCCAAGGGACACAAGGCTCAGAGGCACCGGCAGCCCAAGGCCACCATGGCCAGGCAGAACAGCCAGGGAGAGGGGCAGGGGCAGTCTGTCTGGGAGCCCAGGGCATCAGGAGAACTCTGACAAGATGGGCCCAAAGCTGGGCTGAAAACCTGCCCAAGCTGGACCTGGCACCACAGTGCCCACCGGCACAGCTATGGCAGGCTGGGAATTGTCATGGCCATGACACAGCCCGGACCAGGGCAGAATTTAAATGCAGACCCCAACCCTGCAGGGCTGCAGGCCCAGGTGGAGCTGGCCAGAGCCACTGGGGCTATTGCTGCTGCTGCCCACAGCCCTGCAGCCCTGACAGACAGAGCCTCCTGAACGCAGGAGACACATGGATCACTCTGTGCATTTCCCTGGACACAGTGTCCTGTCATCTTCCTGCTCTGGGTGGTTGTCAGCCTACCAGCCTTGGAAACCACCCTCTGACTTTCACAATAACCATCAATTAAAGCTGGCTGAAGATGGGCAGGGGTCACATAAGGACAGTTACAGAATAGCTGTCCACAGGGATATGAAAATCTCCTGAGGGGTAGCATATTTAGGCTGGATCCCCATTAACCGGATTACAAAAAGTTGTTAAAATGAATCCTGGTTGCCTAAGGCAAACAACCTTTTTTAAAACTAGTGTGAGTCTAAATAGTACTCAGATGTTGCCTTCTTTACTAAAAATAAAATTCACTGGGACAGTGGTTTCTGAACTAAGCAGTGTTAAGTGATCTTACAGGTGCTTCCCTTAGTAGCTGATACATTTTTAAGACTCATAGCATGCAACATGAAGCTTGCTTTGAGCAATTTTTCTGAAATTAAAACCTCTTCAGCTTGCTGAACAAAAGAAGCAGACTCCACCTGTGTGCTCTCTGTTTTCAGTACCAAAAAGAAGAGATGTGGCTGTAAGCAGCCTCGCTACACCAAAGGCTCTCTATGTTCTGCCTTCAGGACAGCTTTGTCCAGACCTCACCACGAATCACAGTGGGGTGCAGATCAGGTGCAATCAGCCTGCAAAGCTTTAATCCATCAGCATAATCCAAGGTGACTGCTGTTCTCCCCAGGACTTGTGCAGCCTTACAGGCTGTGGGCAGTTTTTTACCCTTTGTCAGCCCTTACACGGCTCCACTCAGCTGCACCTCATATCAGAGTACCAGAGCGACTCTGATGCATTGAACGAAGGATACGCTGGAAAATGATTTTCTGAATACAAGGAGGTGAGGAAAACATGTCATGCAGGATATTTAAGCTTTGAAAGTGTTAGAAATTTGGGATTATATCTGTTACATGGAACTGTCAGCAAATACACTTTGCTATGCTGCATTCCCTACACCATGCAGTAGATGGCATGAGCCAATAAAAAAATTTCAATGCAATTTTTGTAGAAGTAACTAAGTTGATCAGACTTATCTTTGTTAGATTCTCATGTTTAATTTAAAAGAATTTTAGAGCAGACTTTTTACATTTATGGACATTATTACGTTATTACATAATATTTCTCCTGTTGTAAGGTTTATTTTTTTATAATGTAACTTGTGTTATTAAACTATTATTCTTTCAAAATTGTGTTGATATTTCAGGGTTTTTGATGAGCTCTGAGAATTCCTAGACAACTCTCATAAGTTTCTTAACTTAAATTACACTTTAGGCTCTGTTTCGGTGACATATGAAATATTTACTTCCATGTTATTTGCATTTGAATACATCAGTCATA
The DNA here is from genome assembly GCF_001522545.3 of Parus major. Taxonomy (NCBI): domain Eukaryota; kingdom Metazoa; phylum Chordata; class Aves; order Passeriformes; family Paridae; genus Parus; species Parus major. Next base: position 22,591,624 of record NC_031774.1, on the reverse strand, counting down.
CTACAAACAACAGAAGGGGAACATGCTTTAGGCATTAACAAAAAAAAGAAAATAAAGCCTATATCAGAATTAATCAAAACAAGCATAGGTTCAAATTTTCAGTTGCAAGGATGACTAAATTACTCCTCCCAAGTTTAATAAAAAAGAAAATATTTTACTTTGACTATCAGTCAAGATTCCTTCTGAAATATTTAATAATTATTTTTCTAAAGTGCTGATCTAAATCATAACTATGAGGGACATAACATTCTGTTGTCAGAATTAGTTGCTCACTACATCTTACAATGCAAAGAGACCTAACAGAGAAACATAAGCAAGAATTATGAGAATATCTTCTTTGAATTCAGCATGGTCCAGCCCATCTCTGCTTCCTGAGAGGAGACAAGTTTCTGTTTGGTAGTGTGTGCTCTTTGTTCAACCAGCTGAACATCTCAGCTTGTGCTTGCAGAAGTTGGGGGCTTTAAGACTGGATTTCCATGGGAGAAGAAAGATGGGCTGCAGCCATGCCTCCTCTCCTATAGGAGCATTTCTCGGCACTTCCAGCCCCTGTGTGTAACTGCTGCCTGTCCTGTGTAGCTGGAGGAAATGAAGCATATGGCTTAAAGGTATCAGAAAACAGACAGTTAATTGTGCAAATGTGGAACCAGGCAAGTATTGTTACTTTAACTGAATCTACAAGTCCTGTAGCACCACTATTTTCAGCTATCACTGTCTGGATTATGAATTACCTCAGGTATGACTCATAAGCATCTGGCTAAAAGATCTACCACCACAACTTTTTTTCTGTGATTAAAAAAATGCTCCCATCAAAGTGAATCACTTAGGGATATACTGTTATTGTAAATTTGTCAATGCAAGTTTAACTGATAAATCTGGTTTAATGTGAATGAGGCACTCGAAACAATTTTGACCTCTATTAAACATACTTGCAACACTTGTAGATAAGCAGCCCCTCTCTATCAGCCCTCCTGAGTTTCAGTTGTCAGAGCCCTGGGCACAGTCTCCACGCTGTGAGGGCTCTGGCTGTCTGTGCCATGGTCAGCACTGATTCCTGCACCTCTAACCAGGAGCGAGGCTGCTGTGCAAGGAGCTCTGTCAGACTGGGCTTCCCGGAGCCTCCCTGGAGGCCTCCTCTTAGGCTCAAGTCCTTCCACAGTCCTGCCTGAGCTATGTTGCTGTTTTGTAGTCTGGCCATGTTCCTTCCTGAGCAAGATCCCCTGATCTCGGTGTCTGGGTTGCCTTTGATCTGTTACATCCCTGAAGACTTGTCTGGCAAGCACTGGATTGTCCTCTGACCCTGTGTAGTGTCACCAGACCTGCTCAGGCAGGGTGGGACTTCACCCTTGTTGGTGAGGGCATTGCCCTGCTGTCACCCTCGGCTCCCAGCTCACCCTGCCTCGCAGGGCAGCTCTCCTCTGCTCCCTCACACCAGGTCACTGGAGCCACTTCTTAAGTAAGGATCTTTTCTAGTGAGCCAGTGAAATGCAAATATGATCCCAGACCCTTACAGAAAGGTAGTTATATCTAATAGCTGGCATATTGTCAACAGTGCACCAGAGCAAACTGGTGTTAGTAAAACACGTGAGAAGCTACCAGTGCTCATCTTAGCCTGAGTCTGCTAAATCCCCATGATAAACTGAAAAACCCTGGACTGCATTGTTTTCCAACCAAAATCTCAGTATTGTTTTGGTTATTTTGTTTTTTAGCTGCTGAAGGCAGAAGTATAATTCATTAACTCTCTCTGGCATACAAAGGTATCTGTTCTCATTCGTATCCTATAAAGAAGATAATTTCTATATTTCATCAAGGCAAAGGGCAACAAAATATGAATATTTGAAGCCGTGATTGCTCTTCTTCTAACCTTACTGGGTGTGGAAAGAGGCCTTTTATTTAAGTTCCTTACAATAAGTTTATTACTTCTGCAATGTATTATTTGCAGAATTAGCTCTAGCAAGAGAACATAGGAAAATGTGGAAGAGGAGAGAGTGATTTGAAGAAAAGTTGATAACAGCATGACACAGTGGAGTAGAACTGAAGGCAGACCTCAAAGGCTATGGAACATAGTGATGGTATTTCTTCTGGGACATGTAATCAGTGTCAGTCATGCTTACTGTTCTATTAAACTTCAATTAATTTTTGAATGACTTGTCAGCTCAGGAAGCCACTGGCCACTGCCTGGTACACTGAGTTGTACAGGCAGGCACTGGTTAGAAGGGACTTCTCAGCGCTTTAGCTCCTCCATTCTAATGAAGCTGTACATGTCTCTGGCTATAGTATTTTCAAACTCTAGAGCTTATCCCTCAAAGTCAAACCCAAATATATACTTACTCCCTTGTGGTCTGTTCAAACCTGGGAGCCATGTCCATAAAAACCTCACTATTTCTCACACTGGATCTACTGCAAGAGTAACCATGTACACTGAGGCCATTATGATGGGAGCACCTGTGGAACTGAGACACTCTGAAGTCTCAGAACTCCAACTATGTGGCTCACCTGCAGACAATTAAAGTCCAAGCACATATCAAACTTGTTAGATAAGTCTTCAGACTGTGAATCTGATGCCATTTTGGCATGGGAGTCTCTGCCTTGGTTCTTATTTTTTAAGATTGTTTGGATTGAGATCTGTTTGATGTGTTCCCCAGGGGTTGGCATTGGGACTGGCGCTGTTGAACACCTGTGTCAGTGACATGGACAGTGGGACTGAGCACACCCTCAGCAAGGCTGCTGACAGCACCAGGCTGTGTGCTGTGATTGACACTCTGCAGGGAAGGGATAACTTCCAGAGGAACCTTGGCAGGCTTTAGAGATGGGTTTGTGTGAACCTCATGAAGTTCAACTGTGCAAGGTCCTGCATGAACCTTGTAATGCAGCAGTCCCTAATCCAGGTTTGTCCAAGGGAAAAGAATGGATTGAGAGCAGCCTTGAGGAGAAGAACCTTGGGGTTTGGTGGATGAGAAGCTCCTTGTGAGCCAGAATTGAACACTCACAGCCCAGAAAACCAACCATGTCCTGGGCTGCACCAAAAGTAGCCTGGCCAGCAGGGTAAGGGAGAGAATTCTCTCCCTTGTCTCTGCTCTCATCAGATACCACCTGAGCACTATGCCCAGCTCTGTGGTCCCCAGCATAACAAGAATATGGACCTGTTGGGGTGGGTTCAAATGGGGGTCCCAAAAATGAAGAGGGCTGAAGCATCTCTGCTATGAAGACAAGCAGAGAGATTTGGGATTCTTCATCCTGGAGTAGAGAAGATTTCAGGAAAGCCATACAGAAACCTTGCAGTACCTAAAGTGGGCCTGCAAGGATAGGCAGGGATTGCTTATTGGGGAGCCTAAGGATAGCACAGAAGATAATGGTATTAAACTGAAAAGGAGTAGGTTTAGATTAGATATTAGAAAGAAATTCTTTACTGTGAGGGTGGTGAGACACTGAAAAAGACGGGAACTAAAGGATCTTTAAGGTTCCTTCCAACCCAAACCATTCTATGATTCCATGAGGAATGCTGGAAGTGAAGTGGACATCTCACCCTGACTGTAGATCTTGGTGTATAACTGCTGTTTGCAGCATCCCTTCGGCATGAATGTGATCCAAAGGGTTATTTCCTCTCAAAGGCAGAAGCCAGCCCACTTTGGCCTGACCAGATGCTCACTATTTGCAGGCTTAGTGCCAGTTGTCTGATGCCTTCTAATAATGACAGACTGGATACTGTTATCTCAGTTTTACTATTTTATGCAACTATATCAAGCTAACAGCTATTTCAAAACTTTTTGTTTCCTGAACTAAACCAAGAACTCTTGTGGTGTGATTGGATGTAAGGCAAATACAGTGTTCCACAAATAGGCTTTTTACACTACAGATCTCCCCAAAACCCAAACATACATATTTAATTTCCTTCTTTGACACTCTGGTGGAATACTCTCTCCTCTACACTTCTTCCACTGCTTTCTCAAAACTATATTTTGCCTGGATATAAGATATATTTTTAAAAAGCTTTTCAAAGTTCTTAGCTTCCCAAAGCCCTAGTGGAAGTGATGGAAACTGTTTTTAATGAGTCCTGAAGGCAGCCTAGAGGCTGCACTGACTGAAACATCACATTTTTAACAGAACTTACTTCCTTAGTACAACTGTGATCTCTCTCTCCATCCTAAACCTTCCTCACCTATATTCAAGCACTCCCTCTCTCTCCCCACCTTAATCTACCTTCATAGTGCCATCACTTTCAATTGCAAAACAATAGTTACTGATTTAGCCTGATAGCTATATTTTTGTATTGAACAGCCTATTATAACAGTTTTATGTCAGACTGGCAGCATTTCTAGCCTTTCATCGTGAGATTTACTGGAAAAATCCTAAAAAACTTAGGAAGAGGTTATTTTGGGGGTTTATCAGTCATTAAGTATAGTTCAGGTACTGTGAGCATAGGGGAAAAATAAGAAGAAAGCAGGGCCAAGTGCAAAGTGTTTCTATAACTGATTATACACAGAACTTTGTAGAAGCAAAACTAAAACACACTACATTACTTTCAGACAAAAGTATCTGGTTTAAAATAATTTCTTAAATCTCTTTCTACAAAACTGAAAGTCTAGAGGATAAATTTTACCTTATGCTTTTGTCAGGTGACTGATATTCACATAGAAAGAGAATGAATAGATGACTGACTATCTCCACTTCAGACATTTTTGTATTTCTAAACTATCATTAAAATGTCACAATCTCACTGCAGTCCTGCTCACTTCAGGATTTTCTCTCTTATCACAGCAGTCAGTTGGTTTGGGCTCTTTGCTTTTCTTGCCATTGTGCACAATTTTATACCACCATCAGAGGAGGATAATGATGGCACGTCACAGAAAGTTTCTGTGTTTTCAGCTGCATATGCTGGGGCATAACTGAATCTGTTGACGATTTAAATTATTCCTGTAACATTTTAAGGTTTCAAATGCTTCCTGCTCTTCCTCCAATAATTACAGGCTATGGCAAATCAGTTCACTTTCTCTGAGTGGTCCAGAGAAACCGTATTGACAGAAAAATGCAAGAGAGAAAGGACTGGTGAATTTCTGTTAAATGTTCACACCCCAGTACTCAGAGAAGTCACTGCCCAAATTCTAAATTGAAATTCATCATCAAAGTTGGTATTAATAAGTCATATATCAGCCTCTGGCAGAGGCCAGAAGCTTAACAGATCTTGGAGAACAAACCTATTTCATGCTCCTACAGGTGGTCACTCCAGATCAGTGCAAAAGCTGAGTAAGACTGATGTGATGACTTCCCATCCCAAGGGCCAAAGAGAATCTGGGGGAGATCTGGGCAGGCATATTCAGTGAAACTGCATGCACCAATCTGAGATTCAAGTAGGAGCATCCAGAATAATTTTAGGGAACTGGGAGATACTTGGTCAAAATTTCCTTATGCCCTTATCTTGCCTGGGAACTCAGAAGACATTGGACACCTTCTCAACACCAAGGTGGCAGGGACCATTCAGAAGACTTCAGTACTTATTTCAAGATTTGTAGACGCTGTTTTGACGTGATGAGGCAGGAATCTCCCAGATGCTTCTCTGCCCTTTGGAGGAAATGGGAAGTATCATGCTAGAGACCTCCTGTTCCCAAGAAGGGAAGGGCTGGCAGATGTGGTGGTTGGGGCCTGTTTGAGGTACAGTGACCATGAGATAACAGAGTTTTCAATATTTGGTGAAACAAATAGAGGAGCTGCATCAACACAACTTCTACACTGGACTTCCGGAGATCTCATCACCAATTCTGTAATGATAAATTCATCACCAGTTCTGTTATGTTAATGATGTGGAGATTTACTTTCATTTATGTTTTATTCCCAATTCCAAGCTCTAACTGATCTCTCACAAAACCTTTGGATACCTTGTTAGATGAAAACCACTGTTTGCTATCTGCTGCAAAGCTCTGTATTGTCAATTGGATTACTCTTGGAGTTGTGGTTAATGGAAAGAACCCTCTGCTCCTCTACAGCAGTCACTGTGCACAGCTTAGGCTGTGACACTTCCACGATGAATGCCTGTTGTATGAAGGTGAAGTGACCTCTAGCAAGTTGACATTTGTTTCCTGTAAGCTGATTACTGAAACCCTGATTACTCAAAAAGCCCTTTTATTCTTTCCGTACTTGTCAAACACTCCTCTCACATCAAATGAGTTTATTTACTTCCACCAAGGACTTAAGCCCCAGCTCTACAAGGATCTGTTTCAACAAATTCTTTTACAAGCATTATTTATACAAGAGGTTTGATATAAATGCATGCATTGCAGTGGACACCATCCCCTTTCCTTTTCCTCCACCATATAGCAATTTAACAAAATGTTACTGATCGACCTCTTTGTGTACATTTTTTTCTTTTTCATGCTCACACAGAAATATGGGGCCATTTAATTTTTTCTGCAAATATTTATGGAAACATTTTCTTTCTTAATTAAACTATTATTTTATTTTGAGAGGATGACATCACATTAAAAGATTATAATAAAATGTTAAAGTTGCCATCTACTATTGAAAGAATGAAAATTATTTCTCATCATTAACAGTTTTTGGCTTATCACTCATTTTGGGGCATGCATACTGAAAACAGACCAGTAAGTTTCAGTTCTGCTTAAGACTTTTTTGCATTAGAACAAGATAACTTTGAATAGGCTGCAAACACAGCAGAAAATGATATTCACATTAGATTCTCCATGGAATTGCAGAGTAAGAGTTAGTTCTCAAAGACTGCTCCAAATATTTTGGATTTTACAGAACCAAAGAATTGGTGTTCTACCAGAAAATTGAGGTTTAAATTATCATTAAATAGTGTGGCCAGCTGCCTGTAGCTGTTTTTTTTTAATGTACCCAAGGAAAAAGAAAACAGCAAAGGTAAAGTGAAAGATATAAAAGTCTCTTTGATTTCTTGTATGTGTCTGAATAATGAGATTGAGTCTCTACATAAGAAGTTTCCGTTTTTTTAGATGCTACTGAGTACAAGCCTGTACCTCATTCAGAATAATCTCTGCCTTAATCCATGTTAGTATTAATTATACTTGTAATCTGGTTTGCAGATGTTAAACCTTGGGCGTCAACTTGGCTGTTTAGTAGGGGTTTATCCAGACAAGTTAACCAAGGGGCAATAACACCTGTGTGTTTTCAGCTGTTGCAAATGGCTCATTAAATGTTGTAATACATTTCTGATCTTAAGAGAAAGGTGGGACAGAGACTGGTGTTAGAGATATAGATCTAGGGCTGACTGTATCAGGGGCTGCCAGGAGCAGCATCTCTTCACTTAGGTCTGCTGGCTGATCTTTGCTTGCTGTGAAGGAAAAATAATGGAGCACTGCTGATAAAAGAAATCTTTAATTTCTCTGTTAATTTTGTACGTCTGCTCACTTTCTGCCCTGCCTGTCCTGCAGCTAGCCTTGACATCTTTGTTACTGAGTTGCTTCCCAGCACAAGGAGAGCATCACAGAAGCTGTTTTGAATCACCTCCATTCAAGGATAGTCACTCAGGTGCCCATGGAATCCAGGGAACCAAAGTATCTTAAAAAAATCTGTGTAGTTGGTCAGCAATTAAACTCTCTAGTACCCAAAAACTTCAGCTTGTGAAAATAAAAAATCCTCTCACAACAGAAATATTTAAACAGGTTTGTCTGTACAAGGTTTTATGTGATCTTAGCAAAAGTAACAATCTCACATGGTGTTTAAACCAGTGATGGAAGTGCTGAACAACTCTTCCTTCACATTTTTTTTTTCCTGCTAAGAATATGTGATGCTCTCCCATAGGCTACTGGAAGGGTGAGATGACTTACCTGACCCATCTTATGAACTATATTTTCAAAAGCACATTTAATAAATTACTTCTTCATTTCCTTTTATAGAACAGAGTCATCACATACTGTACTAGGAGCTTCGTTGATATTGAGAATCAAATGTAAGCTTTACTTAACACAGGCAAACAGCAAATGCAAAGGATCTGCTCCTGACAGGTTAATTTTCAGCACAGGCAGAAATACAGACCTGAGTGTCCTCAAAAACCGTTACTTGTGTATTCCCTGAGATCTCCTTTGCTGTGGCAGAAAATACCTCAAATTTAAAAATGAATTAGTTAGAACTGGTTCCAGTAAGGGTGTTTGAAGTGTACCTATCAAGCCAGCAAGAGTTCCAGATTTGCTCACATTGTAGAAACTTTTCTGTTTACTACCAGCTAAAATTGTACATCTGATCCTGAAGCTACAGGGACAAGAATTTTCTGTAGAATATAAATAAGGGAGGAAATATGGATTTCTTGTGTAGGGTGATAAACAGATCAATACTACATGAAAGAAATATCGATGGGTATGAAACTTATGTAGTGAAGCATGCTCCTTTTATAATTTCAAAATTAACAGAATTTTACACTGGAACTTACACAGGTTTTTTTTTAGCATAAGCTGGAATTGTGCAAGGATGGTTGGAAGAAAGCAGAGATTTGGAGCTCAATGTTAGCACTTTAGGAAAGAATTTAAGATGGGCATTTTACTAATAGAAGTGTGAGTGATTATCCCAGTAGCACACAGAAAGAAGTATCTGCTGTCATATAAAGTAACCATCCAGGAGAAGAAAAATGTAACCAAATGAGAAGCAGTATTTCGTTCCACTTGGAGGGAACATTTAGATAAGATACAGGGCAATTCAATATGATACACATAATTGCTTCTGAAGAGAATAAACAAAGAACTGATCTATAGTAATGAATACCTGCACAAATCAAAGCAAAATTTGGGGAGGTAGGGGGGTGTGAGCTAGTGGGAGGAGGAGGAGCTTTATTTTGAGTATGACAAAGAAAAGTATGGTTAATTAAATTGTATTCAAAATCATGAAGCTGTCAAAGCTACTGAATGCTGACTTCTGAGATAAAAATCAAAGTTTGCAATGCAGAAAAACTGGAAAGTTCTGAGGACTGACAGTGAATAACAACTCTCAGGCAGACTTTTAGACATGCAGTAAAATCTGCCAGTTCCAGCACAGGCTTTCCTTGTAGAGGTAACCTAATAATAATGAGAAAGCTGAGAGAAATGCCACTGAAAGAAAACTAGACATGACAATATAAAATTCAGATTTACTACTATGTAGATCTGCAAGATGAAGGAAGATTTTGCTTTGCAAGAGGCCTCCAAATACTAAATGTGAACATAAAAATGAAAAAAAGAAGAGGCAAAAATCTTGTCTGGCAGATACACCAAACCTTTACTAAAACACAGAGTTAGGATGAGTTTTTCCAAGAGGTACAGAATAAGTAGGGTAAGTCTAATTTCTCACAGATCTGTATGATTTGTACCCCTAAGTGCTATCTATCTCTTCTCCCAGCAACAAGCCTAGATGTCCCCAAGGTCTGTGTCTGTTCAGGGGCTGGCTGACTTTGAGCCATTTGCTGACAAACAGAATGCACAATGGTTCAGTTCTCCTGCCTCTCCCTTGGGTTTCACCTGCCTAGCACAAAACACATAGAAAGGTAATTATTCTTAATACCTCCACAATATTTTAACATTTAGATGATACCGGAGTCCCACCTTATGTAGTAATTGATGGGAGACGGGTTAAAAGGCAAAGAAACAGCTTAGGGAAGGAGTTGAAAAAAAAACCTTGGATCATCATAAATATTGTAACGTCAGCTATTGTTCCTGTTGTTAATTGAGAATGTCAAGGATTATTAGGTGCCCAGGGAATAAGAATTGATTCCTCAGATTCCTGACTGTAGGAAAAACCCAACAACCCACTTTGCAAATTCCTGAGATTCTTGGAACAGATTGTAGGAACAGCAGTGAAAATGCTTACTATATAACTGCGTAGCGATATGAAAAGCTATAAGTGCCAATGGCTTGTGTTTGTCTTTTTGCATGCTTGCCAAAGATCATTTTTCATTTCAAGGACATTACTGAAAAATGTTGACTATGAATCTTAAGTCCCTACAGGTATTGCTTGGAGGAACAGGCAGAGTAGGAAAGAAGTTTAACAGAATCAGTTAATGCCTTGGCTGTTACTCCTACAGAAATTTAAGGAATTTTGTAGTGGGATGCATGAATCATCTTATCACCCTTTCATAACATTGCCAGACTGACCAAGAACTTGTTCCAATAAATAGATTTTAAGTTACTTAACTTTCAGTTATGTTGTGGGCCGTTTCAACTTAAATGAATTTTCAGGATGTCAAATATCATGTTAATAAATTACAGTTCTTCTACCCACAGATCAGTACGTGTGAATCTTTTATAGCTGATTCAGTTTCTTGTTTTATTTAACTGAAGAATTCTTTTCTATTACTCCTGAGCTCCCCCCTCAAAAAATATAAAAATTCAGGATATACCTGTGAACATAAAGAAGTTCATAGCTAGTTAACATTATACAGTGGAGACACATTGGTATTAAAATCTTCAGCAGCCAGTAGTAGTTTGCATTAATGAAGGACCCTGATACCTGAGTTGATAAAGGACTGGTCCCAGGCAGATTTTGTTGTGGTGATGTATGTATTTTTGGATGTCTTGCCATATATCACAGAGCTAAGCTTTGTATTTCAGGAGCTGGATTTTGACGTTGCAATTGCACAGGTGTTAGTAAATCATTGCCTGTCTTCTCCAGAGAGACACACAGATGACAGGCACCATGGGATGAGGAAAAGACTACTCTGTGTTACATGTAGTGAATGCAAACTGCTTTGAAAACTGCTTGAGTGATGCAGGTACTTTTCTTTCCCATGTTTTACAAAGAATGGTTAATCAGTAAATAAAATATCATGAGATGTTAAAATCTAGAATCATAGAATCACTGAGCTTGGAAAAGACCTCCAAGAATATCAAGTCCAATCTTTGAATGAGCACCACCATGCCCACTAGTCCATATCTCAAAGTGCCACATTCACTCATTTTTTGAACACTTCTAGGGATGGTGATTCCACTGCTTCCCTGGGGAGCCTGTTCCAATGCTTAACTGCTCTAAACCTCTAAACGCTCTAACCTCTAAAGTGAGGAATCTTTTCCCTTTTCCCTGAACCTCCCTTGGCACAACTTGAGGCCATTTCCTCTTGTCCTGTTGCTGGTTGTCCGAGACAAGACACCAATCCCAACCTGGCTAAAACCTCCTTTCAGGTTGCAGAGAGCAGTGAGGACCCTCCTGAGACTCCTTTTCTCCAGGCTAAAGAACCCGAGCTCCCTCAACCAGTCCTCAGAAGGCTTTTGTTCCAGACCTCCACTGCCCTTCTCTGGACCTGCTCCAGCACCTCAATGTCCTTCTTGTAGTGAGGACCCCAAAACTGAACATAGGATTTGAGGTGTGGCTTCACTAGTGCCAAGTACAGGGGGACAATCACTGCCCTGACCCTGCTGCCACTATTCCTCCTGGTCTTCTTGGCCACTTGTTCACTGCTGGATCATGTTTAGCTGCTGTTGATCAGTACTCCCAGGTCCTTTTCTGCTGGGCAGCTTTCCAGCCACTCTTCCCCCAGCCTGTAGTACTGCACAGGTTTGTTGTGATGCAAGGGCATGATATTCACTTTGTTGAACCTCATGCAATTGACCTTGGCCCAGCTTCTCCAGATCCCTCTGCAGAACCTTCCTGCCCTCCAGCAGGTCAACACTCCCATCTGACTTGTAGTCTGCAAACAATAATAAAATCAGCAATTAGAGGAGGATGCCTATGTACCCTATAAAAAAAGTTATAAGGTCATTTGAAGCTTGCTGAGTCTGCAAAGGATGCCCATCTGATGTGACACAGCTAAGCCTGGCTGTGAGAGAGAATCCCCTCACAAATGAAGGCTACTGTGTTGCTCAGAGTCTGAAAACGGGATTCCCCATGCTTGGAAAATACATAGATAAAAATCCTCCAACAATAAATATCAAATACTGGTAAAGAGTTACTATTGTGTATATTTTCACTGGAACAGCTCAGTCCAGAGTGGTGGTGGTGAGAGATGAGGGTGGCAGGGTGCTACTCACAGAGGAGTACCACAGCTAACATAGTACAAACCCTTGCTATGTACTCATATGAGACCAAGCCATGCCAATCTGTTTATGGCACTTCCTCATAGTGACCTTTTATCTTCCTCACAGCTCTCCAAATTTGTTGAGCTTCTGTCACTGTTGGACACAAAATGAGTCACACGGACGCAGCTCGAGGTGTGGTGAAAGATAATAGTTTATTTGTTCTTTCAGTATTTATAGGTTTCTGACCACGACCAGGGGTTGGATAGTCAGGTTAACACCTTCCCAACCACACTGGCTGTGAGAGACGTCCTTCAAAAGGCATGTCTTTACTGGAATGTATAAACACCTATGTTTATAGTTACTTTCCTGGGAAAGTGGCTAGAACTTGTAAAAAACAATATTGAAGGCCTGATTCTCAGGGTGACAAGCTTCTGCTGTGCTGATCCCACATTCTCTTGTCTCACTTGGAACAGTGATTCACAATGTGCTGACAACTCAAACCATTTTAGCCTCTCCTCTCCCCACTGTCTGCTTAATGTCCATGGTGCACCTGGTGTGCCCTGCTCCACTTGCTTGCCACCACTGTGGTGGGGATTCACCCTCCTCAGGCTCATCTGTAGGGCTGGCGGGGGGGAGTGAGGGAGGGGAGTTAAGATGCTGCCTCTTGGTGGTGTGGCATTGTGAGGGAAGGAAGAGGCATGGATGAAGAGGAATGAGACAGAAGAACCAACTCCTTTTTACTGTAGGAGAGAGAGGGAAGCACTCCCCCAAACAACATGGCAGTTTCTGCTCCCCTTCTCTTACCACTTTGTCAGGAAATTCTCCTCTGACATGTGGGGAGCAGGGAGGTGGGGCAGGGCTGGAGCAAGGCCAGATCCCCACAGAAATAGCAAGAGCTCTGTCTTGTTCATGGATGCATCTGGTGAAGTTGGTGTGTGCACACCCTGCCCCTTCTCTCAGGAGGCTGGGTTGGCAGGAGGGGAGAAGTCACCTCCTGGACCCTCCATGCAGCTCCCTCCCTCATGTAGCCTCCTGACCCCTGCCCTTCCCAGCAGATCTGAAATCTTTTCCTCTGCAAAGATCACAGACAAAGAGAGGGATGGGCATAATGAAAGCAGACATAATTTTATTGCTGTTTCTCCCCTCTCTGCAATGTTCCTGGAGCACCTGTCTCTGAGGAAAGCCTGAGACCAGACACGCCTGGCCACACTCCTGCCTTTGATGAGTGGATTGCAGGTTACTTCTGGGAACCAGGATTTTTGCTTCAGAAATTCTGAGAACATTACTTACCATTGCTAGCCCTGAGACAAGTCACCAAAATAGTGTCCTTGCTCCTGCAGCTCTTGTAGCAGGTGAGCTGTGTCTGTCTGAAACAGGTCCCCTTCTCAGCTGCTGCTGAGTGCACTGGGTCAGTGTTAAATGAGCTCTCTTAATTCAGTGTTGCAGGCACCTCTCCCCAGCTATCAAGAAAATAGAAGTGTGCTATAATAAGTTCTGCAAAGAAAGAAGTTCTCTGAATGGCCAAGAGTGGGTAGAGATTTTGGACTTGATTGGGTTATTGCAAGTCTGTGAATAAAATGAGGCTCAGTGAGAGAGTAGTTCCAAATAATGTGAGTTTAGGAGAGGTAGTTACTTCTTATTAAATGAGTTTCTGTAAAAAAAATAATTGTCATCTGTTTTCTGCTGCTTTCCTACTGAGAGGGAAATGCAGTAGTGTACAGTAGGTACAAAGTAAAAAAAAATGTTTCCTGACTGAGTGGAAGGTTTGTTTGCCAGGTCTGTGCAGCTGATTGGTGCAGACAAGCAAAAAACATGCTTAGCACTGTGTTGGCAAAAACCAGGCAATTGATGACTTACAACACAGATCCTGCCTGTCAGCACAATTTACTTTGCTTGTAACTTCATCCCTAATATTTCTTTCCTGGGGACTCCTTACCCCACCTTATGGAGATGTGCACCCACTTGGCACAGCCTCATAAGGACACAGATGTGAGTGCTGGTCACGTGAATGGGTGTGTTCCATGTGCTGTAGATTGTGTTCCATGTGCTGTAGATATCCATGCTGTGGGAAGGCTGGCTTTTAGCCAAGGATGTGGGAGCTTTATATTGATGCCCATTGGTAGAGGCTAGTAATTTCACTATCTGTTCCAGCAATTAAACACTTAAGGCATCTTCTGTCTGTATGTGTAGTATAAATCTACATTTGTCTTTGGGTTTCAGCTTTCCTTTTAATCGAGCTGCAGGCACATATTTAGTTATTTGTGGGGGAGAAGGGGAAATCAAAGGTGACTGGACAAGCTGGTAGCTAAAATTGTCCCTTCTGTGCTATTGGCTGTAAAAACTAGTGTGTCTCCACTATTGCACTGCTTGGGCACAAAATGTCCCTCCAAAGATGACAAACAAGTAGATTATGACCTCATTTAAGCCTACGCTGATGAACATTCATGTCTTACACATATGACAATTTAGTCCAATTTTTAGAATTATTTCAGAAAATGCAAAGTCTGTGAGCACTGTGGAGAGTGAATTGCTTTCTTGCTTCTGAAACTACTTACATGAAATGTCAGGTGAGGTTCTCTGAGGGGGGCAAATTTAGCCTCCTGTACTTCCTGCTGTGACTAGAAACCTGCAATCTCAATTATTTTATTCCTGTATTGTTGATTGTAATGAGCTTGCTCTGTGTGGGCACAGGAAGACTTTATCTTCTGTGCTGGTTTAGGTTGGGATAGAGTTAATTTTCTTCCCAGTAGCTGGTATGGGGCTGTGTTTGTATTTGTGCTAAACACAGGGTTGATAGCAGGGGTGGATTCATTACTGCTGAGCAGTGCTCACACAGAGCCAAGTCCTTTTCTGCTCCTTGCCCCAGTGAGGAGGGCAGGGGTGCACGAGTTAGATGGGAGGGAGCACAACCAGCACAGCTGAGCCCAGCTGACCCAAGGGATGTCCCACACCGTACGGCAACGTGCTCAGCACATGGAAGTGGGTGAAGAGGAAGAAAGATGCTTGGAGCCATGGCATTTTGTCCTCCTGAGTAATTGTTATGTGTGCTGGAGCCCTGCTTTGCTGGAGATGGCTGAACACCTGGCTGGATGGGAAGCATTGAATGAATTCCTTATTTGACTTTGCTTGTGTGCACAGCTCTTGCTTTACCTATTGAACAGTCTTTATCTCAGCCTACCAGTTTTCTCACTTCTGCTGTGATTCTGTCTCCCATCCCACTGAGGTGGGTGTGTGTGAACAAGTGGCAGTGTGGGGAATGGTTCTTGGCTGGGGTTAAACCACACACTTCCATAGATGTAAATAAACTCTGTTTTGGGGCTGCTGTCCCCATACTAAGCTCCCTGCAGGCCTGTAGGAACAGGGAATTACTGTAATACTATATTGTCTCACCTTGGACATATTCTGCCTGCCAGCCTAGGTCAAGGGTTTTGGAGAAGATTTATCAAGTCAGGCTTATACTGATCGTGGAGAACTCTGACACATAAAGCATTTTTGTGGTTTCCTTTTCTACCCATCATTGTGGTCCCACCCAAAATAAACTGCAGCTGTCAGCAGATAGGGTAAGGATGTAAGAGTAACACTTGCCATCAATTCCAAGTTTCAGGACAGAAAAGTTCAGAGAAGCATGATACTTACCAAGATATCTGAGAGACACAGATTAATACACTGCCCTTGTTCTCAATTAGGACAAAAGTCTATCTGTGAGATTTTGAACCTGCCTGATATCTCAAAGACTGCATGCCTCAAAGGCAGCATGTACAGTGGAAAGATTGCCCCTGGCACCCTTCTGATGCAGGGAATTAATGCACTGAAAATACACAGTATAATTTTGCAATATATTTACTGTCCATTAGGTGAATCCAGCAACAGGAGTGAGATCGTTTCTTTCCCTGACATTTTCTCATATCCACGTGTCAGCAGCATGTCTTTTATCCATTTTGACAAAAATGGTGTCATTATTTGCCGAAATATATGAAATATGTTTCTTAAGGGTGGAAGACTAGCTGTCATGCATCCTTCTAACACCTGACTGTTGCATGACTAAAACCAAAAATATCCAGACATTTCTGCAAGAAAATAGCAATTTGAGCAAACCAGAGACCACGTGGACTGACACACATTCTTGGGAAATCTCTGCTGATGGAGTTTTGCATATATTGGGCATTTAAGCTTCCCATCACAGTACTGGATGAGTCCCTTGCCCTGACTTTTACAAGCTAAAGGACTTAGGAGGTTCTTAGAAGAAGCAGCCTAGATTAGAAGGTAGAGCAGTCTAGAATTGCTAATCAAGTAAAAAAATCTCAAAGTATTTTACAGAAAATCCACATTAAATTCATATTTCCCATCCTTGCTTTCAAGGCTGTAAACAACTCTGCCCACACAACTTTCTGCCCACAAATTCACATGCTGTTTTTGCCAATATTGTCTCTCAACTGCTCCTTTTGTGTCTCTCCCACACAGAACTCTTTGCTGGGATTCCTCTCCACCTCCAGGCTCCCAACATCTGTGATAAATATCTGTGTATACATTGCACATTATTGTATTTTATCTATTTATGTATTATCATGTGCATATATAAAATGTGATCTCCCTTTCAACTGTTCCTTAAATGGAAATCTTTCTCCAAAGGCAAAGGCTCCACTACTCCCTTCACTTTCTTTGTAATATATGGATTTATCCCTGAATGATAATTTCACTTTTATTTTGTAACTCTGGAGAAAGGATTGCATTATTTTTTTCTAAACTGCCATGTATGCTTAACGTGACATGTGCAGGATAAGGCATAATAACAGATGCAAGTGAACTGCCCACAGTCCCTGAACTTGGAACAACAACTAGGAGTAGCCTGGGGCTAAAAAAAACCTGCTTAGGCGACCTGTCAGAGAAAGTCCTTAACAGATGTATGTATGTATATAGCATTTTGGTCAGGCACACAATATGATGGCAAGTGCTCCAGGAGGAATTTATAGAATAAGAAACTTGAGTGAAAGAATCTGTGGAGTGCTTTGCCAGTGACATACTGGTGATGCCAGCCCTGATGGGGCATGCTGGCAGGGAGGCTACCAAGGTGTAATCTGTGTGATATTTCCCCACATACACATCTTGTATGAAACTGAAAGGGCTGCTGCCTGCTCATTAGGTATAGATGTACAAAACACGCTCGTGGTGAGAGACTTCTCCAGGGTCAGGCTGTTCAGGCACAAGCAGTTTATTATTTAGGTGGAGGGAGGAAGGGATCCATTTATGCTGCCAGCCACAGTGTAAACGTGGTCAGAGAGGGAGAGAGAGAGTGGAGAGGGGAGTTGGGGAGCATGGGGGAAGAAGGTAGGAGAGAGTAAGAGACAAGCAGGTAAGAGCAGGGAATAAGAGTAGTAAGTAAGAGAGGGGGAGTTAAGAGAGGCTGAGAGAAGAGCGGGTAAGAGAATGCAAGAAGTTAAGTAAGAGAGTAAAAGTAAGAGTAAGAGTAAGAGAAGAGATTAAGAGAGCAAAGTTCTTGTTACAATACAATATATCTTATTCTATAGTGAATAGTCTAATTCCCAGTAACCAACCAGTACATGACACACATTCTATAGAATTTACATATAGCCTATAAGAACTACTACATTACCATACAGTGTTACATTTTAAACTCTAAAAGCTACTTTTCAAATTCTTGCTGCTTGACCTTTGGATTCACTGTCAGCGGAAGGGTATTGTTCAATCAACAGAGATTCTCCTTCAGCTGGCTAGGCTATTGTTCTTTGGTTATATAGTAACTAGCACTCAGTATCCTATAGCTCAAAGCTAGTTTTCAATTCTACTTCAATCCTAGGTTTCATATTTTCAGAATCTATTGCTAAACAATAATATTCATAAGGTTTCCCTGTTTCATCTTCCCCAATAATTAGGGTTGGTTTTTTTTCCCTATTGTATGGAAGCAAAGTGATCTGCAGTTTCCCACTGCAAGACCAATTGGTTGTACAATTCTATCTGAGCACATTCACCTTATGCTAGAATAATGAACCAGCTGATCAAGAGATTATAATTAAAAAGTACCTGCTCTCACTAATCTTTTCCTCTTCTAGTTTGGTAACACTTAAAATATGATCCTTACTCTTTTTAACCTCTACAGTTATTTTGTCTTTATGACACAAAAAAGCCATTGCTTTTTAATTTGTGTGAGCCTTTCAAAGGTGGTGATGACAGTAAAGTCAGAAGTTAGAGAAGGGGACTGAGAAACCAGTGAAATAGCTGAAGTGTTCTGATCTTGCCACATGAAGTTCACTGGAGGCTAGGATGATAGTTTCCCTTAAATGGCATTGAGAAATGCTAGAAATGCTTTGTGTTAGAGAGGATGTTGTGGGTTTGGCTTTTGCAGAACCATAATTGCTTTTATTTTTTTTTTTGTGAAATGAAAACCATGTGAAAATTTGAGGCTGTGTTCCTTTGCATCAGTGCCCTCAAAAATTTTTGTAGACTATTTTAAAATTACGGTTTGGTTTCGGTCCCTTTAACTTACATTTTTTCCCCTGCCATCATGCTTTGCTATGGTATCACCAGGAGATCTGTTCGTGTGCAGTCATTGTTTTGATGTCAATTTTCAATAAAAAATAATCCTAGAGCGGCAAAGCTAAGCAGAATGAAAAAGTGTAAGATTAAACCAACAAATTATTTTTCCAGAATATGAATCTCCTTGTGCTGTCCCTATTTACCCTTAGGATCTCTTCCTTTTAAATTATGTGTGAAGTATGTTCTGACTCTGTGGGGAAAAATGTGTATCCCTGTACAGCTGCAGTGAGTCACTGTCAAGAAAAATGCATGGGTCTCCTAAAAACATGGCATCTATTTTTGTATAGGGTAGAGAAATCAGAAGGAGCTGAAAATGTTAATGTGAGAAAGTGCATCATGGAAGGTGTGTCCTCCTCTTTGGGAAATTAGAGGGAATTCTGGTGACATGATCCTCTGCAGTGTTTGCAGAGGATGTTAGGCAGCAGTGCATGCTGCATTTCTGGCACAGGGCAGTTCCTGGAGCAATGCAGGGTGCTGCAGCCTGGGCCCATCCACACAGAGGTGCAGCAGCTCTGCTATGTCAAGGCTTGGCTGTGTGTCTTGGTTCTCTGCCTCCTGCAATCAAGTGGGATGCTTCATGTTCTGCTGGGGGTTAGAAGAGTTTCACTTAAGAAGCTGTCACACGTAACAGAGGCAGTAAGACAGGAAATGTAAAAGATAGGTGTCTAACAGCAGTCAAGCTGCTAAACTGGCATGTTGGGAAGGTTGGTTCCCTTACATGTGCCAAAAAGATTAATAGATAATCCTTCAAAGTACTAAACATTATTATTAAATTATCTGAAAAGGCTTAAATTTCCTGCAGAGCCAGGCAAAAGAAGAAAGGAAACCCACAATCCACCTCATCGGAACCATCAGGGGTATCATTTTCTGCAAGGGTAGTCAGAAGAGATTGAAATTTGACTTCTTCCTGGAGGTTTCTGCTGTCTCTTATTGTATAAATTTATCACCAACTGGCAGGTGGAAACAGTCTGGCAGAGCTGAGTTTCACTTCTCTCACCAAGAGTTTGTAAAGCTGATACTACAGGAGCCAGTACTAGTGTATTTCTTTCATTGTGGTGCTAAACAGAAAGCAGTCTGCCAAAGGATGCATGGCTTGTCAAACTCCTCTGAAATTAAAAAATGCAAAATATACAGGTTCCCCTAAGATCATGCCTTTTCTTTTTGTCTTGTAATCAAGGACTGAAGAAAAATGAGGGGCCTACCACAACAGTCATTAAGGAAAACTGTGAATAATTAGAGATCTTCTTGCCCATGATATGCTGAAATATTAAATGCCCCGAGGCTGGAAACCCCAGAGTTATAGCTAAACTGATGGAATAATTAAGACCATGTTGAGGGTGCTTACACACCAGAGTGGTATGTATAAAGAGCTCAAAATTCTAGAACTATTTCCAGAGTGGAAGAGACATACAGGAGTCTCAATTAAGAAGAATAATACTTGGGCTGGTGTCTTTCCTGATGAGCTCTGCTGTGTTGTAAGGAGCCTTCAAAGGGAAGCATGGCTTCTTATACCTAGGACTTAAAAACTTTAGTGGCCTGGAGGGATCAATTGGAAATGTACAATAGAGAACAATCTCACAGTAGCAGGAGGGTAGAATGCATCAGCTAATGACTGTTTTCTCCCTTTCTGAAATTGCAAACTGCCCACAAATTTTGGATGGGATTGTTAAACGATCCCTAATAGAGTGGTTGCCTCTGTAGCTAGTCAGTTTGCTCATTTAATCATGATAAAGGCATACAAAAATTAAATTCTCCATTACATGTCTGATATTTCTCAGCTAGCACAAAGCAACATAGGTTTTTGCCTCAGAAATACCATTGCTACAAGAACTGTAGTGACAGGGAGAGGTGTAACACTTGGGGTACTAATCCCCATGGGGTACTGGATTTTTAAAAAAGGGAATATATCTAACGTACCTCATTTCTTCTTGTTTCCAAATCAAAACATTTTATTTATTTTTTTTTTTTGTAATTGCAAAGAAACACTTGGAATTCTACATAATGCTTAAACAACTAATTGACCTGACACTGTGGACTTCCAGTGTGCTTTGCCGAGCTATGCCTTTGAATAATTTAGCAAAAGAATGGTAATAAACCATAAAACATTAAACAGGTTTTCTACAGAACATAAGTTGGAGGGTTTTATTTAAGTTGTGAGCCTGTTAATTTCTCAGACAATCAGTGTAACTCTGTCAACATGGCCAAATGTGGTTTGCAAGTCCGCTGTCTTTCATGTCAAAGACGCTTTTTGCTGATGTAGTACATTAAAATATTTGAGCATTAGTGTTACTCCTGCTCCACTGGGATAGAGCCTGCTGTGTCTGAAAATAAGGCGTTGAGTCTAAAAGTGTAAATCTAAAAATATAAACCTGGTCATAGCTGATCAGACCAATAGACAATATAGATCAGTATCTTGTCTTCAATAGTGGTCACAAACAAGTGTGAGGCCAATGAGCTTGGAGGCCGTAGGCAACTGGATAAAATAAATGGGTTACAGTGATAAATTAAAAAAAAAGGCTTTAAATCTTTCCTATATTTTGAGAACTATGTTTGGTACAATAGCTGAGCATCTTTTTGTGTTTTTCTATTATGGAAAACACACTTTTAATTGTGATCACAAAGGAATGGATCATTGAAAACCGGCACAAATGGGAGATTATTGGAATGTTCATCTTTAAGTCTTGAATGCATGTAGAACTCCCCATTTTTAATGGTAGCATCCTCTTTCTGTGGTTTGAAATAGAGGCTGGATGCTAAGAGCATTTTTGGAGGAATCAGTGGACACTGGCTTTTGGAAAAAGGTGTCTTGTAATCCCAGTCTCCTAAAGTAATAAAGACAATTTTCTATGAATTTACTTTTTGTGCGAATTCCCAAAAACAACTAATGAGAGAGAATCACAGAATAATAGAATACCCTCAGCTGGAAGGGAACCACAAGGATCATCAAGTCTAACACCTGGCCCTGCACAGGACAACCCCAAGAAGCACACCATGTGTCTGAGAGTGGTCCACCTCTCAGTGAAGAACTTTTTCCTCACATGCAGCCCAAACTTCCCCTGACTCATCTTCATGGTGTTTCCTCTAGTCTTATCCCTGGTCATGAGATGAAGAGGTTGGTGCTTGCCCCTCCTCTTCACCTCACAAGGAAGTTGCAGACTGCAATGAGGTGTCCTCTCAGTTTCCTCTTCTCCAGGCTGAACAGACCAGGTGACCTCAGCTGCTGCTCATATGGTTTCCCCTCTGGGCCCTTTGCCACCCTTGTAGTCCTTCTTTGGATGCTCTCTAATAGCTTGTATGTGTTTAGTTAAAAGATAATGCTATCACAAGAAGTGTCTGCCCCTTATCCCTTATCTTGGGAAATTTTGAGAAGGGCACCTGCTTTCTCAGCAAGAAAACTGATCTTATGGATGGAAGGCATCATAGCCTCGAAAATTACTATTGTGTTTAAGAAGCTGAATCAACAATCAGTAGCAGGCCCCAGCAAACTGAATTATACTGGAGAAGGCTGAAAGTAATACTGCTTTTATTTATTTGTTTTATAATTTCTGTCCTTTATGTGTATCCAAGTTCACATTTGATTTCTTGGATAGTCAGGTACATTGCCTGTATTCTGTTCCCTACCCATTCTTTCTCAGACCTCATAGGAACAGAGCTGTGCTACTGACTGAATTGCTAACCAGTAAACATCTTCTCTCTTTTCATACATGCAACCTGAAAGCTCAGGTTCTCTACCAGAGTGTGCATTGGGACATCAGGAAAGGGGGTGAGAATCTGAAGCCAAATATTCTGTGGGTGCCCCTGCATTCTAGGCTGTCTAATATTAATTGAAACCACCACGATCTCACAGCCTTCAGTTGCCCTGAAGAGATATCTGGAAATCAGAGAAGACAGTAATGAAACCATGGAGAAGAAGAGATCAGATGAAAACACTCCTCCCCAATAGCTGCCACTGAATGCAAGCCTTGGGGTCCACTTCACCTGTACTGCACAATCAGTAGCTGTGGAGGTGAAAAATGTTAATTATCATCTGTGGCTGGCAAGAAGATTGTTCTGGATTCTATTAATGTTAAACTGGCCAGTGTAAGTGATGTGGGTCCAAGACTGGAATTATTGTAAATGTAAATATATAGGAGTAAATTATCATAGAATGAAATAGAAAGTCTGAAAAGGGCACAAATTTTTGAATATGCAAAAATTTGCAAGATGAGAAGACTGATTAACTGAACTGTATTTCCATTAAAATAGTGATAGAAAGATATTGTGGTGAAAGAACCATCTTAGAGGGAAATTAATGATGAAGTTTTTGAAGGATCTTTTCTAAGACCAATCTAATTTATGTTTTTTTTCTTAAAGTATTGGCACAAAACCAAAATTATGCTGATGAAATTATGTCTGGCCCAACGTAGGGACATGCCATCAGATGACCAACTGGGATTGTGGTACAGAAAGAACCAAATGACCTTAAGAATCTGAGTCTGAGGGACAGGTTGATTTTTAATATTTCAAAATATTAAGATCATGCATAGAATTAATGACCAGAATTTTTGGGACATACTCAGAGTTTGTGAATTGAAAATTACAAAGGGGGAGAGATGCAGGATATCTGTGAGATGTCAGTGCAATACAATCATAAAAAGTACGTGCAACCGTAGAACTTTCCTCAAGCAAGTGAAAGAAGAAAGGAAGTACCAACAGCCAGATACAAGATATTGCTCCTAGGCATCTGAGTAAGCATGTTCTGGAAATGAGAACTAAAGCAGAACAGATGATGATGGGAATGGAGAGTTTTTAATACAAAGGGAATTAACTTGATTTGGTTGGTTTAGCCTTGGTAATCCAAGGGTAAGAGGGCAGAGGTTCTTGGAGGAAATTGACAGTAAAGTTTGGGGAAGGCAGTTGGGAGAGAAAAAGAGGTCTTCCAGCTGAAGGGCAATGTCAGCTTTAGAGTAGAGCCAAGATGTACTGAACTTCCTTCTAATTTTAAGGCTTCTGACAGTCAAAGCAGTAACATTCTCGGACAGCCTTTTAAATAAAACTGTGGGAAAAGAAACACCAGTGGTTTTACAATGGGCTGTGATCAGTTTAAGAGAAGGTTATATTATAGGTTTCTTGCAATAACAGGAATCATTAACAGCCTTTTTTTTCTCTCACTTGACATTAAAAACTCAAATAAATGTTTCCAGCAGCAGCTGAACCAATAAAACCTGGTTTCCCAGAGGACTTTGTCTTGGGATAGGGCTCTCCTGTAGATCCTTTGATGTTTGAAGAGAGGCCACTTGCTTCCCATACCCCAGCATGGGGATTCCTGCGTTTTTCTACCTGTCTGCCTAGTTCCACAACATCAGTGAGGAATCTATCCCCTCTAATGAATTTGGTTCAAACTGGTTAACAGGTTTTTGGAGGAGATGTGTAACAGTATAAAGTATAAAGTATTGAGGGAGTTAATTTCTTGTGTTAGAGGTGATTCAGCTAAAAGGCTTAAGCAACACCACACCCAACTTACTTTCCAGAAGAATAAACACTTCACTGTCCTGACAGACTCTCTGGTAATGGGAAATTGTATAAGTAGCCTACTGTTCCTCTCTGAAGTCCTTGTTCTGTCAACCTGGTTGCTCTTCAGATACACAGGAAGAAGCAAGCTACTCCATAACCAAGCTGAATAGATCACTTGACAGAGGAGGAGTGGTACTCTTTGTTCTCTGGCTCATATTTTATGTTCAGGCTTAAGGAAGAAAAAATCCAGGAAACAAAATGTAGAAGAAGGAGAAATTAATAAGTTTCTGTAATTTACTTGATTTATTACTTACATGCAAAGGCTTTTGAATGAAGCTGCCCAAACTCTGGTTATATTTTCAGTCTGAATGAAAAAGAACTCCTTTTTTAAAAAAAAAATTATTTTTTTTTTAAAAAAGGTTTTATTTTCCTTATCTTTGTCCTCTCTAATTTACATAGGACTGGTTGCAATTTGAATTTACATAGTCCTAGCCTCAGCCCCACATTGTAATTTTTTTATGCTGTTAAACAAAGCCTCTGTTATTTTTCAGATCTCCTGGACTATACACCAAGGGAAGCAGATGGATAAAACATTACTTCAAAAGTACTGACATCCAGCACAGACACTGAAATGTTGAATTCTAAAGGCATTTACATTTGTGGTTTTTCAGTTTGGTGCCCAACCTGTCTTCCTGCCTCGTTATTTATCCCTGTGGTGAGCACTTCCAACCATAAACTCATAAATGTGTAACTGTTATATATGAGAGACAGAGTATGGAAGGAAGGAGTGGTTAAAGGAAGTGTTTGAAGGCACCTAAATTTATTCTTTTGTTGGTGTAACTGTGGAATGTAGGAACTGTAGATGAATTTCAAACTATAACAGAAAGAATGTAGGTGGAAAACCAAATGGGCTTGGTAGGAATGGTTGAGAATGGCTGTACATTCGTGGCTTGGGGATTATCAAGCATCCTGAAATCTTGTTCAGTCAGGTGTTTGTGATCTGAGATCTCCTGTGTCCTGAGCAGGTGATGACACCAGGCACAGCACACAGAAATGCTGCATGCACAGTAACCAGGGGAACTTTTGGTGCTGGTTGTGAGCAAAAGCAAAAGAAACATTTCTGCTCACACAGCAAAGGTGCGGTATGGACGGAGATAGTATGTCTGTTTTAGACTGCAGTTTCTAAGCCTCTATCCACAAGACCTCTTCCTGTTCCCAGTATAATTGTGGTAAAAACTCCACTGATTTCATTGCTGTAGGAGCAAGGAATAATGCTTTCTGAGAACAAAAGGAATTATTAGTGAATCTGCACGCAAACCAATACAAGCAGGTATAATGTTTCATTCTGCATGTCCTGTTTGCACAACAGTCCCAACTTTGAGATGTTAAGCAGCAACAACATACCTTGTAATTATTTTTTTCTGTCCTTAATTTGGAAACTTGTTGGAGCACAGTAATCTAGTTGTGGAAGACCTGGGAAATACTGCAAAATAATTTACAGGCACAACAGACTACACTGGTTCCACTTGGTGCCAGACTGATGTTGCCTGAATGCCCCCTGCTCAGGCCTCCTCAAGCCCCTTAATTCTAGTACCTTTAGTAACAGCTCCAGATCTTGAATCAGCTTTGTATCCACATTCTGTCCTTTCATACCAGCTCCCCAAGAAATGGGTTTTAATCAAAGGCTCTTCTGAAAAAAATAAAAAAATGGTCATTTTTCTTTCAAAGATAATTGCCTACATGTAGGCCATGAAATGTCACATTACCATACAAAAACCCTTTAAGAAAACACTGAGCCCTGTTGAAAGCACATTCTGTAAAGGAATTCAGCTGTCTTCTGTGTTTAATAATATTTAAACCTAGTTCCATATATCTGAAAATATTTTGGCAGTGCCCAACTTCCAAGCCCTGTCTGGAGATGGAAACTGAACACCTTTTGTCAAAGTGCTGTGGCAGTGCTGCATAGACAGATTTGGGGGTACTGCCTGCAAGTTCTGTGGTTTTATCAAAAAGACATCCCTTCCCACTGATTTCTCAGCATTCCTCTGTCTTCCTCAAAGGACTCTGCATGGAAATAAGCTAATATTTTCAAATTCATTCATTCCTGCCACTGGGTGCTACCCGCTGCCAGAACCTTCCTGGTCACGTAATTATCCCTGCAACTGCCAGCAGTGTGCTGCAGAGGATTATGCAGCAGGAGCAGATGAACTGCTAAATAAATCCTGTTTTCTTATAGATAGTATCAGAAAGGAAGGACAAAGAGTAAAACAGGGAAATATCACAGGAAGAGACATAGCTGCTCTTGAGCTCAGACATCTTTTGCTGGTTTGGGGTTGATGGCTGCAATGCTGTATATGCCGCTCAGAATTGGAATTAACTCCCCAGAGCTGTAAATGAACATTAATTAGAGCTCCTTTGCAATAAAATGGGATCTCCTCATCCATTTTAAAACTGGAGAAGTCAAAGAAAATAATCCCTTCTTTGGCAGACATATAGGCAGGATGTTAATTAATAGGGCTTGTAATTTTTATGATTCTTTGACATTGTCCTTCAAACCCCTGCAGGTTTAATGGGCCTGTAGTCTTATTGCTTGGGAGTCTTAGAGAGCACTTTTTCTGTGTATGCTGTAGCCAGGAGGGAGTACCCAGATGTGAATGCTTCATCAGCAAGTCGTGAATACTGCACCCTTGCTCTTGATTTTGCCTCTGAGTTTTCAACCTGAAGTCAATATTTTTCAAGCCAGAAACTAATGTTGAGCGCCTTACATTCAAATTTTGAGAATTCTGCTTCATGGAAACGTGGCTATTTTTATGTAGAAGCCTTTCTGACACTATGTACCTAGGTGTTGGCAGAAGAAATTTTTTCCCACAGTCCACTCAGATTAATGATGACATTACTTGAATATTTGCCATTGTACATATTTAGGGTAGAAGAAATAACCTGCTACCCTGGCTTGGAGAACTGAGGGGCATTATGAGCTTCCAGGCATTAAGGATTTCTTCTCTTGATGATGACTCTTCTTGAACAATAAACTCTCCAAGAATAATACTGCCCTGTGTGTTATGTGAGATCCCCTTTAACAAGCTTGTATGGGTATGTACATACTCCTCAACAGACTGTGATGCAGAGATCCCCGGCTGATAACAATAACTGTACCATCCCTGGAACTGGAAGAGGTACAGGTTTGCTCTCCACCTAACAATACATGCTAAGATAAAAAAAAAACCAAACAAAAACCAACACACGAGGCCCCACAGTTCCAGAGACACCTCTCTGGAAAGAAAAGAATTTTTTAGTCATACTTCTGCCAGAACTCTACCTTGTGGGACAAGTGGTGTGGATTGCCCCAGGAGGAGCTGTGGAAGGAAGATGGAAATCTGTCAAATCACAGGTGAACCTGTTTGTGAGAGGGGGAGGAGGTGAAGTCTCTTTGTCCATTGGGTGTACCCCAGCCAGGATATGTCTACACTGCCCTCAAACAAATGTCATATTCAGAGATGCATCCTAGCTAGATTTGAACTGCCTCATTTTGCCATGGGTTCAGTGCGGCACAGAGCCCAGCATAAGCTCATTTCCTTCAGCTCCTTAGCTGGATTTTGCTCCCATTCCAGCCTTCACTCTGTGAGATCAATATTGCACACTGTACCCAGTGTAGCTAATTTTAAACACGGACACATCTCTGTGCTACAGCAGCCAGTGGGGTGGCTGTATACCCAGCATGGCAAGAATACCTTCCTGTTGTCACTCGTCATGCTCAAATCTCTCCACAAGAACAGAATCTTCCACAAACAGGAGGCAACCTGAGCTCTGTTGTGGTTCATCAGGAACAACGAGCCATGCTGTGCCTGCATCCCATCTGATGTGTTGCTCTTGGATTTCTCTTGTTTCCTGTTTCATCCCCCCTCCACTGCTTCCTGCCTCTTTGCTGTACCTGCTGTGGTGAGCAGCTGAAGCCTCCGGGGCACAGGGGCAGTGCTGTGAGGTGTCCAGCACAGTTTGGGGCATGATCAGATACTGTACTTGAGCTAAGCCCTTCTTATGGTAAGAAGCCCTGCTGATCGCTGTTTGTTTGTTGCCAGGAGTGTGAGGGCTGATCTAGGTAAGAAATCTTTCCACTGGGAAATATTGTATTTCAGGAGAGAATTACACCTGAAAATAAAGGGCCAGATTTTCAGTCCCCAACAAGATCCCTTTGAATGGGAGTAGTGACATGGATATATGCCCTCCACACCGGCCTCACAACCAGTTCTTGTGCTGTCATTGCTTGAATGAACACAATGGACTTATTTTCTGATTGCTGCCTGCCTTTGGCTTGAGGGATACATTGAAGGTAGTGAGGGGAGCTAGGACCCAATGCAGTCTGTCAGTCCCAGGTTAGAAGAATGGTTTGAAAGGAGTCTGTGGGCAGAATGCCCTGAAGCTCTTTGAACAGAAGCTGACCCCTGCTCACTCCGGAGTTAAAAGCTAGAAAGGGCATTATCTACCTTTGATTCCCCTGCCAAAGTAAAAGCTCATGCACCAGACAGTCTTTAATTTCAGATCCAGGTCCTATTTTGTGCAGAGCAGAACCTGCAGAGTCAATATTTTGACTAAAAGGCAAAAGCTCGCATTGCCTGTACTTGGCTATAAATGTATCCTCAGCTAGAGCTGTGTTATTTCCCAAATTACATTTTCCTACTATGGGATTTAAAGGACCCAGCAGGTTGACGTAATTGTTTAAAAATTATTCTGATGGGGGATAGCTTGTTGTTTTATATGTTTTAAAATATCAGATTGAATGAATACTGGCCTCTGCTACCAATGAAACAAAGCCACAGTCTTCTTTTTCAGATCTCTTTCCTCCTAATAGAACTCAGTGTATTCTTTGGTGTACAGCACTTCTGCAATAAAGCAGCTCCTAGATGTTTTCCTGCCTTTGAATCTGGTCTGAGAGCTGAGATAAAGTATCTGACTAAGTTATACTGAAAGAGAAGGAAAATCCCTCTAAGTTGACAGCACAAGATGAAGGAGATCAACTAAGTCTTTTTCCACAAAGGACTGGATTTGTTTTCAAAATGTTGTGCTAGTGTTTCCTGCAAACCAGATTCAGCAATGAATGGAAATATCATCCTGAAGATAACAGTTCTTTCAGAAACAGCATATCTGTTACAGTGTTATCAGGAAGCTGCAAAAAGCTTGGATTTTTGTTACAGTAAATTCTGGAGCTGGTTTTGCCAACAGCTTAAATAATGGAAATCTTGGTCTCACTTTATAGGTGAAGATCATTCAGATGTATCTGAAGATTAATGCAGATATCATCTCTCTTTGCATGATAGTACCAGCCATTAAAAGACTCAAAAAGATGATGGTGTGGGAAGCTATTATTTAAGAACTTCCCTCTTCTCTACCTTTTTCCAGACTGGTGGACAGCAGGCGCACTGATACTTTACTTTTCAAGAATTAGTGCTTTTAAAAAATGAAGCAGATGGCAGCATTGACTGTGTTTATGAAGGGCAGTCTGCAAAGACTGCAGTTCCCAGTCTGTGGCATCGCACACATGTTCAAGTGCAGGATCTTTGGAGTGTAGCAAAGGAGGAGCAGCCACATGTACCAGGCTTCTGTTAAGCACAGAAGCATTTTCTCCATAACCCCAGTGAAAGCTTACAAGTTGGTTTCCAAACTGGGAAGGGAGATCTAAATATTCTGTGTGAAAATAGCTTGCTGCACTGGTAAAGCAGAATTCCCTTTCTCTATTGTCTTGTCCTGTCCTGTCCCCCAGTTTTTATGACACCTTAGCAGTAAAGGCCCATATCTAATTAGGGTAGAAATAAAACAAAAATAAAAAAATATTACTAACAACAAAAAATAAATGTAGGGCTCAAATACAAAATCTAAAGGAAACACCTGATGGAGAAAGAGGTTTCAGCTGAGCAGATTTGCTAAGAATTTCTTTTTGCAGACAGCTTTCATTGAGGGGGAAAAAATATCAAAGGGCTGAACATTTTTTCAAGCAATAAAATAGATTTAGAGAGCTATTTTGAGTCTCTGGATTTGTCTGTCAAACTTGATGGTACCTGCACTAGGGAAGAGAGCAAGAAGAGAGGTCACTGTGCCTCACAGAAGGTGTGAGCTGGAGGAGAGCTCAGCCTCAAGGAGAGAGTGTGGGCATGAAGCATATGCCAGTCTAGGGAGCTGTGGCTTGACATTGTGCTGAGACAGAGCAAAGTACTCTGCTTCAGCTTCATGTATTGGAACCTAAGATTTCTCCCTGGGAACACTGAAACATTTAATGTTTTCATCTTTAGGGAAAAAAAAAGCACAGAAATATCATTAGTTAGACAATTCTGAAAGTCCCAGTTACCCAAGAAAAAACCTCAAACCCCAGTATATTTGTAGAAAATTACTCAAACAGAAAAGAATGCTTTTCTCAGCCTTTATTCCAGTAGGAGACTGTTATGTCACCTTGTGGGTAAGAGATGAACTGAAGGTTTTTCAACTTCACAAAGTGTTTGTACAAAATATCTAGCACTAGTAGGCAGATCTTAGAAAGAAAAGCTGGCAACTTTGCACCCCCTCTCCCACCCAAAAAAGGGAAAAAGGTGATGAGGTACAAGGAAAAAGAAGGCTTGTAATCAGGTTTTGTCTGCATGGGATGAAATCCCATGATCAGTGATAGACACTGATGGAGCACCAGTATAGCAACCAAAACCCAGTGGGGCTGTTTTTCTGAGAACAAAGCTGCTTTCAGAGGGCTATTGTTTCCATTAGAGAATATTGTGCTCTGGCAATGAAGTCTTCATGTGTTTTATGCATTCTGCTGTTTGTCAGTGAAAGTGCTTTATCACATGTTTGTCACCCGGCAGGATTCAGGCCCAGATCTCTTCTAAGTGACAAATGCTATCACCTTTCAGCCTGCGACTGACAAACTCACAATCCCCTATTACTGTCAGCACTGTGGGCATGCTGAAGTATTAAAAGCTCTTTCTTGTTCCATCAAAGGAAGAATTAACCTTTTGATCTACTTTGCAGCATTCTGAACCCTGGGTTGTTTGTTTCATGTTAATGAAATTCAATCTTTGTGCAACAGCGGAGGCTTCTTAAGTCTTACAATTCTTCAACAGAGGCTGGGAATGGAAACCTGATCTCACAAGCATGGTCTGAAGCCTTGCTGTCAAGGTCATCCAGCCTTTTCTGAAGAGAAAGGAACTGCAGGAAAAAAGAATATAAAATATTTTCTGCTTTATTTCTGACCATTTATTGGACAAAAGATATCTTTTCGCCTTCATCTTTAATATTAGGTCTAATAACAGTCCTATAAACAGCCTCCTGTCAAACAATTGTCTTGAAGCAGATGAAAGAAAATGTATTTTATTCTTAACTTTGTATCACAGAATAGCTGGGACGGTGTGTACTGAATTAATTATATTAGAGATTAATCGAGGTATTTCTAAGACTTTGGTTCATCTCTGTATATCAAGAAGATGTGTAGAACAGCACTACTGGTAGCTTTTTTGAAGGATACTGATGGATGGTCTTTAGTCCAAGAGCTGGGGATGACACATTGTAAGAGTGATAGTGACACTAGATTCTGTTGCTAATCATTAAAATACTAGAGCTGGGCAGGAAAGATGCTGGCACTGTCTGGCTGGCAGGGCAGATTTGCTCCTCAAAGCAGAGTTTGCAGCGTTAG
Source organism: Parus major (assembly GCF_001522545.3). NCBI lineage: Eukaryota > Metazoa > Chordata > Aves > Passeriformes > Paridae > Parus > Parus major. The sequence continues at coordinate 22,559,968 of NC_031774.1, read as the reverse complement.
GCCATGTAATACAGCATATGAGGAAAATAGGCTGGCTTGCTATTTGCAGCAGTTTTTCACAGCCATTTTTCTTGTTTGGATCCCTTGCATGGAAGGCATGCAATTTCCATGACTCTGTAACATGTTTTACATTGCTTGAAGTAAATCAGTTCTGTGCTCAGGTGGGGAATGCTCTACAACTGCAGAACAGTGATGTCATCAACCTTTAAAATTCCTTTTTTGTTTTTGAGAGGCTGTAGGGTAGGCAACTTGCAGTTCACGCACTCGTAACTCCTTGCACTTGTAATAAAATTATTGAAACGAATCTTTCCCAAGATATGGTTCAGATAATACTGGAAGAATTTCTCAGCAGCATCTTTGGAACTTCATTTGACTGCCAGACCTGTGCAGACAGGTAGCTTAGTGTGCATGTGTGTGACAGGGGCAGAGGTTTTTCATGTGACTGTGGATATCACCTGGTTCTATCCAGGCTGTGAGATCACTGTGCATCCTGATGTATCGGCACTTGCAGTGCAGGCTCAAAGCACAACACAGAGGCACAGCCAACAACAAAACCCTTTGAATAGCTGCAAGACAAAAATAGGATTGTTTTTGTGTCCACATGAACAAGGAGCAAGATTCACTGACTGCCTTGCAATTTAAAATGTAATAAATTGTACAAAGCTGAGTATGACTGTCGCACTACCCCTTGTGTACCGGTGGAGATTGAGGCCACAAAGAGGGAAAAAGCCTGGCTTGAAATGACACTGCAGTCCTTCAGCAGAGGCTGGGAATGAAAACTTGACCTCACAAATATAGTTTGGAGTCTAATGAGGTTAATTAAGCTTTGGTTAACTCTAAGGTTATTTAGCCTTGTCTGTATAGAAAAAAACTGCAAAAGAGAGAACATAAGCTACTTTCAAAATGTAATTTTGAATTGTTTATTGGACAGAACTACAAATTTCTGTCTTACCATTAATACTACTTCTTCATCTTTTGAAAGAAAAAATACTTCAAGACATGGAAACTGTCTGAAATTGGTAAATGTTTTGTTATCTAGTCCCACACAATCATTATTCTAATTTCTTTTTGGTTTCTTCAGGTATGAGAAGAGACATCTAAATCTGCCACTGATGCTTAATTTGTAGATTGTAAAAATAGGAGATGTTTGGAAAGGTACATCAGTATTGATTGGAATTGTGTCATTCCCAGTGCAGTTCATTCTTGTGTAGAAGACTAAACTGTAAATTTGCTGTTTCACTGCTGACAAGATTTTGCAGTAATCCTAATATCATGGCATTTAGCCTGCAAGGACCAGAGCAGTAGTGCCAGGGTGCCTCCCCCACCTGTTTTAATTCCTCTTCAACCCTCTGCAAAGCAAATTTACAGGTAGAAAGTCTGGATGTGGTACAAACAGATTCTGCTCATGTCTGCTCTTATTCCAATGACAGAAACCAGAGTCTTCTTTTTCCTGGATGTGGTACAAACAGCTTCTGCTCATGTCTGCTCTTTTTCCAATGACAGAAATTGGAGTCCTCTTTTTCCTGACATGTGTTTAGCTTTCTGACCAGGCTGTATTTGCTTCCTTATTTTCATCTATCATCTTCATTTTGTAAATAATTAAACAGATTTCACTGACTTGGTCTGTACTTTAATGCTTTGAATGCATATATGCGGCTGCAATTTTCACCTTCAAGTATCAAGATAATAAGGATGTTGTGTCTCTGTTCCACCCTTGTGGTAACCGTCCAAAAGTAATCTGAGTAGCCAAGATGCTGAAAGAAAGAAGTTGGTTCTGATCTGTCCCACTAAACTCATTTTCCTTTGCATCTCTTTGCAGATTAGCTATTTTTCCTTTGTAAATTAAAACACTTGAGTAGGAAAGAGAGAAACAAAAAAAAAGTGTGTTTTTGTAAAAAAAATTAAAACAATGTCTTCAAAATTAAGAACATTTATTTTTATCCATTTGTAATAAAAACATTTCCATTGCAGTTGCTGTGGTAGGCATTAAGACAGCTTTACTATGTGACTAAGAATACATAACTGCAGATTGAGTGTAGCTGTCCTCTGTTTTTGAATTTTATGAATAGTTAACCTTTTCCAGCAGCTTTTACTGTGGAACTGGATATTTGATAGTATGGAGGAGGTGAAAATGCTTTGGAAGGAAGGCAGTATAGGAGAGTAGAGAGGGAGAAATACCCAGTTCAGTTATTTTTTTCATTGGGATGTTCTTTGCTCCTTTTCTTTTTACAAGATAGCACTATCTGTATCAAAGCTTCTCCATAAGCTCAGTTCTTCTGCTGTGTCATCTTTTCTTTGCAAGGTACACCACCCCTTTTGTCCAATTTTGAGAATTTCTGTGGCACTACTATCACAGAATAAGTCAACTCTTCCATTATTAGATACTGCACTAACCATTTGTTTCCCTGTGATATATAATGGGAGCTGTTCCTTGGGTCCATGGTTTTTAGATTGCTTTTTTTTTTGGCTACAAAGAGCAGCAGCAAGAGTAGCTTCCTCATGCTCATCTTAAATCTTCTGAATGGACCAAATCCCAATACACATGTCCATAAGTCCTGTTCAAGCTCTGTCTCTAACAATTTTTTATTGTTTTCGAGATGGATTTTCCAAGTATTTTTACCATCTAGTATTCCCATATTGTATGTATGAAGGAAAACCAGGCTGTTTCGTATTTCATACAGACATCTGAGGCAATATTGCGTATCTTGTGAGATAACAATAGGGAAACACACATTCTGTAAGCTAGATTGTACTGAATCCTGCCTGACAGTTAGTTTTGGAGCAAGTATTTATCATGTGCATGATCTCATCTCAGTCTTCTGCTGTTATTTCATATTTACGGTCAAGACTAAGTAAGTTAATAGTTTTTATGCAGTTTGTCTTTTAAAACCAGCTATGAATCATATATTCTAGACATAATCTTGATCATGGAAATTTCAGCCTTTGCATTATACTTTCTAATGAAGCTAGGCTACTTTGTCTCTTGTCTGGAAATATTATAAATAACATAAGCAAACAGTATACATTTATATTAAATGGCCCCCTTTCTCTTTCCCTAGCATTATCACTTCCTCCTGGTGGAGAAATCATCTGTTTTCTACAGTTTCTTTTAATGCAGATATCAAAGAATTTTTATTTTCCTTCTGATTAAGAGAAATTTCTGAGTTTTGATTTTTTTATTTTCCTTTTCATTTTTTTTTCTTTTTTTTTGACTCTACAGCTTGTCTCTTATGTGACCCATTAGTAAATATAGTTTTAATTACCAGGTGATATTTCATGAGTGCCAGAATTTTGGGGGAAAATCTTGTAACTGCGATAATGAGAGTTAATTTGCCATTTTGTCATCAAGTCATAATTGCCTGCTAATGCCCCATCCTCCAAAGGTTCTCATGCACATGGCCCTAACATGTTTGAAACATGTTCTCAGTTACTGTGTTTTAATCTTGGGCAATGGAATCTCATCTGAAATATCTCCTTGTGCTTTTGGCTTTGTTTGCTTGTTTTGGTGAAAGAGGGGCAAGAAGTTTCTGAATTTTACCAGATAATTTCACCGGTTTGCACTACCACAGAGGGAACTAATTAATGTCTTAATTTATACACAGTGATTTTTGTTTAGTTTTTCAACTTTTTTTCCCCCTCCAGGATAAGGCAGATGATTTTTGTAGATAATTTTGATCCATTTGAAAATGAATCGGAACAAAATTTCTCCAAAATATGATGTACTTACCATTGATAGCTAAAATGTTAAAGTTTTTTTCTTCATATTCTGAGGGTGCTATTCCATATGGAGAAATCCTCTTTTATATTATTGTATTTATATATACCAAAATGCTCCTCCTTTTATAAAACCTTTTGGGTCCTGCTTCACCCTTCTAAATATTTCTGTGCACAATCCTCAATAGCAGCATTTCAAACTCTTTCATTTACATTCAAGAAGGAGGTCTATAAGACTCTGGATTTAAAAAAAAAAGTCCATATTTGGTTTAAGTTTTAAAATTGCCTCTTTGTGACAAGTTGATGATCAGCAAGCCTTCTGTCACCAGAGTGAAGTGTTCTTATAATCAGGGAGATGACTCTATCTCAAACATTATGCAGCATTTATGAGCACATCCATTTGTTCAAGTCTCCTTCATTTTTAAGAATTTCATTGTCTTGCTGAGTTCACCAGGCTCTTTCCTTTTATTAGAATCAGACATTTTGAAATCTGTTTCATACTAGCTCTTGCAGCAAAACAAATTGTCTTGATTTGCTTGTTCACTAGAGCTTATTTTCTAAAATGCTCTGAAGCTGTAAACAGCCTTGCTTTTTAAATATACCATTTTTGTCTTTAAAGGGTAGTGTGGCTGGCTGGACACATTCATTTGAAATCACTCAAATTCCTAACCTCTGTGACTTCCTCACTTACAGAGTCTGTCTTTGCCAAATAGATGAGCTGTCTGGGATTTTCTTGATATCAGTGTTTTAGATGCTACTCGCATGTCTTTAATGTCTTGGAGAAAGCCTGCATAGTTTTCTAGTCATCTGGCATTTTCAGGCAGCCCATGGTGAGGTACTGGGAGGTTCTCAGAGAGCACCTCACCCCCAGCTAGAAAAAAAATGGGACAAGACCAACCAAAGCCATGAAAAATGCTACTATATGTGAGGTTTAACTGAAGCCTACTGTTTATCTGAGAAATTATTGAGCTTTCTTGCATGCAGACAAACCGTTTTTGAGAATCTTTATGTCTGGTGTAGTGGAGAAGCTTTATTTAAGTAGGATTTGTGTACACTGACAGGGAAAAATGGTGTTTATGAACAGGAAGCACTTGAGTTCATTGGTATCTAGTATTTTGGAACAAATATCTGATTAATCACAATTGACAAAGACTATCAAAATCATCCAGAAGGCTGAAATTAAAATATGTAGCATTAATTGGTAATCAGTGTAGTGATAATTAAGTGATTCTGTCTTCAAGTGACAGTTAAATGGACATGTAGCAAAAGATATCCATGAGTTTCTTTGTATTATCTTCTCTATGCCTCTGCTGGATAGCTCATAGGAATGGAGAATTTGCTTTTCTTAACTAAATATGATTTCAAATGAAAAGTGCAAGCTGCTTTGTTATGCAGCTGTGGGCTTGTCAGTCAGTTACCGTCAGATTTCTTAGGGAAGTTCAAACATGAAGCACATTAAGCTTTGAGCAGAGACCAAACTGGGGTAATCAGTTTGGGTAAATCAGAAGAGCTCATTTGACTTCAGCTAAAAATCTTGCTGTCTAGGTCTGATTCTCAGCGATACCCCCGTATTTACATATTTAAAAACTGGGAGTTGCAGAAACCTAACTTGTGATAGCAGCATTTTTTCCCTGTTAAATGCAAAGCAGCAGAGAATTAGGTCCCAGCTTCCAGTCAAATTTGGAAAAAGAGAACAGCAGTGGGAGATAGCTTTTAAATATATTACAAAGTAAAAAAACCCCAAAACTATAATAATACACTCTTCATTTATTTTTCATCACCTTCCTTGTATGTGTGAATAGTCACACTGAAGCACTATATTTAATCCCTGTTTAAGTCAGCTCCTGTCAACATAAGCTGTAATTGAAGGGCCAAGTCAGTAAAACCTCAGCCAGGAGCGGAAGCGATTGTAGCACGAATTGCATTGCCTCCCTGCCTCTCGGGGCACAAAAACAAGACCAATGCTGCAGTGCCTGGGGCCTGACCAGGGCCAGGGCTAGAGACACCAAGAACGGCATTCTTCAGCAGATTTTGGTTCCTCAGACAATGTTGTCTCCCAGAAGGAAGTCAGGTAACAAAGCCAGCTCTCGATCTTGTGAGGGTGAATCCCTGTGGATGATCACTGTTGACAGACTTTGGATTTGGTTAGCTGCAATACCAACAGGGTGACTCTGGAGCTGTGTTACTGTTGTTCCTACCACAGCAAAGACTCTAAGTGTCAGGAACTGTCTAGGTCTCAGTAATGTTTTCATCTTTTTACTCTGGTAAGTGCAATAGAGATGTTATGAACTGAAAGTGGGTAATTCTTCACCCAAATAGGTAAGTGGTAAGTTATGTAGGTATGGAAGCACTGCAAGAGATCCTCAATTCAATGTACAACTATTATGAGATATATGAAGAATAATTGACTGTCTTAAATTTGCACCTCTGCTTTTCATGTTCTCCTACAAGAAACAGAGTGAAAATATGATCACCCAGGGAATGAGAAATTAACTGAAAGAAAATTTCATACATCAGAGCAAGGTGTTCAAATTCTGCTGCATTAACACAGAGCCTCTCACAACCTGACTGATGCCATTAAGTGACATCATAGTGGAACATAACACAATGCTATTTTAAATGTTATCTAGTCCAAAACTAGCAGTACACTAGCTGAGAATAAAACCTCAGGGCATCCAGTTGTTTTTTTTCCACAGACTTCTTGTGGAAAAGATCCTTTCAGCTCTTTTTTGTGATTCTCTTCCTTTTGTCATAGTGGGGATAATATGAGTTGGTGAAAATGCTATTTAATGTATTAACATGGTCCTGAGGATACAGATCGGTGAATGCTGTTGTGTTAATATTACTTTGCATCATCTTCCTCTTTTATCTTTCACACTGGTGAGTTTTGACTCTTGCACTACTCTCCCAAAATGGTTAAGGATCTGAGTGCCTCTGTGCCCATATGCCATTTTTCCTCTAAAGGTCATTACATTAAATAGAAGCTGCAGTGATCTTTATGAAGGCAAGAAAACCTGCCCAAAAATGATAAAAGAGCAGCCACACACAAAGCCTTTGGTAACTGTTATTGAGTGAATGAGTTCCTTGACTTCTTGGGATTACTTCAGTAATCCCATTGATAGTATTTTTGATCTAGACTGAGTTTTGGTTTAAACCATAAACTAGTTTGCCAGCACAGTTACTCAAAATACATAAAAAACATCAGAGACATAATCCAGTCAAAGAAACAGGGCTACTGAAAACCTTCACAGTGGTACACTTCTCTGTACAGGAAGGGATGCCAGTTTTCTTCAGCTGCTGCTAAAGCTGATGTGACTGGTTGCCTTCCCTGAAAGTAGCCCAAGGCTTAAAGCCACTGGGCTCCCCTACCCCTTGTTCATATGGATGTGTGGATAGACCAGGAATCCACAGGACTGGGTATCTCTGGTCTTCTCTGTGACCCTGGTGTGAAACTGTGGACTCTGACCCATGGCTTCAGGCTTTTCAGGCTATGACGAGCAATGGTCTGGGACCACTGAGACCACTTGAAGGCATCCAGGAGTACTGACACTGGTTGCTGTTTATATATAAATGTTTATAAGTAACTATTTGTGGATCAATAAATTACTATGTTTAAATGTAAATGTTGTTTTGTAGTAAGAATGCTGCCCTGCTGAAGGCACAGTCAGCCAGACTGCCCTTGTGAGTTGTCTCAAGCTGGAGACAGTCCCTCAGAGCTCAGATATTCCTGGAGCTTGTTTGCTTCCCTGGCATCCCACATTGACCAGGTGTTAAGGAGCAGAAAGATGGACACAAGTAGGCAAGAGCAGGTTCCCTGAATTCCATCTTGTTTGCCATGTGCCCTGACATCAAGACTCCTGTTTACTTAAGCTTGTCAGCTTGTGTGCACTTTTTAGAGAAGTTATGAAGACAGCCTCTCTAGTCCAGCTGCAAGGGATACCAAATCCAGAACTCTCTTCCAAAGAGGACACTTTTCATTTAGACTAATTTCAGGGTAACATTTACCACCTAAGGATAATTACTTTGTGCCTCAGTTTACCTCCAGTACAAGTCATGCACCTCTTGAATAGGTGCCAATGGATACTCCAAATGGTACAGAGCAGAGCTGCTGTAGAGTAGAAACAAGTAGAAACAAGGGCTTGGAGTTTCACATCTCCAGTGTATTGTCTGTACATAGTAGAGGCTCCCCAGGGCCTGGATTTGAACTTGGCATGAGACAAGGGCTGCTACTGATCATTTGCCTTTAGGCGGCAAAAGTGCTGTTGAGCTTGTAGCAACATGCCTGACCTAAGTTTGGAACAGCTGATTTCACTGCAGCTATAAAGCTGAATGAGGATTTCTCCACTTCCATGCAGAATGGGACATTCCTTCACAGAAGGGCCTGTAAAGTAAAATTCCAGAAGTATAGCACTGGCCAGAAACTCTAATTAAAACAGCTTGTCACTTAAATGTCTCAATATAACATTTTTTTTGGTGAACTTCCAAATTTCAGTAAATATTCCCAAGGAAAATGTAATAAAATGGAAAGTAGTTTTAGACAAATTCATTTCAGAATTTTGGTATTTCAATTTAACATAGGATGTCTTTAATGTGTTTGTTCCTAAGTTTTAACTACTAGTGAGCGTTTTATGTTACTACTGCCATATTTGATAATGAAAATTCTGGGTTTATTTCAAAAATACTGAATTGAGTTTGCTACTTTGAAATGGCTGAGATATTTTGTCTGTTTTCTAGATCAGAGTATTTTCTGTTTGTATCATAATGAAACTATTAATATAAATTGCACTTTGATCTAGAAAAAGTACTTGTTTCAACATATTGTTGAGTAACAGCTTATTATTCTTTCAGATTTTTAAAATTAAGGCATATCTGTGTTTCTTCAGAAAACTCTTCCTGATTCCTTTAGAATTACACTGTAAAATAAATATATTTCTCTAGCACAGCATAATGCCAATGAGACAAAGGTTAGGCAGAATTTTCTACTGGCACAGACGTATTTGTAGCTCCTTTCAGCACTCCTGCAGGAAGCAGGCAGGCAGACGGAACCCCAATGTCTTTTCCTGGTCAGATGCATGTGACCAAAGCCCAGGTGTCTTGACCTTTGATGTCCTGCCAGCTGTTGTGGCAGGAGGAATGTGCTGCACGTCTGACTGAGCTCTGCTGCCCAGCTTCTCTGTGCCCCGAGGCAGGGCTGTGCAAGGATGGGCACTGTTTCTGCTTAAGAATGAGCACAGCCTGGCTGAGCATGGTGCTGGGTACAAAATGCTTTCTTCTACCACTGCATCTGGCCAGGGGTTGCTTACCTTGTTCCACTGGACTATGAACCCAGCCTTCTGTAACATGGGAAAGGGAGCAAGGGGATTGAACAGGGTGGGAAGGAGAAAGGGAGGATGGATTTCTGAATTGCTTCACGTGGGGGAAAAGGCAAATGTTACGCTTGTTTTGGTGAAGGAGAAAGTCATTTCTGAAGCATGAAATGCAAACTGAGACCCTTGTATTGTTTTGGGAAAGGGAATAAATTGCTTGGAAAAAACTTAGCTTTAAAGAGGTTCCTGATTTTTGATGATAATGGCTAGCAGAGAATGATTACAGGATCTTGTGTGGAAAGGACTATGAGACCCAACTAAGCAGAAAAATCACAGAAAGTGCTGATAGAAAAGATATGTGCAAGATTAAAAATAAACACTTCTTTTCTGGATGATTTTTGCCAACTGCTGGGAGTGGCTCTCTATCCCTGCTGGAAAATATCTCACTGTGTTCTCAACTACTTCATTTTATTCCAGCAGGTTTGATTACTTAAGGGCATACATTTATCTTGGTATATGATTATGCAATGCATTTTCTAGTGGCTGGAAACTAGAAGTAGTATCAAGGTCACACTTGGTAACCAAGGAAATAAGATGGCAACTTTTATAGATGTATCTTTCACCTGCAGAGTTATCTCATGTGGATCAGCATAAAATAACAATAATGGCAAAGTCTGGAAGAAGTTTGTACCATTGCTGTCACAGGTCTGTGGCTGCATTGAAGATTTCAGCCTCAGCAACCACTGTCACCACCATCTTCTCTACCATTACACAACACATCTTTCCTTGTGCTCAGACCAGCCTAAGCAAGGTGCTTTGTGAGGAACTGTGTGTGCTATTTGTAGGTAAAGGACTTGCACAGTCTGGTCTATTTATAGATAATACAGTTAATCTCATCTTGAAAACTAGGAGAAAAGCGATACAGACAGTGGCAGCTGTGACAGTAATATATTATATTTAGCCATTTCATCCCTTCTAACCTGCTGTTTATTGAATGTCAGAAGTGCACACAATTAGCCACTGTGCTGTCGTTGCTGAGGTGCTGTTGGTGTGGTCTCCTACTCCCCGTTCAGCTTTGCAGACTCGTTAATAGTTAACTTGTGATTTTCTTCAGGGAGCTGAACCCAGTTTATTCAAATGTTCTAACCGTATTTAGCTGGGAGTTTTATATTGTTCCAACTTCATTTCCCACACAGCTGTACGTGCTTCTTGCAGACAAAAGATCCGTACAGTCCTATTTATTTATTGATTACAAGATTCACACTGCTTGGGAACAGGAAGAAAACAGCAGCCAGTGGCAGGTGGAACACTTTTTTCCAATTACAGTTGAGAAGTCTTTATCATTAGTCCAGTTATACCCATCAGAGCATTCTGGACTGAGCTGCCAGTGTATCTTCCTTGGAAAGTTACCCCATCTGAGGCTGTGTACTGAACAAGATTGTCAAGACTGCATCCAGCATTGTTTGTTTCCTTGAGCTAACTACTGGTTAATACTTTTTTTTTATTATTATTTTTTTTCCTATGTTAAACACTTCTCTCCTACATATAAGAAACACAGGGCTACATATTAGAATGGACCATGAGACCCATGAGAGAAAACAAATGTTGTTATATCACAAATGACCTCTTCCAGATGGCTGTGATTCTACAGTTCCTTACTCAGAAAGGGCTTGATCATTATTTTTGTTTTGTCAGAGACCAGAAACTTGCTATAAAAACCTTGTCCCAAAGCTCATCTATGTATAAACCCATAAATAATATAGGGGAAGTGTTTATATCTAGAAGGATGATTCTATCTTATAGATAGTTGAAATGTGAGAAAGTAATGGTGCTAGTAAAGATAACCTTATGGTTACATGGTACTCACAGCTGAGGGTGGAATATTTTTTCCGTATTTTCCATTTTATACTTACATCCTAAAACCAGATAAAGAAGGCTAATTTTTCTTGTAATAGAAATATTTATTTCTAAACTACAACATGTGACATGATAAGGTGACATTTTAGACTTGGTCTATGTCAGAATGGTACCAAAAGAACAGTAAAGACAGCAGCAAGGAGAGATCATGTTAAAGGCAGCTAACTTCTTTCTGATAAGTAACCAGGAGAGTAGCTTGTCACTGCAAGAAACAAACCCATGATCTTAAACAGTTTCCAACCTCTGTGTTTCCACGGTGGCTGACAGAGAAGCAAATCTGCTTTTTATCGTCCTTGTGCAGGCTGCTGCAACGTCACTGTGGCTAACCTCTGACTGTGTGAAGGACAGGACATTGCAGCAACCTCAGAGAACATGATAGAGAAAGTCAAGAAAGGGCATACCATAAATAGCAAGAGGGAGGAGAAATTAGATGAAGAAACCTTTTGGAAGAAAAGTAACTCTTCTTAGTTTTGTGTCATCTTTTGTGTGTTTAGAAAGCTTGGGTTTTAGTGAAGCTGTATCTAAACAAAAAAAAATAAATTAAAATTTTCCTCCCTTCTGTCCCCAAGAAAAGACCTACAGGCATCTTCTGGCCTATCTATACACTAAAATTACTGGGATTGCATCTCAGATTATAGAAGCCTCTTTCCTATTTACAGATGGTGAAATACAAGTGCAGTAAATCATAGGTTGGAAGTTTTGAAACTTCTCTTGAGTTGAGGAACCAATATTCCCTCACAAAACGTCAATGATGAATGCTTACAGTTTATTGACTCAGTTTGCATTTGTCTGTTCTGAACCTTTGCTGATCTGGAACAGCATCAGCAGAGGGTCTCTTCCCTTTGCATGAACTGCATTTGAGAGGACTCAAATCATGCCATAAAGATTTTATGTCCATTATCAAATCAGTGATGTGTGTTGAAGAATGATGCACAAAATTCCAAGTGCAAAAACCTTTTAATGATTCACCATGACTCAGAAACCTACAATCCTGCAGGTAGCAAATATATGTGGCAAACAAAGTCAGCCAAATCTTAGAAATACAGATATATTTTATTTAGGCTGGGAAAGACACCATTTTCTGATGTTTCCTGTAAGACAGAATTTCTGTTGAAAAGATAGCCTGCAAATACCAACACATGGGATTTCTGAAATGAAGTATGACCCCTGGCAGTTGCTGGCTGAAATTGGTGTGGTGCTTGCTGGGCTCAGTGCTGCCCACCTCCTGAACAGCAGCTGTGACTTTGATGATGGTGTTAATTTTGCTCAGTGTCTGTTCCCTTCCCGGGTCTGGATCGCTGGGATGTGTCTGCCCTCTGGAAGCAGTTTCAGAGTTTCTAGGCCCCCAAGCCAGTTGGCTCCCTTGCTTGTAGGGGCTGGATGCCTGGCAGTCCCTTGGAATCCCACTCCATGATTCATCACGGATGCTGATCCCATCCCAGTGCTGATACCAGCCTGCTCTGACGAAGCCATGTCTTGTTGGAGAGTTCACAACCATCTTTGACTGGTAAAAATGATTAATGGATACTCCCAGGGCCACTGATACACAGGCACATCATTATCATTAGTTCCCTTGCTGTATAATTACCAGGCATAATTCAATATTTCTCCCATGAACAAAGCATTTATCAGTTATGCTCCACCTGCCCCTTTGGCAGCATCCACACCACAGAACAGCTGAGCAGGCCTGCCAGCCCTTTCCAGCCTTTGTCCTCATGCTCTGGCACACAGTTGCAAGGCAGAAGTGATCTAATGCCCATTACCCAATTTTCTTCACACAGTTCATCCTTATGTCAGCTTATCCTTTCCCCATATCCACATCTCTGTCCTTGGCTGCCGGGGCCCACTGCCTTCTGTCACTTCAGTAAGGTGGCACTACTGTATTTTCCACTGCTGCATATGCTCACTTTCCTTCTCATTATCTCCTCCTTCAGTTTACTGAGCTCTCTTCTGCCTTACAAACCTCATGTTCCATATTGCCCATCACTGGGGAGACAGAGCTTCCTCTTCCCCTTCCTACTTCAGAAGCAGTCAGACACAGTCTTTTCACATCCTATCCCTTCCCCTCCTGTTTTTCAATAAATCAGTCTCCTCTGCCTCCTTCTCAGGTCTCTTTATATTAAACACTATCTCAGTGTGTTTTACCTCCTCTATCACCATTTGTCCTGGAGCCATGACAAAGTTTTCTCTTTGTCTTGCCTCATTCATCTCCTTTCCACTCAATAACCCCAGCTCTTCTTCCACTGGGATTTGTTCCACCCAATTTGTCTTATTTCTTAAGGCTTATTTGATTCAGCTATGTGTGTGTTTATGTGAGCATCTAAATCTAATGACCCATTCTTTAACCCATTGGTAAGCTGAAACCTCAGCAATAACAGAGTGAAGATCTTAAAAATACCAACTTTCTGCAGTTCTCATGAAGATTGATGACTGGGTGAAGAAAAAAGATTTGCGCTTGCCTTTCCTGCTGGAAAGGCTGCAGCATGTGCTCCTTCTTCCAGTGAATGTACAATTATTAATTATTAATTATTATTAATTGTCAACACCAGGAAAAACTTCACTCAAAGTTTGCATTTTCCTCAACAAAAGAAAGTGAAGTCATAAGAAACAAATTTTTAAGAAATCAGACAACAGGAGTTCTGTTGCTCACTACACTGCTCTTTTTTCCCACTTTCCCTCAGTGTTTCATTATTCAGCTTTGAAGATTTGCTTTTTTACTTCATATCTACTTTTAGCTACTTTCATCTTGGTTTTATCAAAATGTGTCATCCAAATTTTTAGTTGCTCAGGTTTCTGGTTTGACCTCTGTTTGTGACCTGTTCTTTCTGCATCTTGACTTCTTCTTCAAGGTCTCTCTCTTCATGTCTCCAAATTCACCTTTATCCATTGTCTTCTCCCTTAATGCTTCGATTTCTCTTATTTTCTGTCTAAAGGCTCTTCTCATGAATGTCAGTTCCTTAGTTATGTAGCTGCTGGTGACTGCCACCATCTCTGAGCACCTTCTTTATAGTCTGTGCCTCTGTAAGGAGAAAATTGTCTTTTAAATTCAGAACTGAAAAAAAAAACCAACAAAAAAAAAGGCATTGATTTTTGTGTAAGAAAAGGGAAGAATATAGAACCTTTCTGAAACCTCGTAAATTAATTCATAGCCACAGTGAAAACTGATCTGCCCTTTTATCAGACTTGATAAATTTTCATATAAATGTTCACAGTTCTGTGACATGCAGAAGAAATCTTTCTCTTACTGCAAGTTGAGATGCAGATTTATTTCTGAGACATGTAAAGTTATTCTGCACTATAGTTCATGCAATGAGAAGACTGTGTGGCTTTCAAGTCATACAAGTCTTGTTTTGCTTATTTTATTCTCAGTGACCTCTCACCAGTAACTAACAAAAAAAAAGTGAAGTTGGGACCTTCTGAATAGAATAATATCAATACTTGGCATGGAAATCTATTAAAAAACAACAAGAAGAGACATGAAAAGAAAAGAGCAGGATGAATCGTTCCTTCATCCTGGGGTAGCCTCTGAATTGTTTCAGAAATACCAACAATGAGTTAAATTCAGCATTTCAGAGGTAAGATCCTAAATCATATACTTGCAGAGAGAATTTCTTACAACCTGAAATAAAAACATAACTGATGCAAGAAATCAAGGATAGAAGTATTTTATAATTGAGTGACAGATAATGAGAAGCAGCAGAGAAGAGATGCTCTCCAGTGGGCCTGGTTATGAGGGATGCTCCTCATTTTCAGTCCGGGAGCACATAGAGCAATCTCTCCAGCAAAGCTTTCAATCACTGTATTTCATAAATCCCAGAGACCACACACAACTGCCTGCATAGGAGTGAAATTAAAATCCTGTACTAAGTGAGAATTTGATTTTGCCCTGAGCAATTTCTACAGAAAATTTTCTTAGTACTTCAACCTGTGAAGTATTACAGGTACAGGGTTACGACAGATAGCTTCATTTCCACAACCAGTGAGAGCTCCTGAGTGACAGCAGGCTCAGGTCCCAGTTTCATACCTAAATGGAGCAAAAGGAAATCAAGTAAATAGGAGCAAGGAAATTGCAGCTTGCTTGTGCACCATCAGATCAGACCATTCCTCTTACACTTACATGAGATAAATGGGTACTTCATACCTGACAGGCAATAACCTCAGTTCTGACCAACAGGTGGAGAGTTCTGAAATTTATTTTTTTTTTTACCTGGATTTTAGTCTTTATGTCAGGCTAGAAAAAGAAAGCTTCTCAAAATATTATTTAATATATGTGTCAAAACCTATTGTGTGGAGAGTAGTTTATGCTTTAAATTTGTAATAGCTGGCTGCCTTGTAATGTACTACCATTCATGTAATTACCATCAAATTTTAGTGTTTTGGTTGAACAGTTATTTGCTGTTAAGTCACAATCTGCTTCTTATGCACTGCTTTTCGGGAACTATGAAATTATCTGTCTATGATAAAATAGCTTTTAGAAGTGGGTAGCAGTTGAGGCTAATAGTAATGGTTATGTACTTGCAGTGAAATGTGGAGAGTTTCTTAGGGTCACTATTTTTTCTAGAGTCTGTGCAGACAAGTAGTTAAAAAGTGCCTGCTTTAGTTACAGGAAACATTGACTGTTTGAAACATGCAGGAGAAAGGGGAAGAAATTATGGGTACATATAAACACAGTTAAACAAAAATAAAAGTAGGCCTACATATTTTGTCAATGAGAATCTTCTTCCTATGAACATTTCAAGTGGAATCCAGCAGACGTTGCAGACAGACTGAATCAGCTGCTGGAAGAAGAGGGTAGATTGATTCACATAACCTCAATAGCATTGATTTTGTACCTCAGATATCACGAAGTTCATTCTTTTCTCCAGACCATTTTAGTGAAAACAGTTAAGAAGCATATTTGCTTTATTGCCTTATATTCTTAAGTCTTCTCAAAATCTCCCTTGCCCCTGGATTAAATGCCAAACCTTTCCTCACTTGATTTATTTTGCTTTTCTTCAGTTTTCTGTTGGTTGTTGATTTCAATTTTTTGACATTTCCTTTTAAATTTGTGGGATTTTATCCAATAGAACTAATCCAGGAAACTGAGTGAAATACAACTACTTAGGTGGAATATTTTCCCCAGATCTTCCATAGTAGAAAATAAAAACAGTGCAAACCTCTGCCATTATCTCATTTAAATCTGCTTCTGCTTTCAGCTTATAGCCTCACTAAATTAGCATTAGAGAAACAGACCTTTATGTTAAATTCATTGCAGGGCTGTGCCAGCAGGACTAGTTGCATTTTAGTGGTCCCTCATTGCCTGTTTGCACAAAATTATAGCAAAGCCCTGAATAGTAAATTAAAATGGAACACAACCTTTTTATGTTGAACTTCGAGTAGTTGAAAGCTTAAGCTTCTCTAGAACCCCATTACTATTGCATAAAGCATGTTTCCCATATTTAAAATTCTGATTAATTAAAAACACTTGCAGTAATTAACATGCATGCTAGAGGAAGCCAGAAATTATCTACACAAAATTGCTTGTGGTTTATTTTGGTGTACATACAAGAAAACCTGATACACAAACTCTTTTCCTGGACTTCTGACTCCATGAAGTAACACTGTCTGTGTGTCTGGTTTGTGCTATTCCTTACAGTAGGTTTTTCTTTTACAGGTAGCTCTGTCTCTTCAAGCAGAGTTCTGCCTTGTGTGTATTTCATCTCACCAGTTTGTGACACAGCAGTTTGTAACCAGTTCTCCTCTTGCTTTTTGTCAATGAGCCCTTCTTCGTCTTCTTCACATGTATTACTGTATTAATATAATATAAGATACTGTAGGAAATGTAATAACTAATAACTATTGCTACAAACTGCAGTGTAACCAGGGTTGCTGAAAGATGATGTCAAACGAGGTGAACTCAATGGCACTTAACAGTATTTAAGGCAGTATTTTGCCTTACCTCCCTGCCATATATTTCTTTTAAAACAGGGGTTCTCTGGGCCATAATCCTACAAAGATCCATAATAAGATGAAGTGTCTATACATAATTTAGGACTAAGAATTGCTAAAAGGGTGTAGTAAAGACCCAAGCTTTATATCCCAGTAAGCTCCTGTTTTATTTTACAGTCTGCGCAAGAATAAGAGTAAGCCAAGCCTATCTAAACAGTAAAGATACGGTGCTGGTTTTCATGGAGGCTTTTAACAAAATCTACTCTGAAAAATAGATTTTATTTAATAACTAACCTGCAAATGCATACTGCATGAAATGTGATGTTGGTGAATGAATGATGAAATGGCTTTAATTCTTTCATAAATACAAATAAGATTAAGGTCCATATCAGCTTGTACCAGAAGACAGGCAAAATATTTAAATACTTAATCTAGAGTTTGTTTTCTTCTTGTTTGTGTCTGGACTGTTCAGGAGCACGTGTCCACTATACGTGGACCAGACCAACAACTGAACCTTTAACATCTTTTTGATTAATCCCCATTTTGAGATTTTGAGTTGATTTTGATGAGACTTGTAAAAGATACTGTAGAGTCTGTGGGTGATCTGTTTATTCAGAGTGCATATGTGTCCAAGCACACACACTGAATGGAAATTGTTCATCTTGTAAAGCTGGCAGAAGACTGAGTCTGCAGCTCCCCTGAAAACTCAACCAGAGTTGCAATGCTGAGTTCACCTACCAGTGCTTGGATCTTGTTTTTCTACCTATTCCTAATGTTGTGAATTCAGTGTGGTGCTGTTGGGAGATGTTATTCTTCTCTCCTGGTTTAGTAACTAAGGAACCACTGTGCTTCTTCATGGATATGCCACTTGTGTATGAGCAGTCAGTGGAAGACAAGCTCAATGACTTTCAAAAACCTGTGCATTCTTCCAGTCAAACCCAGAACAGACCCCCCAATTTATAATTTATGGCTGCATGTGTATTTCAAAGAAAAATATTTCTTCTTTATATGCAAAATTTCCTTATTAAAATAACCTCTGTGCAGTGCCTCAAATGGATTACTACAGTGTTTTCTGTGTGTGAAGGTGGAAAGACTTCAGGTGACTAAAGATGATTTTTAGACAATAGAGAGAAGGTTTTTAGCAGTTAGACAGACCATGATACTTCTCACAGTGTCTGTCACTTACTTAAAACTTCGTATAAGTCTGAGATGTCAGGTATAAGATATTGTGACATTAATTTTTTCCTGCAGGTGGAAATAGACTATAATAGTTATTGCAAGCTGGCTGACATGCTTTGGATTTATCTCCTGCTTTATTGTGCACTGATTACCCCTTGTGGACAAGCCCATTAGTCTCTGTTAGTGTGTTAATGGTTTCCCCAGAATGCTGTGCAGCAGGACTTGTGGTGATGCAGTCACCTCACTTTACAAGTAAAGCAATTTGAATGAAAATCAAATTTTAATCAAAGCTTCCCTAATTATTTAGGAAACTATTTCCTAATTATTTATCCCTCTTCACTCTTTCTCCTGTAAGTACATGAAGGCGATTTTATACCACACCACCATGTAAGTTTTTTGTCATTGTTTGAGTAATTGCATTGAGTAACTAATAACTCAGTCAAGAGAAACGTAACCAGTATAAATTCAAGGTGGTGACACGTTTTAATACCAACAGTTATGTATTCTGTGTATCATATAAAGTATGATTAACTCTTTGGGGTTGCACAGAAGTCAGCTAGCCAGAGTGTGAGGATGTCAGACTACTAGGCTACGTGTCTGCTGGTATTCCCAATTGGCACTTGTTGGTAATTTCATTGATTAAAAATTAGCATACCCACATTTTCCCATGCTGTGATATGAGGGCTGATTTAGCAAAAAATTGTAAAACAGGCTTATTTGGTAGTGTGCTACTCTAGAATAGGAAGAAATTGTTAAGCTTACTATTATATGGAGTCGGGGAGGTAAGGCTTCATTTACCCTGGAATGCATCACTGATGTTTTCACCCAAGAACCTGTATCATCTAAGAACTTCTACTGGGTGTACTGGGTCAGACAAGAGCTCCAGCTAGCCCAGTGCCCCATGTCCAATTTGGCCATCAGGGAGGCCCAGGAAAGAAGCACAAGGCAGGCAGGAATGACACCTTTCTCCTAACACATTCCTGCACTCCAGCTGTTTCCAGCTGTTTTTCCTAGGGCTGGATGTTGTTTGGCAGTCTTAGGTGACCCTTAGAAGACCTCTCTTTGTGCCCATGTGAGCTTTACTATCTGCAGTTGTGGCAAGATGTTGCACAGGTCCACCACCTGTCATATGAAAAAGTACCTTGTTTGCTTGGGACCTGGCTGCTGCCAGCCTCTTCTCTGGGTGATCTGTAAAGTCAAATCCAATCCAATCCATTCTTTTCCAGAGCTGGGAGCCCTAACTAATTTAAATCATGCTCTAAATGGAAAGATTTCCTTTTGCCTTTCAGCATTACCACTAGATTAGGCCCTTCTGCCCTTTCATAATAGAAATTGTTTGGTAGCTTTTAGAACAGCTGACTCCACAACTTCTATTGCATGGAAATATTTAACTTCTGTATATTTCTGTGTATATGTATGTCTGGTTCTGGAATGGAGCAAATCTCTAAATTTGCTGTTTTCAAAGCAGCTCTATCTGTTTAGACCAAATAAAGCTGTCACTGTGAAGATGTCATGAAGGGATTTGCCTTTCTGCTTATTGATGATGATGATATAAATTTAATAGGTGTTTGAAGATTTTTACAACTTTTGCAGCCTACCTTAAAGATAATCAATGACCTAAATCTTCAAAATAGTCTCTGTGCAGAATTAAATGATAAAGAGAAGTGTGTAAAACAAAGTAGAGCTGTGTTTTCTCCTCTTTGGACTTAGGCTTACTTGTCAGTTAAGTTTGGTCTGATATTACTGCTCTGGTGAGAATTTGGATTATGGAAATAGGAGTGCCTTATGTAATTTATTCCATGGGTAGTATGAGAACACAGCAATTTTCAATAGTGAATACTTCAGTGCAAATCTGACAACAGTGATTGGAATGGATGAGTAGCCTCTATAAATGAAAAGTCTTTTAAATTGTTCACATTTAGAAGAAATATTCAGTAGCATTCAAATTAAATGTGAACTCTGATGAAACAAAGGAAGATCATAAAATAAGCAAAGTGAAGCTGACTAAATGCTGTATTCAAGGAGTCTGTGGAAGAAACAGGAAAAGGTGTAGGCACAGTCTGCCTTTTCAGTTACCATGTTAAAAATCAACATGCAAATTGTTTATGCAGAAGTCAAAACCAAACCAAGCAAACTACCTCAGAGCTGGGCAGCATTCCACCCGCAGAAAATTTGTTACATCATGCCTTAAAACTGCCAGCAGGAGCTTCGGGGAATATCAGCACCACAATGTTGCAACAGCCCAAGCACCACCCAAGGAACTGGCACACAGAGCACATAGTTGAGCTGTGCTTTGTAGATCTGGCCACAATTCTATTGCATTAATTCAGTACATAAATATTAACTTTGATCCACACATATGCACTTTTTCAATAGTTTGAGCAGTCATCTGAGGTGATAATGCAATAAAGAGTTTGTTTACAATTTCTGAACAAGATACCATTTAACAGGAAGCAAGTCAGATAACTGACTTCTACATTCAAACCTGTCACATGACAAACTGTATTGCACATTTAAGATATAAAACAACTCTGTCATTCCTCGTTGCCTTTTGAGCCAAATTTTATGCCTTTATGAGAATGGCTTTTAGTTTCTTTTTGGCCTAGTAAACTTTGGGTAGAAGGTGACAGCCTGAAGAATTTCCTGCTATATCATAGTTTCCACTCCTTCAGAGATACAGATGTCCAGTTTTAACCAGCTGATTTTGCCAAAGCAGTGAAATTAAAGGTTGAGCAGGGATATAGACTCACACACGTAACAAATTAATGCCTTTTATTACTAAATAGTGAATGGAGACATTTGCTGTGGCAGACAGGTTATTTGGTAACTGCTAGTTGCAGATCTTTCCTTGCCATTGCTCTATTAGTCTCAGCTTACAGGGAAGCTTCAGCAGTGTTTTCAGGAGACGCAGGGAATGCTGAGAGGCTACAGCAAGTCACAGCAGAGGCAGAGCCCTGAATGCTGAATGACGTTTCAGCTACCAAATCCTCCAAAACTGTCAGGATAAATAAGACTCTCTAACACTGTCTTTTTACTGTAAGTGAGTAAGGCATTACTTTATTCTTAGCCTGGAGGTGTGTGTGTGGCCAACACAATTCTGGCCTCTACACAAAAGCAGATACAAACCTCGTTTGCTTATTTATACAATTTTAGCAAACAAAGAAATTAATGTTCATTGGTTCTAAATGACATAATTGTCTTTAATTAATCAGTATTCCGTTTTTGGTTTTTTTTTTTTTTATGGATTTCTCACATCTCATGCTAATTAATTTATATTTTTCAGTCTTTTTAATATCTTTTTCCCAGGTAAGGACTTTTCAATACACATATACTGAGCCTTTATTAGCTTCTTCTCTATCTTCTGTTTTCTGCAAAATGTCCTTGTAGTCCATAAATTCTATGCTTCTTGTATCCAATTTCAACAACACATCACTCTGTCCCAGGCCTTGTTCATTGAAGCATATCAAGGTTAGCTTAACAAAACTTAAAAGTTTCATTAATTTTCTCAAGCTCTATTCCCACATTAACTGCTTATGACAACTTTGCTAAAAGCTGGTTGAGAGTAATTTAAGAATAACACACTGTTTGTAATTAATTTATATAGATTGGTTACAATGAAACGATTAATTTAGAAGTTAATTAAAAGCGTTACCTGAAATTACTAAGAGGTTCTATTGTTTCCAACACTTCCAGAATAATTTCACCTAACTTCTGTGCTATTTCATAGTGCCAGCTTGGGACATCAGTGTCTGTGCTTCTGTTCCTTAGTTACTTACACTGTCTGCTGATTTATCAAATAATAATAGTTTCTACCATTTTCCTAAATTATACATGGCACAGGATGTAAACCTTTTCCAAATTATTTGTCACTCACACCCCTCAGTGTGGATTCCTTTTGATGTCAAGGAAAAGGACCAATTCCTCATGAAATTACTGCCAAAATCGTACCATTAGCTGGAATTAAGCTGGTTAGCCTCCTGCAATGAACTGCCTTCTGTGCTACATGATCATCTAATTTGTGAAGCCTTATTTAAAAATGCACACAGTGTGCCAGGTGGAAGAAAGCTGCATGGAGCTCGACGCTTATGTGAACACAGGGATCATACTTATATTGTTCTGTGTCCATGTTTCTGACATTTTCCTTTAGAAAGCTGGTAGCCACAGAGCGCTCCCTTGGTGTGCATGCAGCAGCATTTTGGGAAGCGTGGCCTTGTATTCTCTTTCGGCTTCTAAACTGACTCTGTAGTAGCTGAGGTCCATTATGCAAACCCATCTATGTAACAGGGAGTGTTTTCCACTGCTCACTCTGCAGGATCTCAAGGCATTTTCCAAAACAATGTACATGTGTCATTTTCTGAGCACTGTATGGGGCTTATTACTGCTCAGTAAATATTTCACCCATTCAATAAAACCTACATTCAGAGCCTACATAGGGTGGGTGTCTGTAAGAGTTCAAGAGTTGAAGAGAGGCGGCAATACCAGAGAATATAAAATCTACTGAAATAAAATTTGAACCAATAAGACTGTTAACAGCCAAAAAATTCCCCAGGAACAGGGTGTGTGATGAAATCCTATGATAAAAAAGCAGCTCACCTGCATTCATTGAAGGTTTGAACTTTAAAACAAAACACTCCAATGCAATTAACCTCCCCAAGACACCAAGGAAAGAACATGCCAACAGAGAAATAAAACTTTGCAATAAATTCTCATGAAAATCCGGTGTCCCATACTATTTAAAAAGAAACTGTAGCATTGGTATTTGATACATCCCATTGCTATCCTGTGAGAGCCACCTTCTATTTGGTGATCTCAGATCTCTTCTGCACCTGTTGGCTCGCTGCCTTTGAGAGATTTGTTATCTCACCATTCTGCAGATGACAGCAGAAAAGGTAATGATGAATAAAGTCATAAAGTGATCAAAGTTCACACAAAAAATCAACAGCAGAGCTGATAGGAGAAACATCTTCATTCCAGTTCATCTACTGTAACCATATTTGTCTACATTTGCAAGGTATATCTAACAGTGGATTTATCCTGCCAGGTTATTGTATACAAAATGTGTCAGGATTTGTGCAGGTGCCCTGCTGAAGGTCTGGGTTAATGTAGCACAGCTACATTATAGCTATGCACTCCAGCATGCCAGTTCCACTCCTGTCCATCAGAATGATTGAATAGAGTTTTACCATTTACTTGGCACAAAATTTCAAAAGTAGTCAAAAAACAAGTTCAAAATCTGGACAGAATAAGTTGGAGGAAAGTGGATTGGAAAAAAAATTAAAATAAGAAAAAGGATTTAGACAGGAAATCTGGATCAGTTTTACAGCGCTGGTGAAGCTCATAGGTACTTCAGCCCAAGGGAGCAGTTGGTCTTACTGAAAGCCAGATTGCATGAATTGCATGATTATCCAGCAAAACTAGCAAAAGCCACTTCACATGTTTAGCTTTCAGCCACTTCACGTATTTCTCTTTCCTAGTAGAAAGAGACTACCCATGTTCAGAGTAACAGAATAGCATGAAAGTTTCTCTCCACTAGGGACCAATAATAATTTCTGGCAATAGCAGCTATTTTGTTCATGCCAGTGGACATTTTGAAACATTTCAAACATTTACAGTAGAGCTTTAAAATGTTCTTTTACACGTGCATGTTCTGATTCAGAATATTTAGAAACTTGTTAACAAGAACAGCTCTCTACTATTTTAAGAGGTGAAATGGTCAAAGGTTTTGTACATATTTTTACAGCTGTATTGATGATGAGAGTGAGGTATGGCTGACTGCCACACACTCAACTCAGAGAAGACATTGGCAGATGAGACATGACCTGCATCATTTGTTTGGGTGGGAAAAGAAGCTGCTTTGCTCACCCTGGATATATAAAATATAATGTCAATCAGATGGCACACACATTTCTTTCCATGAGCCACCCTCTAGGACTCTGCCTTCAGAAAGTACTCCTAAGTTGCTTATGCATCCGAATAATTTTTGGGTTTTGACAGACTGACGTATTTGCAGTAATTGGAAATACATGTGCAGGTACTTCATAATAATACCATTTATTATTTAATTCTCTAATTTCATTATTTTAGATACCTAAAGTTTTGTGTTACTCAAGTGTGAAAGAGAAAATAATAAAAAATAAGCTTATAATAATTACTACAGGTCTGAACGCTTTCTGGATTGTGACTATCCTTTATGGCATTGCTATAGAGGAATGACTGAACTCTGCTATATAAATCTTTCTGCTCCAAGATCTGTGCTGCCATTATTGTGTTTTTGACTCCTCAATGTTTAAGCTGTATCTACATATGTCAGTTTTTACCAATTCTCTATCATGGCACTCCTACTTCTGCTATTGAATACAAATTTGGCTGTAGTATCAAGAGGAAATAGAAACATCAAAAAGAAGTAATAATTTGTATTAAAATATGTTTGTAAAAGATTATGTAAACTTTTCACCCCTGATGTCTCCAATGACAGAGGAGCTAAGCTTTCTTCAACTCTTCCCTGGAGGCAACTCTCTGAGTTCAGACAAATAGCAAGTGGTATTTGAACACAATATAAATGTAGACCATGTTGGCTTTATGAGATAGGTTCACATAGAGGGTGGAGTAAAATGCTGCAACTTATCAGTTGTTCTGTGGCCACCCTGCAAAGATAAATTCAGTTAGGCTGAATTAGGAAAGAATTTTGGTTTACCTTTGCTAAGATAAGACTAGATAGATTATATATGTGTTCCTAGTTCAGTCTATCTACCATCTGCAGCATACAGGGGAAGGGAAAAGCACAAAAAGAGGCTCATCCATTTTGAGTCCTTACGAGACAGAAATCCTTACTTACGTACTTTTGGACATTACTCCCTAATTAGTAACCACTTCTCTCTTGATTTCCTGTGCAAATTGAAGTGTTGTGCTACCAGTTTAGATAAAATAAATTTTAACCTCACACATGCACCATATTCTTATCCAAATTTTACCTCAGAACCAGAAAAAGCTTGCAAACAGTAGATAGATAGCTTATGATTAGTGCAAATAAACACTACTACAGTAGCCAAACACATATTTGCTTAGCAAAAGTGGGTCTTTCAGCCCTCCTTCAGCACTGGCCAGATCAGTAACTACCTTGGGTAGTAACCTGGGCCTTGCTCTGCAGCTTTTTGCGTTGCTAAAAGGCATTGCAACAGTTCAGCTAAATCTGGCACAGCTGAGGAGACAAGGCTGCCTTAGGCAATGCTTAAATACTTAATTTAAGGACTATCAGACTTTACAAAAAGTGAACCTGTATATTACTGGAATTGAACCCCCCCTGGCTGATTGTTAGAGATGCTCTGAAGTAATCACTTGAACATTAATTCAAGAAAGATGAAAGGTTAGCAAGGAAAACGTTTTCAATTCCTCATATCGTGCAATACAACATTTTTCAAAATTACTAGAGAAGTCTTAATTATTTGGCTTTTCTAATTATATTGTTAGAAAAAAAAAATCCTTCTTTAAGGTTAGAAGGAAATTGATTATCAAAATAATCCAGAAAAAATTCTGAAATGAGATAGCCAGTTCTAAAGCCAGATAACAGTGCAGTGCCTCTGAGCATTACTGACAAAAGGTTTGTTTCTCTCCTCTAGCTGACAGCTTTCTGATTACAGTGGGACACTAAGGGAGCTGCCACCAAGTGGGAATGCTGGATGTTAGAAGCAAAACCTTAAACAACCTTGGCATTTGGTGGAGAAACAACACAGATGGGCATACCAGAGTAGCTTGCTCACAACAGCCCTTCATTCCCTACAGCCTTTCATTCCCAGCAAAGAACCTGGTATGTTTTTAACCATCTGGAGGTCGTTGTTTGTTTATTGTGGGCTTTTTTTTGGGGGGGGAGGGGGTGTGTTGGTTTCTTTTATTATTTGTTTTGGTTTGTTTTCTTGTTTTTTTGTTTTTTTTTTCCCCAGGGATAATGCAGTTTAGTAAGTTAGAAATAAAGTCTTGAGTATATCTATCACTGTAGCAAGACCCACTTCCACAGCTGCAAGGGGATGTTTTGCTTCTATTGTAGAAGGGATGGAAGTGAACCAGTGGGGACTGGTGTGGGGACTGGTGTGGGGACTCTCCACAGAGACTGTGAGGAGTTTATTTTATTTGATGAGATACAAAGCCATGCTTGTATCACGTATTCCTAATTGCTAGCCACAATCTTTGTTTGTGTCAATGCTGCTAGAAACATGAACGCAATTCAAGTGAAGACCTATGTAACTTTTAAATTTCCAGGTGGGATACAGTATCTGGTTTATCTGGTACTTGCTAGGAGGTAGATCCATTTTCTTAATCTACTTGTAATGGAAAGAAAAACTGGTCGTTCAAGTTACACGTGGGACATGTGATGTGAGAATGGGCTGATAAGTAAATTGCACCGATAAATTGATTTTACTTGCTTATTAGCTGTTTTTCCATTTGCGCCAAATACTGATAGTTGCAATAACAATGAAATGCCCTTGAGAAATCTAAGAACTATTTTAATTGCAGCTACTGATATAATAATAAATTCACATAAATTAGTCAAAAGGAAAACAAAATAATTGAGTCTAATGAAAGCTTAATTGAATAAAATGTGTTGGTGTTGCCTGGTTTTAGTTTACAGAAGTATCTATGTCCAAAATGCAGCAGAGTTGCATGTGACATGTCAGGCCAGTGCTGCAGACTGTCCTTCCCCAGCAGATCTTTTATTGGCTGCTCATTCTTTGAAAGCATGTGCATAAACCTCTTGCAAAGGCCATGCTGAGAAAGAGGACAGCTGGGGTTATTATTTGAAAAGCCGATAGTATTTTCTCTATAAGCCACAGATAAAATGTTTCACATTTCTATTTCAGGCTATAAACCAGACCGGGCTGTTCTTGAGTGTAAGTTTACCTTCACAGGAAATCCATTGTTTGGGAAGCTAATGGAATCACCACACCCTGCAAGCACACAGATGAAGCTCTCAGATAAGTT
This sequence comes from Parus major, assembly GCF_001522545.3. Taxonomy (NCBI): domain Eukaryota; kingdom Metazoa; phylum Chordata; class Aves; order Passeriformes; family Paridae; genus Parus; species Parus major. Next base: position 22,532,951 of record NC_031774.1, on the reverse strand, counting down.
CTTGTTCTCCATGAATACCTAGAAATTATCTGATAGTGCTATTGTTAAATTGTAATATTGAAAATCTTACAAGAAATGATACATTTATTTACACAAATCTGCTGGGGCTGGGAACTTGATCTGAGAGAGGAAGCAAATTAGCAAGTAGGGTTTTTAATGTCCAGTCCAATGCAAAAATAAATCATCAATCTGGAATAAATTACTGCAAATTAGCCAGAACCCAAATTCGAGGGCTAAGATCTTGAAACAAGAGAGCTCAACCTATTGTACAAAAGCACTGCCAACCTAGTAGCTTTATTTATTCCCCTCTGGATGTATAAGAAATTCTGGAAGAAACATTTTTTGCACAGTCAAGCATTCAAAAAAAAATTAGCACTTTCCCCTTCCCTCTTGTGGCAGAAATAGGAGCTGAGTAAAGATAGGAAATTTTCATGTAAAAATGTGTTGGTGATGAACAAGTGCATTTTCTCCATAGATGGAAAGAAGTCCAGAAGAGAGAATTAGTACAGCTGTAAAGTACTATGAAAATAGTATAGACAGCAGCACTCTTTTTGAGTGCCTTGCATTCAGTTTTTATAAAATAAATCTGAGCAAGGAAACCTTGAAATATTGTAGCAATTAGCATTTTAGCAATACCACATTGACATAATTAGAAGTTTGTGATTACTACTCAGCTCTAGAAATGCTGCTTCTTCTAGTATTTCACAGTAGAAAAAGTGGTGAGTCTGTCTGTCTATAAGGATATCCTAGCTCCTCCAGGCACAAGAAGTGCATGGAGATGATTTGAAACACGAGAGAGAGAGAGGACTTCCTTCTATTTATCTCCATGTACAGCCAGACCCGAAAATCAGTTTCAGATTAGGTCCCACTAAAAGAGCAGGCCATATCCAGCATATTCAGGAAATCTGATAAGAAAATCTAGTTGAAAAACTCCATTTGGTTATATGGAAGTTCTGAGGGTGTGAAAAATATGATTTTTAAAGTCATATCCTCCCCCTTGCTCCTTATAGGAGTAGTCTGGCTAAATACAAATAGATTTTTAAAAGAAAAACTAAAGGCACATTTTTTTACCAGCATAATCCTGACAAATTTGAAACTGCCACTCCAAAACCTAAGGCACTTGAGAAAAGAGGGACAGAGCTTTAAAAATGCTGGTGTAAACAGCTGACAGTTTATGAAATCAAGTATTTCTGCTGTCAGCAAGTGAAAAGAGATCTTTAAGTGTGAAGTGCTGGGCCAGGTGTTAGTGTCTACATTTCAGCTCATCCAGTTTGAAATGCAAGTTACATTGTTGGATTTCAATCCTGAAGTAGCTTTTACTGTGCATAGTTTTGGATAATCCAAATCACAAGTTTTGGATAATCTGTATTTTACTTACTCATCTGCAGGGACAAATGATAGTGTTTACACAGCTGTACTTCTTGAGGTTCAGTTTAAAGAAAGAATGCACACTTGGAAAAGATCCTTTTGCTTTTGCATTTACATTACTGCCTTCCCAATATAACGCAGGGATCGTCTCTGTTCTGCTGAGATGTAAAGATTGCTGCTGTTAGTGAAGCTGTCCCTGCTTCATTCCCAGAAGAGATACCACTGTGCAGCTGTACTTTCTACGTAACCATGGGCATCTCTGATGTTTCGTGAACATCCACAATATGATTTTTTGATTACACAACCCACTCAGCACATTTTAATTGTGTTTGCCCTTTGCTCCTTTTGACCCTTAAGCCTTTGCTTGCAATAAAACCAGCAAATAGACAGAAACAAACTGCCATGCCACATCAAGTCCTGCTAGAAATCAAGGAATTGTAAATGTGGAAGTGTCAAGAAAGAATAAGTTTGCCCTGATTCATATAAACACTTTATTCAAATGCTTTGGGTACAGATAAACAGTCCTTGTGCAATGTTTGTTATGGTTTCACCTGCTTCAAGCTGGAAACTGAAAGTGTTTTGGTTAATGGGACAGAAAAGTTTCTTGAGCTGCTCTGCAGCTGCAAGTACTTCTGCATGTTATGGTGAAGCACTGTCTCACATCTTTTAACAGCAATGCATATCAGTAATTCAGATTTTTAAATTTTGTTTGTTTTTTTGTTTTTGTTTTTGCTTTTTTTTGGTCCACAGAGAAGGAACCATTGCTTTGTACTGCAGTTTCAGTGTTGGGCTGTACCTGCTGGCATTTCCTGGAAAAGCAGAAATAAATACGCATTTTCTTGATATCCTTTATTGGATACAGACAGGTCTTAGTAAAAATGTTTTATAACTTTCCTTACAATACTACTAACTTGGGGGGGTGGGGGGGATGGGTGGTGGTTCAAGTATTTGAAATTCTTTTCTATATGAAGCAGAGACCAAACAAGTATGAGACCTGATTTCAAACCAGTGGAAAAAACAGGAAAAATTCTGAGAAATTCTACAACAGAAACATTTGATGGATCCTTTAAAATGTTCTTTAGAATTTAAGAAATTTGGTTTTATATTAAATGATTGGTAATAGAACTTTTTTTTTTTAAAAAAAAAGTTTTATGTAACATTAGCAGTTTCTGTAATGTCATTCCTATTGTGCCTTGAATTTCCTTAACCCATGTGACGTGTTTTCTGTAATTCTTATGTTACAGTTGCATTTCTGCAGTTTCCTGACTGGTGCAGTGTCTGGGCACTCATAGTATGCTGACTTCTACATAGAGGAAAAATTAACTGATTTATATTTTTGGGTCTTTTTCCCCCAACTCATCCTCCTCAGTATGTATAGTCTGTTTAAGAGGGACAAAGGCATAATACCCTTCAACTTCATCTGCATTTTTTTCAAATGCAATTTCTACATTTGTTTCTTGAGTATAGTGGTTCTTGAGCTGTTCCTACCCATGTCTTCTTCCTACTTCATATGATAAAACAAAGCTTGGATAAATTATACTAGAAACTTTATTATCGTTTATAGTAAGCAAAGAAACAATACCTGTAACTCTCTTGTTCTGATTTTAGTTTTAATGATCCTTGAGTATTACCATTTTACAGTGGTCTGCAACAGGTAATACAGAATAGTTGGTGTGAAATAAAGCTACTTTGCAGCGCCAAGCAGCATAAGGGAGGATTCAGATAAGTGTGTGGTTTAATTCTGGTTCCACCTGGAGAATTGGATGTCTTTATAAGTGAAATACTTCCAAGGTGCAGTTATACTGCAATAAATAAAAAACAAAATCTAAGGTAATCAAAGACCTGAACTGATGCTTAATTAAAAAAAAAAATCAACTAAACAAATCAATTTGAGAAGTACCTTTTAACATCCCTTCCAGTTCTTCCTTTCAAGTTTACTACTATGATAGCTAAAAACTGAATTTGCTTCTAATCATTTAATATAAGGGGATAAGGATTTAATGTATTTCTTGGAGGAGTTGTTGATACCCATTAAGACTATTTTATGGCTCTGGGGTTCAGAGATAGTGAAGAATAAGAGACAACTTGTTAACATTGCACAGCAAAAGAAAAAAATTCACAAAAACAGAGTTTTGTTTTGAGGGAGGTTTAAATGTGGTCATCAGTATGCGTTCATGTATTTGGGGGAAAAAGCCAAAATACCTTTATATTCCATTTTAACTCAAGTTGCTACTCAGAGGAACTTCTGAGACAAGTGGCAGAATGTCTCATCAAAGTGAAACTAGAGCTGCCCTGCTGAGATTCCACCTGCTATGTAAAAGTGCTACCACCTTCTTGCCAAGTGGAAAGAATTAGCTGACTCCAGCAGATTTTGGGTCTCTTTCAGGTAAAAGTGATTCATTGGACTGTGAGATTGAGCACTAGAAACTGTACACTCCACAACTAGAATTAGAACCCTTCACATTAAAATTGTTTAAGAAAATTAATTTCCTAACTGTGATAGTGAAAAAGTTTGCCATATTCTAGTGTAAATTTCCCTTCTCAAGCATTTCAGAGCACCAACAAACTAAAGTTCTGCTCTTGGGATGAAGAAGTCATTGGAGTCACAATAAGCATTCTACACCTAAAAATCGGCTTTTTGTGGTGAAAATAAAATTAGCTGCTGGCCTTTCAGAATAATTTGGAAAATGTACTTCAAATTGTACGTACCTGCTGCATTTAGCATTTGTAAAAATGCTGTAACAGCACTCCCCTCACTAGCTTTTCACCTCTCTCCCAAGTAATTTAATTTTCTTTCTCCCATTATGTCATGCCTTAGCACAGCTCAGGTCACAGATTCCTCAAAATAAAAATGAGGCTCATAGCAGTAGGTGCTATAACATGGTTAGAACGACAAGATAAATAAAAATAACTAACTGTACAAGTTATGTACAGACTGATCACATTTTACCCACTGGTATCTCCAGTGGATAGTGGGTATAGTATAATTAGTGTCATTTTCTTTAAGATCATATGCATGTAGCACAGAGTATTATGGGCTTGAAAGCAAGTAAACCAGCAGTAGTTTCCTCGTTGCATTAAACAATCACTTGAATTTAATTTCACCCAGAGAAAGTACAATGGAAATCACCACGAGTGTATCAATGAAAAAGCCCATCTATTTTGGCTTGATTTTTGCTCAGTTTACAAACATTGTATCTAAGAACTGTTTGCATTGAAAGTACCCTAATATTTTGTGGGTTAGTAGTCAGATTTATGTCTATAAAATAGTATTTTCCTATCGGACAGGAAAGACCCATCAGAAGATCTCCACTTTTCAGAGGTCTCCTGAACAATTTTACTGTCTTTTAGAATCCTTTCTTAGGTGACACCCTCCAGGCAAAGCCAACAAACAGTTAAATGTATAATTTGGAAAGCCTTGCCTTGATTTCTGGATCATCTTAATGCAGCTTTGAGTCACAGAATGATTTGTGTTGGAAAGGGGCCTTTAAAGGTCATCTAAATCCAAACCCCCTGCAATAAGCAGGGACATCTTCAACCAGATCAGGTTGCTCAAGGACCTGTTCAGCCTGAGGTTGAATATTTCCAGGCATGGGAGCCTCCTTCCCTTTTCTGCACTGCACACATTTTGGCCCTTTTGCATGTACCTAGACTTTTAAAATGTTTTTGATTTATGGAACTGGGTTTTGGAATACAAATCCTTGACTAAATTTGTAGGCAATATAATTGTTAGTAGGTATAACAACTGACACAGTCACAGGAGCTAGCAACTGCACTCAGCGCTTGACAACCATCAGCAACCTGCTTATGATCTCAATTTCTCAACTGATCTCTGTTATTGTCAGTTAGGAATCAAAACCTTAGGGGAAAAAAAAAAAAGAGATATTATTTCTGCATTTCCAGATTTCTCTGGAAGGTTGCTATGGGCACAGAATATTGTAACTCTTCTTTCCACCCCCCAGACAATGCTTGTGGTGGTTGTGCCCCAAACTTCATGTTAGTAGCTGATCCAGAATGTACGAAGTCAGAAAAACCAACAGAATCTGGCATAACGTCTCACAGCTTACGAGCACATTTGTGAATGTTTACTACTTTTGGGGAAAACAAAACAACCCAAAAACCAACAAGAGGACTTGTGAAATTAACGAGAGAAGACAAGTGTGAAGGAATACAGGATGGAGCACCAATATGCAGGACAGCTGTTCTGAGTCTGGGAGGGGGTGCAAGAAGGATGTGATAGTTACAAAATATCCATCCTTACCAGCCCTGGCTTTTGCCGAAATCAGAGTATCCTCGAACATACTCCTACTCCAATTTCTACTTCACATGCTGCCTTCCCATCTCTACCGTTTCGTCTCCCAAGCACACTGAAACATTACCAGTGCACATTACAAACTTTCAAAATGTATGTAGTTTTCCCACAGGAATGTTCAGGAAACTATAGCTACAGCGTTAAACGCCCTGAAATTCCGCATCCATCCGAGTTCACCCGTTGACGTGCGCTTTTGGGAAGGGTTTTGTTAAGCCACAAAGCCGGAACAGTCAAGGGTGCTTGGACAAGAGCGGGCCTCTCCCCAGTCCTGCTGTCACTCAGCGGACACAGAGCACTCCTTTTTGTCTCATAACAGAAAATTCCGTGAGATTTCTGTCTTTTGTAGGGATCTTTGCATTAAAACCACTTCTGCTGTCGGCGGGCAGGATGCGCTGGCGCTGCGGGCGGGACCAGCCTGTTGCGGCCAGCAGCGCTGCCGGGGGCTGCGGGCGGCCCTGCCCGCGGCACGGCACCGCCGCCGGCGACAAAGCCACCCGGGGGAGCGACGCCTTCCCGGAGCGCTCAAACGCCGGTTCCGGGTGCCCTGCACGCCGCCCCCGCGCCCATCTCCGCCGCGCTCCCGGGCGGGAGGCAGGACCGCCGCCGCTCCGCGCTCACGCCCATCGCCG
>NC_031774.1:22510368-22526042 GCF_001522545.3 Parus major | reverse complement strand
CTCGGCGGCAGCCGCGGCGGCGGCTTAGTACCTTGGGGTACCGAGGCGAGACGGGGCTGCTCCGGCTAGCGCTCCCTATCCCTCTCCCGGGCCTGGCGCCGCCGCTTTTGCGACTCGGGCGCTGCTCAGCAACCGCTGCCGCCGCCGCCGCCGGGGTGGTGATGGCGGGGAGGGGGCCGGTCCCCGCCGTGTGCCGGGATCCCCGTGGGCTCCTTCACCTGAGGGTCGCCGGTGGGGCCTGAGGCCGCCGGAGAAGGCGGCGGAGGAAGGGGAGGCCGGGGCTCGGCGGGCGGCCGGGGCATCACCGTGGGCGGCCGGGCCGGGCCCGGGAGGGGGATGCCTGCGAGCCCCGGGCGGCGGCGTTGCCCCGGGCGCGGCGCGGGCAGCGGGGTTCCCGCAGCGCGGAGCGCGGCTGCCGCCGTCCCGTGCGCCGCGGCCGCAGGGCGCGGGGGGCGGCCTCCAACTTTCCTTGTCCCGGGAACTGCGGCCGCCCGAGGGGACGCCTGCTCTTGGCAGGGAGGAATACACGGGAAACATGGGCTTTGAGTCCGGACCTCACGCTCTAGGGCCGCCTGGTAGCTCGAGGAAGTGCTTGTCTGTCGCGGGTACAGAGCCACCGGTTGTTGCCTGGGGCTTTTCCCACGGCGACCTTTCCTGTATTTCGGCACAACTGACTTGGGTCGTGGATCCTGTTACTGGTGAGGTTCTTTACTCTTAGGCGAACTCTCAGGCTTGACGTGTGCTCCGGTCTTTCACACGTGTGTGCAAGTAGGGCGCGCACTGTGTTCTTGATGCACTGCGAGGACCAGGCTTTGAGGCTCTGCTCTCAGAAGCTCCTGGTTGAGGGTACAAGAGGCAGGAACTATAGTGCGGTGCTGCGGGTTGTACCAAGACGCCTAAGGGCAAAGACATCGGCTGTAAAATTGCTTGTTGAAGGACTGTAACTTCCTCGGGGCAGTACCTGCTGTAGCTGCACACATGGTACACTGTGATGCACATGCTGTGTGTACATGGATGTGACAAACAACCCTGCGTTCAGAACATTCTTGTACTATCTGAGATCTTGTATTAGCGCTTGGCACCTCTTGTTCTGTGTGTGTGTGTTTGTATACCGGAGCATACACATCAGCTGAACATTGTATGTTTCATTATTCATGTGTACGTATATGCACACAGACTTTCTCTCCCGAAGTACAGGATCTTAATGTCTAGGCCTGAAAGTTAATGCAGTAAATACTTCAAAAAGAGCGAGCATGAAAAGGTTTCTTGATTTCATAGTATTACTCTTATTTATTTTTTCTGAGTAATTTTCCACTTCAAGTCATCAAAAACTTCAGAAAAGTCTGAACTGCAAAAGCAAATAAGTGGCTAACTTGCCTATGCTGCTGGTGCTTGGGGTGTTTTTACAGATGATTGTTACAATTCCTTTCATTATTAAAGAAAATTAGCTATGAGGAGTTGGTGACTCTGCTTTGATGTATTTCCAGTAGCGTCTGTTTCTCAGGTTATTGCAGGTGTGCTTACTGCCAGATTTTTATTGATGCTTGTTAGGGTTTCATGTGTATATGTACCTTAAGCAGGCACACTAGCATATTGCAGAGTTCGCATATTTTCCCAACTACATGTAATAAGACAGCCTTCTTCAATTTTGGAAGTATAATTATTACTCATATTTTCTGAGCAAGAAGTTCAGCAATGAGGGAAAGGCAGGAATCAACTTGGAGTGTTGAATCAGGCACGTTCACTCTTTTAGTGATGTAGCTGCCAGGAGACATTTGACAGCTGGGAAATACAGAAGTTCAGCTGGAAGTTGTAGCTTTCTTTCCCTTTTAGTCTGTTGTCTTCATTTGTTTAAAATTTTGGTGGTTTCATGAGCTGAACAACTGAAAATATACTAGTTGTAGCTAATACGATATATATAAAAAAAAGCTATACTCACTGGAGTAGAAATGGAGCTACTTCACCTTAAGTGAATCAGTAAAGGTTGTACTAAACCTCATAGGGCTTCCCTTTGGTTTGACATTTGTGGTTTATGATCACTTTATTGACACTGCAAATAGAGGCTTGATTGTATGATTGAATGCTTATGTATTATAAATAATGCACTCCATTCATAGTGTAAAAATTTTATTTTTGGTCTATTTCTGTCTTTGTGTGGCTGTATGGAAAAGGTGCTTTATCTGGCAGCTCTTTTCTAAACCAAATGATTTTCCCGGGCTTGGAAAGTATGCAGTTAAAAATAATAAATGATAATTTTATTTATAGTTTATCAGATCAGTCTGTTCATTGACATTTCAGTGGATAAAGATGAAGAAGGTTTGGATTTGAGTATTTATATCTTGTTGCAGAGTCAGAATTAAAGTAAAAAGTCATTACTATGATCTTAGGCTGGTCTGGAGGGGGAGCTAGTGTCAAAGCAAAAGTGACTTAATTTTCTGGACGCCTTCAAAAGCTTGTTGTTTGGTCATAGATTATGCTTCTAATACAATAATGAAAACAAATATAGATGATACATTCTATGTATGATTGCATTAATATGCATCTCTTGTATGATAAAAATAATCTGCAAATGAAGTGGTGTGTGATTTTTTTAGGGAAATAGAGTATGAGTTTTGCTATTGTGGAACAAAAACTATATCCAAAGAACTTTGAAGTTGCAAGATCAAGCTCTTATAAATCATGAAATGGCAGAATTGGAGGTTCTTGTAAGACATGTAATGTGGCCTATAAATGTAGTGTTAAATGTTACATTTTTCCCTACAATGTTGCTTTCAGTCTACAGCACAGAATGGCATAGATGGTGTTCAGTGTGTGACACTGAATCCTTTTTCTTGGTATCAAATAATGTGTGGCCTCACTATTTGTTTATGTGCTGTTCATACTGTACTTTCTTAATTTCCTCTTTTGCTGTTTCATTACCTTCTGTCTCTAGTGCCTGCATGTTTCACTAGTAATATTTTCACATTAATCTCCTGAGATGTATTATGTATTCCTTTGTGTTGAATATCCAATTTAGGATCTTTATGATATGATTTCTCAAAATAATCTGTCAGTGTTTTAATGATTTATGTGTTCTAAGCTGTTTTCCCATAAAGGTCTAATTTACTAACAATAATCTGGCTTTTTTTGGTTATTTTTAATAAATCCCTCAACAGGGATCCATGAATGCACATCTAGAAAAGATGCTTTATTTGTATGGTGTGTTGATTTAGACTGCAAGTATAAATACTTAAATCTATTGCAGTGTTACTACCTCCAGGTAGTAAGTCCATAATTTTGGTGAAGAGTGCATTACTCATTAAAAGTTTGTGGGTATTTTTGATACTTTTTTTTCTTTTAAAGATGATTTGTGTGCAAGAAAAAAGAAAATAAAAATTGCCAGGACAGTTATAATTCCCTCACTTGCCCTGCAATACCTGTCTTATTAACAACACACTTGCCAACATTTGCAGTGCATGTGTCAAGGTCATCATATCATATCATATCATATCATATCATATCGTGTTGTTATTTATTTTTTTTTCTAACACTTCTTTCAGTAACACAGCAAGAGTACCTTGGGCACAAGGGCACAGAGAACAAGATCAAATAACCTTTAATTTTTGTGATGTGACTTTATAGTTTTTTATAGTCAACTGTTTAAAACTCCACAAAATTCTTTGCACATAACCAAAAGGTTCAACATTCTAAGTTAAAAAAATAGTCACCAAGCCTGATGGACAGGAGGAAACCCTCTGCCCTGTAGGATTGCACATATGACTAATACACTTATAGCATATAAGTCTTTTAAAATGTGGGAATTTGTCTATTTTGCCATGAGACTTGTGCCACTTGAGCTAGCTGGGAATGCGATACTAGTAATTTGTAATTCAGCTGTGCTCAAAATGATGTGGTCTGTGTATGGTTTTCTGAGGTTTTTAAGTGTTTGAAACTAGAGTTGAAACTCTGGAATCTTGGATTGTATCCCACGCTCTGGGAGTGAGCATGTTCTGTTGGATGCTTTTTCTGCTTATGCCTTGTGTGGTATCTCCCTGGCCCAATCTTCTTTGCCCTATTCTGAAATTTTCATCACAATCCTATTTTCCTCAAGTAAACTGTTTGTTTCTTGCTAAAGGGCTTCTTATCTGACATCCAGTATTGCTGCACATAGAGATTCTAACTAATAAATTGTTTATCCCAGTTTCTTTCACTGTTTGAATCCTTTCTGGCTTTTTGCAGTCCTGTCTTGCTGGTCTGTCCACTACCCTCAGTTTCACATCCAGTTCTCTGTTATAAAAAGCATCTCTTCTCTCTGTGTTGTGCATTGCCATTGGCTCCTGCAGTTCTGTCTTCTGTAGTTTTTCACCTTCAATTTTGTGCTTCATTCTTCCTGGCTTCTCTTACCTGAATTTGTTTTTTCCTTTCCTACCTGTCTTCCTTCGCGTTTCAGACTTGGTCTGTATCCCAAACTCAAGATTGTGTTTGCTGTGTCAACTGTATAATTTTTTTCCCATTTTGCAGTTCTGTCTTTAGTCAAATTTTATTGGTTCCTCTTTTCTACCCTTTTGTTTACGTGGATAGCTTATGTTTTCATACTTGTTGGATCCAGCAGGGGTATCACTGATAATAAATTTAGATGCTGGTGATCCATCCTGATAGTCAGGGAAGCAAGCAGGCCCATCAAGGGATGAGCTTGACTTTGTGGGGAACTCGTGTCTGAGCTGCAGTGCAAAAATGGGATATACAAACAGGGCCAGCTGGGACAGGCTACAAAGGAGAAATTTAGAAAAATTGTCCTGGTATGCAGGGATGGCACCAAGAGAGCCAATGTTCACCTAGAGATGACACTTAGGAGGCAGATCAAGGACAGCAAGAAGAGTTTCTTGTAGTACTTGAGTAGTGAAAAGCACAACAAATGAAATAGGAGATTCTTTTGGAAACTGATGTGTCACAGTGACAGTGGATACAGATAAGGCTGGGGTACCCTGATCCCTCTGTTCTTTAGCTGAGTCACTGCCAGCAAGGTCTCCCAGGCTGCTGTGCTTAGTAACAAGGGTTTGAGGAGAGCAGCTGCCAGCAGTGGCCGAGGATTCAGCTCGGGATTATTGAGAGAACTCAAATCCTACCAATATCAAATATCAAATCCTACCAGTGCATGGGGTCAAATGGACTGTGCCTGTGAATGTTGATAGAGCTGGTCAGAGTCACAGCGAGGTCCTTCCCCATCATCTTTGAAGTATCTTGGATACCAGAAGACCCTTCCAATGGCTGAACAAATGTATACGTTTCACCCTCTAAAAAGGCCAAAATACAGCCCAAAGAGCCACAAACAGGGTAGCTTCCTTTTTGTCCTGGGAAAATAAGGACATGGGTGTTCTTGGAGCACATTTCTGGTCACAAGAAAGAAGTAAATGGGAGCAATCAGCATGGATTTATCAAAGGCAAATCATGATGAGGCAGATTGCATTATATGGTAAGCTGACTGAATGTTTGGATGAGGTAAGAACGGTGGATTTGATTTTCCTGGACCTTAGTAAGATTTTCAGCTCTGTCTCCAGCAATATTCTTATATCGAGGTTTGGACATTACAGGTTGCTGGAGAATATAGACAATATAAAAAGACTGGTTGGATGGATGTACTCAGAAAGAAGTGCTGAATGTGTCATATAGGGAGGTTGGTAACAAGAGGGGTACTGCATTTAGGGATTAGTCCTGAGTAGTGACAAACTGTGCTTTCATGCTTGCAGATGATACCCAAATTGGGGGGAATAGTTGCTATGCTTGATGATGGGGTACCATTCAGAGGGACTTTGTCACTGTGAACACAGGGCCTGTCTGGAGCTTTATTCAAGAACAACTGCAAAGTCCCGCACTGGTGAAAGAGGAGCACCTTGTGATACAGGCTGGGGACTGACAGGCTGGAAAGCAGCTCTGCTGGAGAAACCCGGGGTGCTGGCAGACAGCATGGATCAGCAGCATGCTCCCACAGAATCACAGAATGGTTCCCAGCTACCAATGTAAAGCACAGCACTGAGGACTGCTAAGGAAAAGAAAAAAAATGAACTCTATCTCAGTCAGACCCTATACAAAGGGACATAAAAGATCCTCAAATTCCAATCCCCCTTCCATGGGCAGGGACACCTTCCACTAGAACAGGTTGCTCAGAGCCCCATCCAGCCTGGCCTTGAACATTTCCAGGGATGGGCCATCCACAGCCTCACTGGGCAACGTGATCCAGAGTCCCACCACTTTCACAGTAAAAAGTTTCTTCCTAGTATCTTATCTAAACTTTCCCCCTTTTAGCTGAGGGCCATCCTCCCTTGCCCCATCACTACATGCCCTCCTTATTGCCCTTGTTTTTAAGTCCCACTCCAGCTGTCATGTAGACTCCCTTTAGGTACTAGAAAGTGCTCTAAGGTTTCACAGGAGCCTTCTTTCCTTTTCCCCTTCCTTTCCCTCTTGCTCTCCGCAACCCTGGCTCTCTCAGCCTAAAGAAATGAAGGGCAACAACATCCTGGACTCTATGAGAAGGAACATAGCCAGCATATGGAGGGAAGTATCCCTCTCTGCTTGGTGTTCATTAGACTGCATCTACAGTGCAGTGCTCAGTTTTGGGACTCTCAATACAGAAAAGACATTGATAAATAGAAGTTGGTGAAGGACTAACAAGATGATTAGGGAGCTGGAACACTTGTCCTGTGAGGAGAGGCTGAGAGAGACAGGTTTGTTCAGCTATAGAAACAGGTGATCTCAGTGGGATCAAACAACAACATACTGTTTTTTTTGAGGACATCACTGAGAAGATGGAGTCAGGCTCTTTTACTGAGATGTGTGGGGAGAGGACATGAAGCAGTGTTCATAAATTGGAGCAAAGAAGGTTCAGGCTGGATATAAGGAAAAACTCTTTCCATGGGGGTATTGAAGCTGTGTAAGAGGTTGCCTTGAGAAGCTGTGTAGCTTCTGTCTTAGAGGTTTTCAGGACCCAAATAGGAAAGCTGAGCAACCCATTCTTAATTCATATCTGACTTAGAGCAGAGAGATTGGACTGAGGGACATGTGGAGGTCCCTTCCAAGCTCTGTTATCCTGTGAGCCTACAGCTGTGTATCTTTAGTTCCCAGAAGCCTTAGAGGAATGGAATAAGTACAGACAGAATATGTAGGTGGCTCAGCTGCAACATATCAAAACAAAATCAAAAACAGTGACATTACAGTGAGCTTGACAAGAGCATCACTTGTATGTCAGGGTTAGCATTTTGCAGTCTCTTAGAAAGATGCGTGTAGCGCTTAAAACATACAAATGATTAAACTTTTTTGGGAAAAATAATCTTTTGTAATGAGGCAAAAGTGTATTTTTTATGGAGCTGTCCTTGGAAAGAGGAAAAATATGTTTTGCATGCTGTGTAAACATTGAAGCAGCTTTGACATGGGCACCTGGCACAGAATGGGTCATCTTGAAAAGCCTTTGGCAACTTAAAGTGAAAAATGATTCTTCTACGAGGAAGTATCTGTCAGCCTTAAAAGTTGGTGATCTCCACTGGTCATTTGTCATGATAAGTATGTAAATTCCTATTATGTAGCCCATAATGCATCATTTCAAGGTGATGATTTTCTGACAATCTGTTAAATCAGTTGCAATCAATTCTGTCTCCCCCCCACCCCACCTCCAAATATTATATACTAAATCCCTCACATTATTATTGTTTCTTCCCGCTCTTTTCTCCCTCCCCTGCCACATTTTCAGGGTGAGGAGTAAATAAAGGAAGAGAAGTAGTCCTAAGATGCAAGGAGCCCAGTAACTGCTTTGGAAGACTTTTGGCTAAAAGTCTCCAAATCGGAAGAGTTGCCTGTAGCAGAGAACTCCTGTGAAAAAACAGGCTGGGTATATATGGATATTTAAAATTCATTTTTGTTATTTAAGTATGAAATGTTATATGAAGTATGATCTTTTTCAGAGTTTTTTGCCTCTTCATTTGTATTTTCTAACTTGTACTCTTCAGGTATCCTCCCTAAAACGAATGGTGATTTCCGTAGCAAAGCATAGTTTCCAGTAATCAATGATTGTCTTTAGTTCCTTCAAATGTTAGATATTTATAAAGCATAATGTGCATAATTTAATTTCAGAATATATAACACAGTAAAAATAAATAGTTCATCTGTTGGTCATTCTAGAACTTGATAAGTTTGTGCTGCTACAATTGCATTGTGGTAGCAATATTCTGAATGTAAATGCTTTTAAGGAGTGCTTTCATTATATGTTTGCTTCATAATCTTATAATATGATGCATAATTTTCTATAATGTTAGAGAATTTCTTTTGTGAGGCAGTTAATAGCAATAAATATCACCATGACATTATCAATTCTACATGCTGCAGACTCTTTAGAAGCTTGTGGAACATTGCAGTGAATATCTTATGGACATCAACTTTGACTTGCTGTGAACTAAACTTTTTTTTCAAAGCATTGCCCTTACAAAAGGTTTTGTAAAAGACCTGTAGGAATTCTCTTCCAATAACCTCCCAATGTTCATCTTTAGTTTATAATATTACTTATGTTTTACTTCACCATATTTTATTTTCACAGTGACACAGTAACTTTTCGAGGTAAATTTGATTTGTATGGGTACCAAAATATTTGTTAAGCTTTTTGGAGTTTATTTATTTAAAGGTGTTTTTGTGCATGTATGTAATAAATGTTAAAGTAAGTATTTATCCAATATGCTGTTTTATGTTTTTATGATAAGTTCATAAAACATATTTGTAAAAATATTTGTTTAAATTATTAATGTATTAAATTACAGAAATTTCTTCTTAAAACCCTTTGCCTCTAAGGAAAATCCTGTTGACCAAGTTCAGGATGTGAGCTTTCAGAATGCCTGGAACCTTTGTCTTTAGCTCTGTGCCCCCATTTATGATGATAAAATGTGTAGTATACCTGATATGCTGACATTTTTTCACCTTTTGGGTGTTTGCTAAACAGCTTGCTTTGTTTGACAATCAGTGCTCACACAACAGCAGCTAAAGCTCTTCCCTCTCAAGGATACAGTCATCTAATGTGGATGTAATGTGTTGATGGATACTCTTTCCCCACACCCCCTTTGTGATTTTCTCCCACCCTGAGTTGTATAAAACCATGGCAGGGCACCTATGTCTTTAGTTTTGCTCAGCTGCCTAGGCAAGCATTTGTTTCTTATTTAGGGCAAGATTTGAATATAGAGGAGAAAAACTTAAAACCAAACATAAATGTTTTCCTTACTGTTGAGGGTTTCAGTGAGATGCTTTTGTGCTATTGTGCCATGTGTCAGTATGCTTAGATAGTCTCTGCCCTTCCTTTTTCTGTAGTCTGGGGTTTAGAATGACTTGTTCACAGTTTGCAGTCTTCTCAATGCATGTCTTCACATTTCTGTTCAATAACTAAATGTGTTTCACAGTTATCTTGGGATTTGTTTTTTAATGGTACAGCATCTGACTTTTTGATCTGTCTATTGCTTGGGGTGTTTTTAAGTTATAGCAGCTAGGACAGCATGAATTACACCTTTTTCCTCATGTGGCCCACTCGAGGCATTCAGTGGCATTGAAAGATGTTCTTGAGTTCTTGTCCTTGAGTTACTCTTCATTGCAGATGCCTGCTCAGCAGTCTGGATGTTGGATTGAACTGCTAGACATTCTCTTTGCAATGCTTTTTGTCTTTTTAGCATCAATTAGGTGGTGCTGGACTAGGTTTCAATACTCTGAAGTTTACTCTGCCAGGCTGTAAAGATGGATGGTGATTTTGGTAATATGGCAGCTTACATTACACTCTATGGCAGTATTTTCAAATTCTGCAGATACATGCTTTGTGTACTTCCTAGGGAGCAGGGAATGTTCCCTAGCAGGTTGTTGATGTTTTTTTCTGATGTAATTTTTTTCTTTTCAGTGGCAGCGGGATCTTTGTAATGCGTGTGAGAAAGCCCTTTTTTCCTTCTTCACTTAATTACAATGGATGGTGCTCTTACAGATGAGGAATTCAGTATAAGTAGAGCAAAGAGATGTTGGTCTCTAAAGGAGCCAGGCATACATATGAGATACAGAGAGATCAACGTAATTTAAAACGCTTATTTGATTTTCCTGTACAACGTACTGCAGCATCACGCATAGGTTATGTTAATAATTCTGCAGATTCTGTGTCTACCAAAGAGCTGAGAGAACATGGTCTGTATTCAGTTGCTTTCTCTTAAGACCCTTCTGTATGTGTGCACAAAGTCACTTGCAGTTTATCCTTAGGTGCACTGAGCACATCTATTTGCTTCAAGCTGTTGGGACAAGAATAGGAAATATCCCCAGTACTGAAATCTGACATAGGGTCATAAAACCATGTGTTGAGATGCGACAGGATATGCTGGCATCTCTTCACCATAGATGTTTTGATAGACTTTGCAAAGAATGAATTTGAAATCCTGTTTTACAGAGCATTGGTTTTTGCTTACTTCCAAATCCAGTATTTCCAGAAGTCCTGCTCTCCCAGGTTTGAGAAGACATTCATGGTTTTGCAACAAACTGTATCTTCAGTTAAGACTTCCAAGACTGTGCCTTCTGTGGCACGTTGTCTTATGTAGATTGTGAGTTCATTTACTTTTCCAAATGTATCAGTCTCCAGTTTGCTGTTTGAGTGCTGCTGCTCTTTGGGGTGTGCTTGCTCATTCTTCACAAGAATAAAAGGGGAAATGTCACATTTGGTAGCCTGCTAAGTTGATTGCTTAACTGCATGCATGTCCCCTGTGTTGGTTTGCTCACAGTTACAGGTTCCACCAGTGGTTAAAATACCCTTTTATCCAACTCTTTATGTCAAGTGGACAGCAGCTGTCCTTAGAAAAATATTAAATTTAAGTCATTTTTGACTGCAGTTTTTGTTGACGTGACATGTTTTCCCCCCTGCCCCATCTGATCTTTGATTGGTCCTTTTGTATTTGCTAACTCTGGGGATCCCTTTTGGGCTGTCTGATTCCAGGTTTACTCTTGCTTACATAACATCCTTCTTTCTCCAGTGGAGAGCCCTTTTCCAAGAGGAGAGATTTGGAAGACGAGCATAAAATTGACTGCGGTACAATATAGTAGAGATTTTCAGGTATTTTCAAGTCATGCCATGGTGATTAAGACATTGGTATGATATCCTGAATGTCATGGAGTCATAGAATGGTTTGTGTAGGAAGAGACCTTAAAGATCATTCAGTTCCAGACCCCCTGCCATGGGCAGGGATACCTTTCACTAGACCAGATTTCTCAGAGCTCCAGCCTGACCTTGACTGCTTCAAGGGATGGGGGCATTCGCAGCTTCACCAAACAACCTGTTTCAGTGCCTCACCACCCTCACAGAAAACAATTTCTTCCTATTATCTGATCTAGATCTACTCTCAGTTTGTTGTCCTGCCACTACATGCTCTTGTCAAAAGTGCCTCTCTGTCTTTCTTGCAGCCTCCCTTCAGGTACTGGAAGGTAGCAATTAGGTCACCCTGAAGCCTTCTCTTTCTCAGGCTGAACAAACCAAATTCTGCCAGTCTTTCCTCACAGAGAGGTGTTTTTCTATAGATTGTTTAGAAAATAAAATGATTCATCTTGGCCTTTTGATTTTATAGATTTATATGACTAATTTTTTATGCTTTCAAAAATCTGAGTTATAAACGGAGGTAATGGTTTAGTGTCCCATCAGAAATGCTAACCAAGGTATCAATTATATGGCTATATTTGAAAACAAGTGGGAAAAATAGTTAGCAGAATTGTATCTTGTTTATTTCAGAGTGCTATCTTGAAGGCACATGCAGATTCTGAACAGCTTTCATGCAGAGTCAGGCCTTTTGACTTCCTTCATGTTTATATAGCTAATATAAATACAGAAACACTTTTTCAGTCCTTAAATTTTCATTTAAATATATTTCCTTGTGGTGCTGATGTAAAATGCTGCAATATGGTCATACTGTGCTGGACAGCAAAGGTGCAGCCGAGGTGTTCCTGGAAATTGTTTCCTGCTGAGAAGTTTGTAAATAGTGGGTGAAAGTCACTGGCAACCTCAAGTCAAACTTATTTAGCCAGTTTTTTGTTTCTTAAAGGGTTTTGCTGTGATCTGACTTCTAGGACAGTAAAGAACTGCTTGTGTACTTAATATTCTCTGTGCCATTCTGTTATGCAAGAGCTCCTTGAAGTCATAAGCAAATAGGGAATCTTTAGATTGATAACCTTTTGTTAGTGGCTTTTCTCTTGAAGTCTTCTACAGTTGTCTAGTATTTAACTTCTTACCATCCCTGGCAGAAGCAACCACAATGAAATTTATTTATCTGATTTAAGCATATCTTATCAAAAAAGGTCATAGTTTTAACTGTTCTTTTTGAAATCATTAATACCGTGAAATGGAATGCTCCTTTGGACAGTTCTTTCCTTGGTTTCTGCTTGAAAACATTTTATTAATATGGTGTTTATTAACTGTCATCACCTGGAGCTGAATTGTACCTAGAACTCAGGGCCCTTAGGTTCTGCCTTTTTTTTTTTTTTCTTATGTTAAGTCAGATGTGATTGTAGGTAGGAAAAGATGCTGTGAACCATGGATTCCCATCTGAGAATTCTTCAGCTGTGTTTGGATATGCTGTGTGAAGACTTACTGTTATTTTGAAGGTGGATAGTCCCAGGTGTGCACTTAGTATGTGCTAACATAAAAAAACAGTGTGACAGTATTTGAGAATAAACAATGATAAACCAGAATGGAATATTGTCATTTGAACTGATTTTTAATGACACTTGTACTATTACAGGTGTCTGTCTCCCCTTAATTGCGCTAATTACATATGTGTAATTGGTGACAGCACATATAGTGTGTAGAGAAGAGATATTTGGAAGGCAGACTTATTAGTTCTTGAGGGTGCATTTTTAGCTTCAACAAAACATTTTGTGTCTCATCTGTTTTTTATCTTGTACTTTTTCAGCTTTAGACTTTCTATTTCCTGATGGCAATGTATGAAGTGTAGTGACAAGTTTGTCCTTCTTTATCCAGTAGGCTCTCTAATGAATTCAGTGATGGACAGCACTGATGTCAAGCTGTATCTCTGTAAAACTAAGTGTGCACTGAAAGCTGCTACAAATTTTGCTTGTATATCAGGCTTAAGACTACATATGACTTTTGTTTTTAAACATTGTCTCAATGTCTGTACTTTCATATTTCCCAGAGTTCATCCATTTCCTACTGTCCTGTTACTGGGGTCAGGATTTAGAAGAAACCCCTTTTTCTTGATTATGTATCTCTTGGTGTTTGAGTACTGCCTCGTTTTCTTTGCTTGGTGTCTGTCAGCATCTCTGACTGATGGGAAATGGTGATCTATGGTTAAATGAAGCAGCTGTTACAAAGGAAAACAGAAGTGGTTCTTGTACAATTTATAAAGTTCTTTGCCGTTTGTATAGTATAGCTTGAACATATCCATATTATATGCATATGGACAGATGTATGTGCAAAACTATATAATTATACCAGATTATAGTGGTCACATAGGGTGGCTCGTACCACAGTCATTGGGTAGTGTAGGGAAACCTCATTACTACCACTGTATACTTTTGTTGGGTATGAATGAAGCATTTTTTTGTGGAGCCTTCAACCCACAGTAAATTAATTGCAATGTTTATCCGCGCTCCTTCATACATTATAAACTTAAAAAAAAAAAAAGGCAAAATTCAACTTGATTAAAAATCAACATGTAACTTTTTTGCTTTTTATCCCTATGTAGGAAGGACATAGGTATAATTTGCTAAACATTTTCTTCATAAATTAAGCATGAAAGAAGTAAGAAAGTTATAAAAGATTGGCTAATGGATAGTAAAAGTGGGAGGTAGAAAAATAACAACCATTTTAGGAGGAACATTGAAGTGTACATTTGAAGGAGTAATATTTTAATATCACGCTGTTAGTCTGTTTGTGATGAAGCCTGCTCAAGGAAAAGATGTCAAAAATTTTTCAAATACCAGCAACTTAAAAGACCTGAAATCTCTGAAATGAAATGTACTCTAGTATTAGTACATGTTTTTTTCCCTAACATTTAGATTCCATAGAACTAGGTGTGTAGTATCAAGGAACGTATTCAAAGGCATTTTCTGTTACACTGAATGATATAAATTGCATGGGTTTTCTGTATTTTATTTATACTGATGGAATTATATTTAATACAGATTTTCAGCCTCCTTCATTATCCAGCACCTACATTGCAGGAAGGTCTTTCAGATTTTGTTATTGAAAATCCCTGACCACTTCTTTGATCTTAATTGCCAGGATCTTAAATTTGATAGACTTCTTGACTTTGTTTGAAGATTTGTTTGATGATCTACCTTTGATTAACGTGTCTGATAAACATGAACATTTACCGTGTCTGATGAACATGAAGCTGCACTGCTCTCTCAAGGGAAGCAGTGTTGTGTGTTCCTTTTTTTCTCAGCTTCCTGGTTGCTGAACGCTGCTTGCATCTGTTCTCAGCCTTCCCACGGAGGAGCAGTGGCAGCAGTACAGAATTGATACTATCTTTGAAATCTGCACAGCTGCTGGTATGGGTCTGAGTCACAGCAGTGAGGTTGACCACAATCTTGTTAATGCACTGCTACTTGACCAGTCACTTAATAAAAGCAGAGTCATTCAAGCTGATCGATGATAGACTTTGGAATAAAGTGCTATGATTTTTATTTGGTTCTTGTTTGAAAAGCTTTAAAGGAAAGATGAAATTATGTATGAATTCCTAGTATAATTTCCAGAGCAAAATCAAACCACGTGCTCACGGTAGGTAGGTTTGAAAAACATACCTTTTCCAGAAGGTTGGAAAAAAATCAAGAAAGAACAGGGTGAGGCATCTAAGGCACAATAGAAAATGTGGTTTCTTTCTTTTAGTTTACTAAATAATTTGTTTCAATTCACCCATCGGGGATTTTTAATAATTCTCTTGGTGCTGGTATTTCTCTTGTGTGCTAAAGTATTTTTCAATATAAATTTTCTCCAGCTGTAAAAGATTTGAGTAATGGTATTTGTAGGGGTAGCTGGTATTTGCAGTGGGTAGTAAGGTGTATATTTCTTAATTTTTAAAAGACTTTACTTGCTTTATGTCAGAACTTTGATAGCGTGAATTAAATTCCACACTTTAAAACGATCCTGCAAAATAAAAAGCAAGGTTCTCTTGCTTATTTATATAAATATGAACTAGAAACAAATAACTTTTGTTGGCTTACAGCCATGTTCCTTTGTGTTGTGTTTTCAACATCACAGTTGTTTTTCAGTGACATGTATGGTACTGTCTATCTTCTATGAAGCTTGCTGATTTTTTTTTTTCTTGTGACTGTCAAACATTGTCTTTTGGTAGGATGGATTTTGATTTTCTCTTTTGAACTAATTAGTGCAACAGATATCAAATAAACATGAGGCATGAACAATTTTCTACCTCAAATTCAAGCCCAGGTTTGATTATTTTTTTAATTTTGTTTCTTGACCTATTTTTAAATGAATGGGTTTTTCCAGCATTTCAGCTTGTAGATTGTTGTTTCTTCTGTATGTTCACTGTATTCTCACTTAACAGCATTCTTAATTGGGTTTTCCTGACAGCTTTTTTTCTAGTCTTTTCATTCATTACCCTGTATCTACAGAGTGTTCTGTCTGTGTGATTTTCTTTCCTTTAAATTTTCTCATTCTTTTGGTTGAATTTCTAAAG
>NC_031774.1:22283116-22510333 GCF_001522545.3 Parus major | reverse complement strand
ATGTACTTTTCCAGACTTTATCTGCACTTAATTTTAGTTTCCTTAAGCTGGTTTGATTTCAAATCCCTTTTGACTGCATCATCACTAATAAAGTGGACCATTGTTTGTTACTGAGGACAGCTGGCACAGATTGAGATTTGTCCTTTCTGTTAATCTTTCAGCCTTAAAACAGGTAGCTCTGTGCTCAGTACTGTTGGAAGTTTTCCCAGCCATGTGATAACCCTCAGATTGTTCCCAGAGGTTGAGAGAGTGCAGTTGGCCTTTATCAAAAGTATTTCAGGACTTGTTCTGACACGATGATTTGCATTTCAGTCTCTGGGAAGGTTTTAGCCATTAATGTATTGATGTAACCTTTAAGGTTAACTTTTGTAAAGGCAATAGTTAAGCCAGTTACCAACTGGGGTTAGCTCAGTTTTATCTGTTATCTGCTTCCTAAAAGGCCTACTCTGTGAATCATTAATATTAATCTTGTGCTTTGAATCATTCTGCTAGCTGTCTAGAAAAAAAACCCAAACAGTACCCAACAACCAAAAAAAAAAAACCCCCAAAAAACCCCAAACAATTTCAACAGTCCCTCTAACACCCTCATCCACTTAAATTTTCTGGTTTGGTGATTTATAGGTCAACATTTTCCTGCTCACTGTATCTTCTCCATTCTAATGTTATGCAGAATATTTGGCATCTGTTGCATTCTAATTTCTAATCTTAAGATGTTCAAGACAAGATTTCCTGCCCCACCCTATATATCTGTCCTCCCTGAGCCAAGTATGCCTTCTAACAGGATGGAGTACCTCACAAAATGTGTTGTGTCAGTTGAGTTATATTTTTGTTTACTTGCTGAGATTTCCAGCTACCCTTGTTTTCGTTCCCATAGTTCTTGTATTAGTTTGCTGACAAGCAGAAGTTTGCAAGGAAGCTCTGGAGATGTTCTACTGTTTGCCACCTTCTCCTCCCTGTGACCCTTTAGCTACCCACACTTGCCACTCATTCCTTTGGAGCTGTGATCTAGGTTGCCATTTGTAAGTCTTGTTATTTTATTAAAGAGGACAGTCTTTGCCTTTAATTTGCTCACTGGTGATTTGAATGACAGCAGAGTTTTAGCCTGCCAGGCTGGGAAGCACAGATGGCACTTCACATGGCTGAGAAAAAGTGGAACTCTGGGGAAAAGAAGCATATGTTTTCCTGGATTTGAGAGAACTAAAAGAGGTCCACTGCTTGAAGTGTTTTTCCAAATTTTCCCCAAATTTGCACTACACATGAAGTAGTGTAATGTATTAGCAATGTCACTTTAGCATACACAAAACTTTGTAAAGTGACACTGAACAACAGTGATGTGTCTTCCAGGAATAATGGGATGTGTCAGCTAGGGCCATGTAAATAAAAGGGAGAAATTAGTCAAGTGGTTGGGCCAATGTGTCTTGAGGGAGAGGAGCAGGAAAGAACTTTGAGAACAGTGCAGTTCTCAAGTTCTCAAAATAGGTTTATTTCCTTCTGAGTCGCCTAGCTCCTGGCAAGTGGATGGATTAAAAATGTGCTTATATTTGGGATAGTATTTTATAACTTAATTCTTTAATTGCCCCTTTAATATGCCCATGAAAGAAGTCAGTGGATTGTGCACTGTTCTGTGTACTGCATCAGTTTTGTGGAGTGTTCTGAGTTTGTGCCTTGAGAAACCATTATGTGTTAAAATTTCAATATCATGAAGAGATTTTGTACCTTAAAGCAACTATTTTATATTTTCTTCTGTAAAGGATAAGCACTTAATTGATACTAAATTTTGTTCCTAATTGTTGTTTGTGCTGTTAAAAATGTTGTGCTCTTAGAACAAGGTCAAAGTGGCAAAGTACTGTGGAGATTTTTGTATTTTATGTTTATTTTGATGAATATTGAGGAATAATGCTCCCAGATCTGGCTTGATTGAAAGTGGAATTTCATTGACCAGCTTGTATGTCCTTTTCAAACCAGCCGTAATCAAAGCTTGTTTGAAGGGGAGCCTCCTATTCCAAACTGAATTGCAGAAAGAATCCTGTGCATTTCTCTGCAAAACAGATGATTCCTGAGTGCTTCTTCTCTGTGCAGTAGAAGTTTGATGATTTGAGTCTGTACCTTACATATGCCAACTTTTTTAGCTCTTAGCAGTAAGGAATCTGAAGAAAAAAAATGCAACAAAAGCAAACCCCAAACCATTATATAATGTATATAGAAAACCCTATATGATTTTTTTTTAATATATACATGAAAAAGATTAGCTTTCCTTCTGTCTCTATGGGATGTTTTTCTTTCCATAGTTGTTTTAAGAAATTTGCTTAGTACCAGAAATTAGCAGTGCTACCAGACAGATGGATTGATGGGTATAGGAGAAATGAAATTCAGTTTTTCAGTTATATACCTACTTCTCTGTTAGAAAGATACTGATAAAATCATGTTCTGAGCCTCACTTGGGCTTCCAGGAGGAGTAATTTTCTATTTCTTTTTCTTTACCAATTTACTGATTTTGTTTGTTTGAAGTGGTTTTGTTGTGCTTAAATTGTTTAAAATAGATTCTTTTCATGCAGTGTTCTCCCTAACATAGGTTCAGTCACTTCTCTTGAAACTTGAAGCTGGAGAGCCAGCAGTGGAATATGCAGGTGACTTTACTAAATAGCTGGTCTGTAGGCTTCAGAAATTGCTTGTTCTGGAGAAGGTAGGATTGTCACGCTTAGGAGTAGATTTATGTAATAGAAGTAATAGAAAATGTTTAATAAAAAAAAAAATAAATTGCAAATTCACATATAAGAACACTGATGAGAACTCCTGATAAAACCAGACTGGTGATCAGAGGCAGATTGCTGTTGTATGACCCAGCTCCTGATCTGCTTCCTTCTCAGATGATGTGGCTTGGTGAGAGTAACGTGATTCTAAATCACACCAGCTGGTTTGTAGCTTTTAAAAACAGATTTTTAGGACCAGGCAATAAAGCATTCGTTGATTTACATTTAGATTTGCATTAGCTCTGATCACAGTCACACTCAGAAAAGAACAAGTCATTTGGATAAGAAAGAACTGTTAGTGTGATTAAGCTGAACTTCTCTTCTTAAAGGAGAAAGAAAGCATTTGTCAACTGAGATCTGGGAATAAATAACAATAGTCTTTATTGGGTATGGGGGTATATATGGGAGAGAAACATCAGAAAATAAATATATTTGAGGCATAAATTTAAGAACAAATCTTGTTTGAAAATCAGAAGATGAGGTCTAGTCTCAGTAATGGGGAGAAAGAAATTCAGTGGTTCAAGATGATCTTTTATATATTTATGTAAGAATACCATGTAAGATGATAAGGTTGATCCTGGACTCAGAAATTAAAAATGAACATTGGAAATTTCTCGGTACTAGAGTAACAGAAATCTCTGAGAAAGCTGGTAGAGCAGATAGGGAAATACTTGATTGTTATTTGTAATAAAGTTTTCAGTTTTACAAATTCTGTTCCTTAGAGCTACCACTGGTATCCTGTACATATCTGAAGGGGATATTTATTATTTTTAATTTTTCTCTTAGTGCATAGTTTGTTTTCTTCTGAAGCAGAGACAATTTGCCATTCTCTAAAGGTGGGATTTTGAGTGGTGAGTCTGATTTGTCCTGTTGTATTGGGAAAGTAGTCCTGGCCTGGCATATGGGTCTAGTGTCTGTGTTTAGAATTAAATCAGCCTGCCCCAGTCAAATGGAGAAGGGATGGGAGAAGTGTTTCCTTTTTTCTTCCTCCATGCTGCAAACCTCTTTGTTCCTAAGGTTATGTAGGTATTTTCATCTAACACTTCTCTAGTTACAGTCACTAAAGTGTGGCATCCTTGAACTCTATTACCTTGCTCTTGTGCTTTCAAGTTTTGTGTCTTTTTAAAATGCAACTTAAATTATATGAAAAGTGTTGATGGAATGTTTTGATTGTAATGCAGAAGACTGGATTGAGCACTGCAGAAGTTGCTGAATCCTTTATAAAGATATATATATATTTTAATTTAAAGAAAAAAGAAAAAACGTAATGACTAGTCTGTGTACACCCAGCAATTCAAAGTCATAACTGGGCATATAACTAAAATTTCCCATCCATAAGGTCACTTCATGACCTTTATTTTTGAAAAGATCTGTGTAAGAGGGCAAATTTATCTGGAAGGAACCACTATCTAATTAATGATACTTGTAAATACTCTTGAGGTGGTTGAAACACAAATGCAAAGATTTTTTTAAAAATACTTTCAGTTTTTACATGAATAGAATTCAAATCTCAGTATTTATTAGCAATACTAAGCTGTAGAATTGTGAAGTTTTTGCTAGTTTTGAATGTTTCAGAGTAGGCTGGCTGTTTTAAGGTAATCACAATTTATGTAAAGTGACTGTATTCTTTTTATGGAAGTACCCAAAGAGCTTTATTTTTCTCCTCTTAGTAGTGTAGGGCATGGTGATTTCCCCAGCCTGATAGGACTGGAAGGCCTTTTGGTACTACTTGCAATTCTATTGCTTAAAAATAAAATTTAGTAATAGTTCTTGTTGTTATATGAAATATAGATGTTTCCACTTCATGTTTACCATGAGCCAATCTGTCTAAATCTATTTTTCCATATGTATGGCTCACATAATATACTACCTTCTACTCGTTAATGAGGTTGGAAATATGAACTTGTAAGAAAATACATCATAATGCTTCATACAGAAGTAAAAGTAAACATCATTCTAGACCATGCTGCAATGTTTTCCCTGTAGGGCTACCTCTTGGAACAAGTGGACTGCAAATTTTGTTCTGCTTGGCTTCTTGAGTCACCTTCAGCTGAAAGTTTCACCTCTCCATTTTTGTGAAGCAGGCAGTGTAGCTGATTTGATGAAAGCTACAATAAAGGAATGAGTTTATTTTTTCTCACTTTACTTTTTATACATGAAGTAACTGGGTTGTATTTTTTTTTGTTTGAATTTCTGAGATACTTTATCACAGCAAAAGCTATAACCTTTTCATTGAGTGCCTTAGCCAAGTATACCCAAACTATCAATCTCAAATAGAAGTGAAAATAGGCTATCTCCCTGTTTCCCTCAGGCTTTCCATTTTTGGAAGTTCATGAGCTCTGACTTTGTAGGTGCTGATTACTTTAAATAATTTATTACATGAATAGGAAAACACAGAATTCAGATTTGTTTTTTTATCACTGTTGCTCCTTTTGAGAGCTTTAGAATTGCCAGTTCACCTTGTTCATTTAACAGTACAGCTGCTGGAGCTTCTCTTTGAAATAGAAAAATCACTTCATTTTCATTCAAAAATAAGACTAATTTGGTAGAATTTTCATTGCAGTAAAAGTCAGTTATCTGAAGCATTTATCTTTTTTTTTTTTTTTTTTTTTTTTGTTTTTGTTGTTCTTTTTTTTTTTTTTTTTTTTTTGTTTTTTTTTTTTTTTTCTTGCTTTCATTCCTTTCCTTGAAGTCAGGTTCACAAATAAGCTTTTTAAACAACCAATTTATTGCTGTTTCAGTCTGATAGTGCAGCTTTTGATTGCTTTTCTGTTAAATGGCCAGAAATCAACATTTAGTTCAGTAGCGTGCTGCCATTCTGAATTAGTGAGACAACTGTTAGGAAATGATGTACGAACTCCACGCCTTGCTAACCCCAAAGTAAGATTTTGTTTAAAACAGTTGTTTCTTCACTGAAAGAGTAGTCAAGCACTCTAACAGGCTGCCCAGGGAAGTTGTTGAGCCTCCATCCCTGGGTGAATTTAAAAGATGCGGCTCTTAAGGACATGGTTTAGTGGTGGACTTGGCAGTGGTAGGTTTATGGCTGGACTTGGTGATCTTAAAGGTCTTTTCTAACCTAAATGATTCTGTGATGAAAACTAATTATCTTTTTCTCTTCTACTTTCAGAGAGTTGCCTATGCTTCAAAATGAAAGTGAGGAAGAAGAATCCCCCAAAATACTAATTTAAACAATAATTATTGGTTGTAAGTAAGTATTTCTCATTCTTTGTGATGTTGCCTTCACAACTGAAAACTGCTCTTCTGTTGATAAGTCTCTGTCAGCTGAGAAAAGGAAACTTTGCAAAAGAGAGGTCAGGTCCTTCAGTTTTGAGTGATCACTTACAAACTGGGTCAATCAGATAACCGTTTCACCTTTTATTTCTCCTTACATCTATTTCTCTCCCTTCTCTTTGTCGCTCATTTCTAAAAAGAGAAATTCTTTGGTAGTTTCATTATGTACCCTCTGTCTTACATACAAAATCATGCATACATTTGGCAGTATTTTTGGGCCCTTTCCATCTGTATTGCAGCTATGACATGTTATTTCTCAGGGATAAGCTGTACTTCTGCAGAGGCTGGGCACAGGCCCTGCTCCATGAAGGTTAGCAAGAGATATAAGCAGCTAAGCTGTTGTGGGTGGAAGGTATTGTGTGCTCTGGGATATTCCAGATCCAGTGCTATTTAATACTTCAGATTCTTATGGTTTTGAAGGTCTGGGCAAGTACATAATAGTTGTGTTTGAGGACACATTTTTTTAAATTTAAATAAAACTCTGTTTTGCCTTTACAGAAAGGTAACTCTTTCTTTTTTGAGAAGAATGCTTAAAGAATGAAGTTCACTGAAACATGAATCCAGGTGTGAACTTAGAAACTAAGCATATTATGACATTATTTTTTTTTTATGCAACTGTAGAAAAGACTGTTATGATCATTATTCTTAACTATGATAAGAAAGTTGTGAAAATTTCTTAAACTTCCACAATTGAACAAATTAGACTAAGAGTTCAAGCGAATTTTTTGCAGATTTGATGCTTTTACAGTTCACCCAGCTTCACTAGTGATTGTCAGGCTGGCAATATGTAAAGTGCTTTAAATTATTTTGATTTATTTTGTGCACTTATAATTCTAGAAGTACTGTGGTATTGTAAGAGTTTAATGAATGGTTTATTTAAACAAAAAAAAAAAGAAAAAAGGAAAGAAAAATTAAAAAAATAGTGGGATTTCAAGTAATGTTCTAGGGACTTTCTGGCCTGCCCAGAAGAAAGAATATGGTGATAGCTTTCCAAGTGTCCAGGTAAGTGTCTTGAAACTGGGTTAGCTGTTGTGAAACTTCTTCCTGTTGGTGAAAGGGCTTGTTTCCATTTCCTGAACCCAGCTTTCTTCTCTGTCTGACTCCTACTGAAACTAGTTAATTGATTTATCTCACAAATCCAGGGGAAAGGGGGCTAGTTTTGTTTCTTGGCTTTTGGGATGGATCAGCTCAGACAGCTGTTCAAACAAATGTCCAAATGGTACAGAAGAAACACAGAGACTCTTCAGGCAGGAGGAAATAGTGTGGTAGCATCACCTGTCCCTCTAGGCAGCTGCCAGTCAGTGGATTTGCCCAGCAGTTTGTGGGCACGCTCTCTTGAAATTGTTAGGCTGGGAATACATGATTTGACTGTGGAGATCAGGCTTCTGTGGAAGCTTCAGACTAGAAGTGGCTAATCTTGCCAGATCCCTCCCAGCCATTGCAATTAGTTGGAATGGTTTATTGAAATGGAGTAGAAACAAGGATTCAGAGGAAAAAAGATCTTAGCAGGTAACCAGGAAATCTGTAACAATCTTTCCCCCACCCTCCAACTCTCCAGCCCCGTGTGTAGTATCTGTGTGCTCCAGGCTCTGAAAATGAATGAAAGGTAGAAGAACTTTCATGACCTCTCAAAACCTCACTTGTAGTCAGAATCAGCTGGTCCCTTGTACATGACATTATGTTATACAACAATTTGTATCTTAATTCAAAGTTTTGTAAATTAAAGTTTGTTTCCTTGTGAGAGCCTGCTTGCAGGCATACATGCATATGTAATTAATTGCTTTTGTACTTCCTGTTGTTCACACTAACTTGATTTGTCCAGAAGCTGTGGTGATGGGTTGACTTTAGCAGAGGTGTGTTCCTTCCTTTAGCAAGAGAGGCACAGTGGTTGAGAGCTGCATGAAACCTCCTCTTGCCTTTTCTTTGTAGTTTGCGTGGGAGGGTAATTAAAAGGATTTGTGCAGATCTATAAACTGCAGTGCCTGGAGCTATAGTTAAGCCAGTGGTTTGGTATATGCATTGCTCAATTTACTGAGGGAGGTTGAGCAGTGGAGAAAAACTGATTTGGGCTTACTGTCTAGGTAAGATCTAGGTAGTGCTGGTGGGTTGAGACAAGTAACTGAGCACTACCAGGTGATAGCTTTCCTGTTTTACTTGATCATGCAGTTCATGGATGGTGTTGGATTCCTGCTTCTGGTCAGATTTTGTAACAAGCTGCATTTGGAATTATTTTCTGCTATCATAGTCTGGTTTGGGAAAACTGTATTATCATCCATATACTTAATATTTTTTCTTGATTCTTTTCAGATATAAAAAACGTTTCCATGGTAGCCTTTCCTTTTTTTCTTCCCAAATCATATTTCACACTTAGTCTAATCCATTCCATCTCTGAAATGCTGTTCTGTAGTTTGTTGAGAAATAAAGATCAAATCAACGTTTTTCTATTGCATTCTAAAACACTTTCTTATCCTTTCTTCGATATTCTGTAAATTAGATTAATCTGCGATAGGCTTTTCAAGATAAACTAATCTCTGGAGAAGGCCTGTATATCTTGAGTTTTATTTATTGTAAGGGCACCTATATTCTCGGATAGGTATTCTCTGTTTCTACATATCTAAATAGATCAGTATATGATTCCTGATGGAATATACCTTTTCAGGAGGGTATGTTGCTGATTTAGCCCTGCCGTTTTATCAGGACTGTCTGTCTGTGGTTCTGGAGTATCTGTGATCTTACTTGCTACTTTCCCTCTTGCCTGAGGATCAGCAAAATCTGTTTCTTGTTCTAATATTTGGCTTCAGTGTGCTCTTCTATCCTGGTAGACATTTAGCTTGGATTCTTCTTTGAAAGATTGCTTTCTGCTCCTCTGTCTCTCTGAACTATATTCTTTATTAAAAGTATGTTCTAGATAAGTCATTTCTGATGCAGAAGCACAAACAACAGTCTTTTATGTTTTTCTTTTCAAGAAGAGAGGATTTTAATGGATCTATTGACACACATGTTTACTGCAGTGAAAAATGATACCAGATTGAGACACTGCAGAGAGCTTGGAAGGTTGGGGGAGAATTTAACATGAAACAAGAAATTAGAATGGGCAGGGAAAAATGGGATTGAAGCCATTAAGGGCAAATTTAAAATACTGCTTTTAAATTAAAGAAGAAAGTAGGTGAGTCTAGGGTAAGGAATGGCTGAGAGTTCTGAAGAAAGAGATTGAGGTTTAAGAGCTGACCTTAAATCAAGAGTATCATGCACCAAAAGTAGTTCTGAGAGTTCAGGATGAGTAAATGAAAGTGCTGTCATTCAACACTGTAAAACTGATGTAAATCCCTCTGCACAACCTAGGATAGAAATGGAGTCAACTAGGTAATTGTGTCCAATTTGGAACTGTACACTTAATGCACACAAAAAAATCAAAGTTATCTTGCTGAATTGGGGAGTCCAGAAGAGAACATAATTGAAAATAGACCACTTGATTCAAGATCTGTGAGGAGAGGTTAAAATAATAAGAGGTTGATTAAGGAGAAATTTTTTTTCCCTCCTTAATTGTCTATATCTTTTGTGAATGAAACATAGGGAGAGCAGCTTTTTGCAAAAGATTGTGAGAAGGAGCATAGAATCTCTTTCTGCATATTGCAGTGTCTTTTATTTAAAAAAAAATAAAAATTAGCTTAAGTACTTCTTCCAATAGACCAAGTAATATTTTATCTGGAATGCATCCAAGTTTAAACTTAAATAGTCCAAATCTAAAACATCAATTGAAAATTTGGAAAATGACTAGACATGATAACCTGGTGGATTATTTGACTCTAAATTAGTATTATTTTTATAGTGCCTGAAAAGTCAAACTTCAAACACTACTGGTAGTCTGTACCTTTTAAAATGTCTAGGATTAGTCTGTTGCACAAAACTAAACTTCTGTATTGACAAACTGCTTACGGGGACAAGATCAGAGGAAATAGCCAGGCAAGAAGCTTCCTGCTTCACAAGTTCTTTCAGTAAAATAGGTGAGGACGTACATCACAGGGTTTTTAAAACAGAAAGATAGTGTAGGTGTGATAAATGCATCTGTGAGTTACGAATTTTTATTTAATGTTGTCATTTTTAGGTGAAATGGTGGAGGAGGAGACAGTCTTGCACACTTTTTGCTATTGAGTGAAAGAAACTGTGGTTGTCATGGGGAGAAGAGCAAAATGTGGCTAAATGTCAAGGCGACGTCTACAATCTAGAAATACTCTGCAGTTGTTTTGGCTTTGCTCTTTTTAATGATGTAATTATACTACACTGATAATCCAGTACTTCTTTATTGTTTGGATTATATTAAATAGTGGCTAATAAACACTTCTGAAATTGGCAGATCCTGTTAGCATAGGAAAATCTTTATTTAATTGTTTTTGCACTTCAGTCTTGGTGAGGTTTTTTGTTACTTCTTTTGTTCTTAAACAAATATTGAAATAGGCCATGTCTAAGGGGAATGAGAAAAATTAGATGCTTGCCAGTCAGTATGTGGAAAAAACCTAATCAACAGAGGTTAATTGTAGAGTGATTCACTTGAAACTGATCCTAATGATAATGTCTTTTAATCAGATTGATATTACCTAAGCATATTTGTTGTAACTCATGTTAACTGTATTGAAATTGGTTAATGAATCCAAAAACCTGTCAGCAAGGAGGGAAGTTTCAAATTCTAAGGAAGGCTCCCTCATTGCTACATGGCAGGAGGTTCTTGGTCACTGGCTTTAGCTCTTGGGAATAATAAATTGTTCCTCATACATTTCTAAATTTGATAGAAAGAGATTGCTGACTGTTCAATTTTTTGGCAAGCTGAACTGGAAAGTGTTTGGATAGAGCCAAATGTGTGATCCCAGGTCTAGAGACCAATACTGTAGATTGCACTTATGAGATGAGATGACAGACAGGATGAGAGACAATGGTTTGGAATTACACACCCAGTAGAAGGGATGTAGGGGAGGGGATATTAACTGCTGTATACAATATCAGTGGGCTGTGGGGAGTGTGTAATGGCTTGTTTGGGGTTCCTAAGATTAGTCAGAAATGGTCTTAAGAGATTTAGAAGAGAGCTTTAAAACTGCAGGTTTTGGGAAAGTGTATCTCATTTTAGAGATTTAAGAAGCTTGTTCTGTTGAAGTGTAACTTGAGAAGTTTTGAAGATTTGAACTTTAATCCTATATGAAAAGGCATTGGTGAGAGCTGAAACAGACATTTGGTTGCTAAGTAGTTGAGCAATTTATCTGGAAATCATTTGTTCTTTCTTATTCTTTCTTTTCATATTTGAATCTTATAGATGGTTTTAGTAAAACGTGCCTTTTCTTGGAGAACGTGTGGTGCTGATGCAAGAAATAGGAGAAAGTGTGTGATCATTGGATCACAAAGCAAAGATGGTAGTCATGATGTATTAGAGTGCCACCAGACAGTATCCAGAATATGCACATTAGATGGAAAGAAAGCAAGGATTGCCATTGTTCTTGGAGATGGAGTTGAGACCTCATGGTGTGGCTCAGGAAACAAAGATATTACAGACTACTACAGAGGAATCCCAGTCCAATTCCCAGTGCCATATTCCCCTCAGGGGGCAGGGTATATACCCTTACCCAACTCAGCATGTTACTGGTAACATTTTTGTCACAAATTCTGTGTAAAATACAACGTGTCACAGTAAGAGGAATCTAAGACCCTGAAATCCATTCTTGTCTCAAGGCGTTACCAGCTCCTTTTCTGTCAGCCAAATGCATTTTCAGGCATCATGTTGCATCTTCTTATGCAGTAGTTGTGTTACTCTTTCTCCTTTCTAGATGGTGTCTAGATGATTTTTTGCCTGTTGAGCTAATGGTGGAATCCTTCTGAATGAATGTTGCCTTTGCAGTTCTGCCACTGAACATGATCCTTTCCAGGAAATTTGCTAATGTTTTCACAAAGTTCTATTTTTAAAAGACTGCTTTTTGCACCTTCCTTCCCAACCATATAAATATTTGTGGTATTTTTTAAATTTTTTTTTTATAACTATGGAAAAGTACACCTTTCCCCACTATACTTAAGATTGGCTTAGGAAGGCAGAACTACTGTATAACTCTCTTCTCTTGATTCATCACAGTGTAGAAATTCCCTTGAAATGTGCTTTTTCCTGCATGCTACAGTTGCAGTGCTGGGCAAAGGTCATGTTTTTAGTGTCTCTAAATGTATGAGAATAGCTATTTAATTTATATTTCCCTTTGAGCAGATAGTAGTCTGGAACTACAGAGCTTCTGGAGGGCAATCTTTCCATTTTGCGCCATTGTCAAATGACTTTGGTTGCGTCGTCAGCGTTATGTGTAGCTGTGTTTGGCATGAACATGGTCTGAAGGGTGCAGGGAGGTTGCTGATTGTCCTGTAACAGTAGGAGTGAGTGAACTTACAGCTCAGTGCTTTTCTCACAGACCTGGAAGCACCGCTCAGCACCATGCAGGGGGTCAGGGAACACTTGCAGCAGTTGATGTTTTTTGTGCACCATCTGTGTCATGCATCCCTCCTTCTTGATTATCTTCTCTTTATTTCAATGTGTTTCAGTAGTTGCTGAAGTCAAAGAAATACAAAAACATTATCTATGCTATTGTTACATGTTCATAACACTCCTCTGAGAAGAATTCACATATCTTCTGGAGATACATGATTCTGGGTGAATGAAAACTGATGTGATGAGCCACGTGTATTTCAAAAAGGGGACACTAAAAAGCCACTAATGAAGTTGTGGGAAGTGGACTCTTGAGTCCTCGTAATTTCCTGAATGCTGTGATTAGCATCCTACAGTTGTAAAACAGTTCATTAATCATAGCCAGTGCTAAAGAAGGCTCTGGAATGTCAGCTGTATTGGGCACCTTTCTGTGGTTACCAGATCTTGTGAACAGGGCCAGAATATTTACCAAAAGAAGTGTATGTGTGCTGTGATGGGCCACTCTTAGCAGCAGTATGAC
The DNA here is from genome assembly GCF_001522545.3 of Parus major. Classification (NCBI taxonomy): domain Eukaryota; kingdom Metazoa; phylum Chordata; class Aves; order Passeriformes; family Paridae; genus Parus; species Parus major. Next base: position 22,497,327 of record NC_031774.1, on the reverse strand, counting down.
AATGCTTTCTGGAACAAAGAATAAATGAAATAAAACATTTTCTAGTCTAACAATACTATTACAATAGGTTCTTAAGTTATTTTGCTAAAAATATTTTATGATCTTTATATTTTACCATTCCTATTTTAAATAGACATTCATGTTAAAAATTATTTCACTAATTTTGTCTTACTGGTTCCATTCAAACCATTCATCTAGTTGTGTTCAGTTTGCTAATCTACATGTTTTCTTACTACTTTATAACTTTTTATCCTAGTGTTCCAGATATTCCAGAAAACTAATTTACATATACTTGGAATCTCTGATTTTCAATTTTTAATTGTTGCTGTTAACTAATATGTATTTCTTAAAGTGTGTTCTGATGTAAAATGATGAGTATGATGAATTACTTAGCTCCATTGGATAAGAAAAATTAATGTGGATAATTTTGGAAGTTATTTTGCAAAAACTGAAAATTGAACATTCATTCTACATCAGTGCTATGTTGTTTTTTTAAGATGGTATATTTCTGAAAACTATTACTGTTCTAAAGCATACACTTGAAGTCAAAAGTCACTAAATCAGAAGTATTCCACCAGTCCCTAGATTTTTCAGGCAGTAGCTTATATTTAGTTTTGGCTCTTTAGTCCAATAGCAATATTCCAGAGATTGTTGTTAGAATGTGACCAGTGAAAAATAATCTCCAAGTCTGGGAGAATTTAATGGCAACATATATTAGAGTGGGCTAATGTTTTGATGTCTCACTAGAGCAGGGAGCATAGCTTGAAGCAAGGTCAAGAGAAAGGAAAACTTGAGCTCTGTTCAGAAAATTAGTGGAATGTAGTTCATGCATTGTAAAGGCTTCTGAGAGTATCTTAATAACGCAGACTTTCCACTTCTCATTCTGCTTTTTTCCTTCCACATGCCTTTTTGAGCACTGATCTTTTAGTCTTGAACTCTGCAAATCCCTTAAATTTGGGTGAACTTGAGGATTTTTCCATTTGTCTTCTGTCAAAGGATTGCTTACCTCCTGCTTTTCATTTATTGGTTTGCATCAACTTTTTCCTAATTTAGTAACTGTAACTGTTGTAAACGTGTCATCTAGAGGTGGAGCTGGTGACAGAGAGAATGGGATCTCTTCCTAGTGCATGCCAAAGATATTGAGTAGGTTTTGTGTGATTTCCTAAAAATCTATGGATTTTCTCCAGATCTCTATGCAGGGAGACTCAAACCTCTTCTGTAAAGAAGCGTCATAAAAATTAATGCATAGCTTGATAGAGAAAATAATCAGAACTTTGTTGCAGTTTGGTATTCCTGTGCATAAATGTATGTATGTGCTCTTTCCATGTAGTTGCTCACTAAGTCATGGCCAACTACATTTGTTGCTGTCTTGTATTTTAACAGTATTTTAATCTGTGCCATTACTTTAGAGGTATTAGGAGCATGTCATGTACCCATATGCACACAGAAAAGAATTAAAAAGAAATTTAATCTATGCCCTTTTTAGCAGTCATAAGATGAAGAAATGTTTTTTTATGTTTTCTGCTTTGTTCACATCTACAGTACTTTTTCTGAAATGTAATTTTTCTCTTACTCTGCTTAAAGATGTAACTTTTTTTGGTCTAATTCCTGGTCTGTTATGATGAGCAATCAAGTATTTCTTTCATCTAGTAAGATTTTTGTGTTTATGAATTGATTATCTTTCTTCAGCTGCTAAATTTCTCAAATCTGTTTCTCAGAGTGTTGAGTGTTCTTCAAGGCAAGAAGAATTTTACCTTTTTTTTCCCTCGGTTCCTCTGTCCCAGTTCATGAAAATTGTGGAGAGGGTTCTAGATTTTTTTTGCCGTATGAGCATGTTTTTATCTTTCTCCACCTGTCATTTAATGAGACAAGATTAAGAAAAGAAATGTAAAAATGTGTTTTTCCTAAGCAAACAGGGAAGACAAATTATTTTGTAACAAGCTAACAACCAGATAATTAATAAAATGTTGTGAGTTTTTTTAAAATATCAAATGTATATTTTAGGGATGATGTGGATGAACTGGTTAAAAAGTGTTTGTGAGAACCTAAGGTTTTTCTTCATTTATTGTCAGAAGTGATTTTCATTCCCCCATTTTCTTGTTGCTAAGTCTCCTCAGACATTTTAAAATAATGATACTCATTTCTAGAAAGCTCAGAGCTGTTGAGAATGTTTTGGTGGTGTGTGATTGTAATGATGTTTCATGCCTTTTATCGATATCATGACATTCAGTGTGGTTGACGTATAATTTTTTTGGTCCAGCGGAGAAAATCAGAGCGAAGAGTCAGCTCAACACTTAAAACATTAAAATGTCTCAAACCAACAAGCAATCAAACAAACAAAAAAAGAAAAAAAAAAAAAAAAAAGGAAAGCAAAAAAAGAAAAACCTTAGCCAAACTGTTTCTAAAGTCTGTATTGCCTGTGAGGAAGCTTTCTCAGCACTCATCACAAAATGATGGCCCACATTGCTCCCTGTAAATGTCACTTTCATAGGTTATACCTTCATCTTAGTTGACCATACTTCTGTACTAGGATCAGATCCTTTAAATTGTCTGTATAGAACAAGACATAGTCTGTATAGAACTGGCTTCCTCTTGTAACTTGCTTATGTTGGTCTCAATACTAGGAAAGTAGAAGATGCTGTATTTAATAGAACCCTATTTTACAAGAATTCCAAAGATGGTCTATGAGATAAAAGATCTCTAACTCCTGTTAAACACAGCCATGAAAAAGGGTTATTTGATATGTGTTCAAGTATGGTATGTTGAAGAAGAGCCAATGCAGAGGTGACCTGATCAATAAACTATAATTTAACTGCCTGGTTTTGGCAAGGCTTTTCAAAAATTGCTTTTAGAAAAATGAAATTTTGGGGAGAAAAGAGAAACAGTTTTTTTGTGAATTTGTAACCCCATAATGGAATAGAAAAAAATCAGAATATATGGTTATTTTTCATAATGGTAACAGTGTAATGCAAGGTTTCATCTTATCCTGCTCAAGGGCATGTGCTGGGTCATGTGTACTCCATCATAAGAATAAATTGTCTGGAAAATTGAGTCTCTTGAGCTTTTCTGGATAGAACCTATATAGGAAACTTCAGCATTGTATTTATGACCAAATAATCTTGGCATAATGTTTTCATTTTAATTATTTTGTGTGTGTATGTGTGTGCTTCTCTAATACAGAGAGATAGGCAGGGAAGGAAGTTAGGAAGTGAGTACATATTGAGATTTTGGAAGAGCTCTTCTGTGGTCAGGTAATGAATAAAAAATTCTGAATGGTACTAAATGAACCTGTGCATGTAGCATTCCATGAAGATATGACTTTATGATATGTGTTGCTCAGTATGTGTAGTAATGGATCCATTTGAAGCAAATCAGGGTCGTGTGGTTTTTTTTTTTAAATATCAGTGTTGAATTTTTGATCACCTAATGCTGTCCTAGACTTTCATCTACCATGATTACATGTAAAAAAGAAGGTGTGCCACTAGTATATTTAAAATACATGTTCCATTGCATGTGTGTTTTTAAAAAGCTTAACTTCTTGTGTATGAGTGAAATGAATAAAGATCTCTAAGCTTGACTTTGGATCTAAATTATTTATTTATTTCTGGAGCCAGCTGTGTAAATCACAGTGAAATAAACACAGTATATGAAATTTTTATTCCATCAATTGTTGCATAGGGAGTTTTTCCTAGGGAAGTCTTATGAAATCAATTAATAAATATGTAGACCATTTGTAAGTGATGTTGTATAAATTTTTTTTATATATATCATTAGGGAACCTTTTTTTAATGTTATATATTTCTGTGAAATAATGAGTAAATGTTTTGCAACCATAAATTATATGCCCATCACTCCATTGTTTCTCAAAAAAATATTTTGCTACATATCTGGTATTTGAAAAAAAGTTTCTGAAAATTAGCTAATTTAGCTAATAAACACATCCTGGACTAGTACAGTAGTAGGATGTTGTGATATTTTTTAATAAGTATCTGGTTACTATCTTTCTCTCAATATTGGTGTCTTTTTATGTACTTCATTATTAGATAGCAAAATTCATCTTGCTGTTGTAATTCTGGTAGCTATTTTTTTTAAGCTCCATTTATTTAAGAAAGCTTACATCAGTTTTAACCTCCTGATATGAGGAAACTGATATCCATCAGCTCTGTGCTTCAGAAAAGTGATGCTTATGTTGTGAAGTAGAATATCTTGCCAGCAGACCCATGAGTATTTTAAACTGCTAAAGAATTACACTGACCATAGTAAAAGATTTATCATTCACTTGTGTTGTACAAACACTTTGGTGGTGAAAGGCAAGATAGCAATGACAGAAGTAATTAGTGGTGCTGCTCTGGGTGAAAATAAAAAGCATGGCCTTCTTGTATAACCTTGGTGTTATAGATTATTGAAGGAATTTATCACCTTGTTTTGTTCTGAAGTTAGAAAGGAGAAATGTTATCGCAAATTTTTTGCAGATCTTCTGAAAGAAATTCAGTGTTCCTTCTGCCATAGAAGCTGTTTAACTTCATAAAGGAAAAGGCTAAGATTATACTCCAAATAAATGCAGTGACAGCTACTAACAGTCTTGGAATCATTTATGGGGAATTAATCAATGCCTGAAAAGGTGGCTGAAGAGACCATAAAACTTTTTCAGAGGAACTAGTTATCATAGCATTTTCAGCCTCAGGTGATATTATTATTGCTCAGCATCACAAAACCTGGACACCAATGTGCTCATTTTAGTATTACATTTCCAACTGGTGCCTTTATGAAAAATCTGAAAACAGCAAATGTATGTGGTTTTATTATTTAGGATTATTTAGGCTTATATCAAATTTGAATTAACTGTGAGCAGAGGAGACAGAATTAGAATTGCATCTGAGATACTGTAATGATAGTTTGAATCTCATGTCTTTGCAAACAGGTCGATGTTTGAAAGTTATAGAGGTTGAGAAAATACAGGGTGCATTGCGAAATTTAAATCTGTAAAATGTAGATTGAAATTTACAGATTTAAAATTGACAACTGTTTACAGATTGTAAAATGCTGTCAGAATTTTGGTAGCTGTTTGATTCAGTCTTTATTAAAGCATATGTATATGCAGCAGGCAAAAGCTGCTGGAGAGCTGGTATATTTGAAAAGTTCAGTTGAGCATAAGGAATCTGTTGTGAAGAAAGAATTTCAGTGCTTGTTATGTTGGTAGTATTGTGTAGTGATGGATGAAGTGCAGGGAGAAAATCAGTTTCACCTTTATCAGTGTATTTGTCCAGTTTTCAGTTCATGTTTCCTCATATACTACACTTCCGGGATATCTGAGTAGCAAACATAAAGAATTTTTAGAATTTAAAACATATAGTGTTCTCTGAACTTTGGAAACAAGTTTCAGTATATCTAAATGTACTTTTTTTTTTCCCCTCTGACTGACTTGAACTGTAATGCTTTATGATTATGTATATTTTAAATGAAGTCTCTGGGTTTTGATGTTTTGGCAATCTAATTCTTTTCCTCTCTATAATGTGGTTAGAAAATAGGTCAGGCAGTATTGTGCTGAGAATGCAGTGCTGGTGTTCTGTGGGCTTTTCCCCCTCTGATAAATATATTTAGTAAATTGTTAATTTATTTGACATCAGTTACAGAAATGCATGTAAATAAAAAAAGGGAAAATGAATAGTTTTCCTCCAAAGTGATGATTGGATATAATTTTGAAAAGATTAGAAATAATTCAGGCAGTTTTTGGAAAGTGAAAACATGTGAAAACACACAGGTAGCACGGGGTTCTGTTTTGTTTCTGAGAATTCTCCTGTACTGGTTGCAGCTAACACTCTGGATGTGTATGGATGCTTCTGTGAAAGCTGGGTGCAGGATCAGGATCTAAGTTAGGGGTGCAAAGCAGGCACAGCAAGTCCTTTGAATACAGAAGGACTTAATTATACCAGCAGCAGCATGTGACACCCTGGGAGCACATTTTACACTGTTCTGAAAAGTACAGTCTGCCTGTGTTTTAAGTAGTACAGATGAAATGGTGAGGTTCCTAAATTAAAACATGAACACAAAGTGTTTGCATGCACAGATGTCATTAGGATATAAAAATCACACACAATTACAAAATTTCTTTGATCTTGTTTTCCTAATAGACTGCTTTTTGCAGCCTTTATCTGTGTTTGTCCTAATAATGCTTTGTTAGTTTGTAGAAGAACATAGTAATTAGCGCATTTGCAAATCTTACTATTGGGATTTTTTAAATCAATTTATTATAAAGCTCTCTGATTAAAACAAAGTTACAGACAGAATGTAATAGGTTTGTTTCCTGTAAGCTCCAATACTGATCATTTTATAAACTACAGGTAAAAAGTTATGTTTCATATTTAATTTACCATCCAAGCATCTTTCATAACATTTCTTTTGTAGAAATGCTTGTGTTATCTCATCTTTCTCTGTTTTCACATGACTGGTCACATATTGGGACTTCTTTGTTTCTGTGGTTTACTGCTACTTTTCATAAAAAGAGTGTGAGAGAAAGCAGTCTTAAAAGTAAAATTTATTTTCTCTATTATATATTTCACCTGTATTAACATTGACATGATAACTTTAACTTTTGAAAAAGTTTTCCCTAAATTCTCCAGCAGTATGGGTTTCTTGTCTATCTGTGGAATTCACCTCTTGCTACCTACTTCAAAATGCATACACATGCACTATGTCATTCCAGCTAACTCCCAAATAATTGCTTTTGAAATTCTCGCAGTAAAAATATTCTCCCTAACCCTGGTGTTTCAGAAGTTCAACTTTATTACATTAGGTATCTTGAAGACTCTTAAGAACAGTATCAAAGCTTTATCAGAATGGGCTGAGTTCCATGGCACTGCTTATTTACTCTATTTTTGTTGCAATTTTCTTCACTTTTTTCCTTCACTTACTGAATAGATTTTCAGCAATGACCATGCCTACATAAGATCCAGTGAGAAAAAGTCAGTTTTAAAATTAATGTGATTTGAGCTTTTTTTCTGAAAAGGCTCCCTGTCCAACTCAAATGTCAGCAGCAGTTATCTATAGCAGTGAAACAAGCGCTTCTAGCTTACTTTCTGAGCTTCCAGGACTTGGGTTGTTCTAAGACAGATGAAATATAATATCCATGGATGGTTTTTGTAGAACAAATATCAAAGTCTGATGTCTTTAACATATCAAATTCTTTAAACTCTAGCATTTTAATTACAGTGAATTTCACAATCTAGTAGTGCCTTCAGTAAATCCTAATATTCTACATCAATCAGCTCTCCCTAATTCCATGCTAATTTAGTTTATGAAACTTAGTCACCTTCTGAGGCATGACATGCCTCACAAAAGCAATGTTCTTTATTTCCCAGTATCTTGTGTTAATTGATGTGCCTGTTGTTTCTGATGAGTATTGTAGTTTCCTAGCTGCAACAATTCTTCTGTCATCTTCCTTGTGAATAAAGATTTCAATGTAGGCATCAATTTAAGTTCCTCCTAGTAACTGCTAATGCATTTATTTAACTTTCCTGCTGTGGTCCTGTATTTAATGTGCTGTGATAATCAGCTCCAACATCATTTGCACTTACGCAATCTATGTCAAGTCTTTCAGTTCCAAGTCTTTCAGTGCTTTAAAAGTATTTGATATAGCTTTTATGCATATAAGAATCGGCTTCTCAAAACTTCTGTATTTGTCAATTTAGTATCTTCCAATTAAAAAAAAAAAAAAAGCTTCAGCACCATCTCTCTGCTTGGTTTATGTGTGTCATAAGGACAAAAAAACTTGGTCATTGATATTTCATAAAGCAGCCTAAATTGTACTCCAAAGACTTATTCTTTGCTGCTTCTGGTAGTGTTACTACAAGTGATTGTGGACTTGATGTCACCAGCTCCTTCCCAGCATTTTCTTAAAGACAATCTATTTTTCTTATAAAATTCTGTCTTTATGCTCAGCAGTAGTTTGGCCACAGAGCATTCACTAGTGTTAAACAGCTTGTTATCTTACATGGATGATATTTTATACGTTACTGTATAAACTGCCTTCTGTCCTTTAGAATTCCTGTTAGCCTCCACATAAGAAGGATGTTGGTATAATTTACTTCTGGGACCGTTTCTTTTCTCAAAATTTTCTTGAGGCTCCCTTGACTTGGGAGCCCAGAATGCTCAAAGTATTAAAAAAAAATTGTTTGGTGTACTTATGTGTTGACGTGGCACTTTGGGACGTGGTTTGGTGGTGGATTGGCAATACTGGGTTGATGGTTGGACTACATGTGTCTTAGAGGTCTTTTCCAACCTAAAAACTTTTATGAATGTATGAGTCTACTTGTCTGTCTAGAATATTTTGATTTTAGCAAAACCAGCTTCAAAAACCAGTGTTTCACTTTTTAAGATGCTCACTTACCTACCTCAATGTAGATAATCGTGTTTATAAAGCAAAATGATTGGGGCTCTAATCTGCTGCCATTTGTTATAATCTTCATGTGCAATTTTTAAGTTGGGTAGCAGACTAATTTTCTTGTTTCATTGTTGCTTTTAGATTTTGTGAGTAACTTAAGGCTAGAGATGTAGATCCTTTATGCCCCTCCTTCCTTGTGGAACTGAACTCCAAATGCCATCCAGACTCTCCTTTAAATTACTATGCTATTCTGTCCTGAGACTCAATTTGCTAAAGCAGCTTTGCTTGCCTTAAAAAGAAGACAAAGATTTATAAACCAGAAGCCTACTATCTGTGTTTGGGCCTTAGCCAGACTGTTGAGTAAAAAAAGGGTGTGGAGTGTGTGTGATTCTCCCAGGAGGTAGCTCAGAACCATGGAGAGCTCTTTTAAATTCCTGTATGGGGAATAATGGGCATCCTTGATTATTTTCTTGTTACTGTTGCTAAAATTAGCCTGAACTGTTCAGAAATGAAGGAAGCTGAAGGGCTAGAAAAAGCCTACACTGAAAGTAGGAACAAGAATGTAATACCTGTTATAAAAGAGTAGGTGTAAAAAGCCTAACTTGAGAGTTAAGGAACTGTGAGGTACTGCTGGAGAACGGCTAAACATAGGAGCTTCTGGCTACAATAGTCACATCCTTAATATAATGTGTTCACCACGAAGGAAAATACTGCTTTTCTCGCAAATAATAAGTTTATACACAATTATTCTATGAAGTAAATGGCTGTGTGACTATGTAGGTTTGCTTAGGAAACAGTAAGAATAATAAAATTTTAGGTTTTTTCTACAAGTGCTTGACTTCCAGATTGATTCAAATAGTGATTTAAAATCCTGCATTTTATTACTTATTATCTGTCTGAAATACTTGAATGGGATTTCACTAGGATTACCTTTGAGAACATCTACAAATTTAGCTTTTAAGTATTTTGTTACTGTAAAGTATTAATATTGCTTTAATAATTACAGACTTTATATGGAAAATTAATTTGAAATCTTATTTTTAGAATGTTTAGATTCAAAAATAAGGTATTGTTTGGTAAAAAACACCTAGCTTGCTTTAATTGCTGTAAAAAAAAGTTATGTATATCTGGGCACACAGACACAAAAATCCCCAAATCCCATTTTAAATATAAAAGAAAATAACTCACTCATTAAATCTGATAGTTGCTAACACTCTCCATGGTTTGACGGCAAAGTTATGCATTGGTGATAGTTGTTATAAATAAAAATGGGAATTCTGATTAACAGTATAAACTTAAACTATTAAGTTTAAAAGGACATAAGAGAAGCTAAGCAGAAAACTAATAATTTCAAAGGTGTTTTAAACTCAGGAAGTTTTAAACTCACCTGTCATTTTTCCATAATGTGTCGCACCAATTTTGAGAGGAAAAGGCATTGGCAGCATTATGTGAGGTTTTGACTTGCAACTTCACAGCTCTGTTTTATTCATAGCCTTACTATTGTGCAAAGTGCTTGGAGTTTTTCAATTCCTTCACTTTTAGATAAATGAGTATCTTAGATCAGTGGTATGCTTGAGCCATGGTGATGATCACATACAGAAAGCAATCAACTTTTGGTGCCATGGAGCTCTACAAAAGCTGTAAACCAGTGTAAATTAGACATGAACCTATGTGCTAATGCAAGTAAATTGCTTCCCATACTTGAATTAACTCATTAGGTGCCTTTTTTTGGTGCTTTTTAGTATGTAAAGTTCTGTATCCCAAGTAAAAGAAAAATGGAGTGCCAAGGGAAATTTTTACAGGCTAAGGTTTGAATATTTCGGTGTATTGGAATTAAAGTTAAGGCAGATACTTCTTTATCATATGGCAATATTCGTATTTACAATCCCCAGTAAAGATTTTCTTGCTCTAATAAAAGTACTGCATAAAATATTGTTCAATTTGAACTAGAAAATGGTGATACTTGAAAAACAAGTCTGATTATTTAGTTAATGATCCCATTTAACACTCTTTCCCTGATGTGGCCCACTCAAAACTGTATTCCGGCATTTCTTTCGAATCACTCAGTATCCAAGCCTGCCATATATAAGAAGAAAGACTTTTAGCTCAGTTCTGTGATGACTTTTTTTTTTTTTCCCCAGCATCTGAATGCATAGAGCCTTCACTATGCTTTGATTTTGCAAAACCTCCTGGTTGCAAATATCACTTCAGTTTTCTTATGGCTGCCAAGTGTCATGCATTTTTGCATAACTATTACAAACTCAGCAGCTCTCTCATCTGCCTGTTTTTCATCTTGATTTATAAACATCCAGCTGAGTTGTGAACAGACTGATGTTAAGTTTCCTGGTTATTAGATTTTTGCATGTTGCTTTGATGCCAGCCAAAAGAGGAAAGATTTTACCTCTGATCTTGCTTCTGATGTTTGCAGCCATTAAGGAATGACACAGGAAGCAAGTGGAAAATAAGAGAAAATTTAGTGGAGCGCTTCAGCAGAAACAAGAATGGAAAAGTCAAATATTACCTTAAGGTTGTCCACTGTTTTTTTTCTCCTTTTCTGTTCCTTTCCCAAGGTATTCAGATTTTTCTACTGATAGGGAGCTGCACTTTCCCTGAGAAGAGGTAGTGTGTTTTGGTCCCAGATGAGCACTGAAACAGGAGTTTTGTTAAGTTCTGTTAAGAAAGGGGTGCAGCATTTCTGTTTGTTAACTCTCAAATGACTAATGCAGGGCAGAAAGTGCTAGTCTGTTCAGCTTCTTGATTCAACTGCTGTTTATTTTTGAAAGCATTTTTTGTGCTTCAATTAAAAGGGAATGTGCAATTAAAAGGGAATCCATTACTTAATGAAATAATCTGTCTCAGTGGCTGTTTCCTTTATCTGTTTTGCACTTAGATGTTTGGAAATTACTTTCTCCTACCTCATGAGCCAAAGGTATCCTGGTGGAACTCCTATTCCCCAAATTTTGTTTGATAGTGTAAGAAACAATTCAATGTCAACAATTCTTTCTTTTTATAAGACACAAGTTATGTCCTTCTATAGTTTGTTTTTTTTACTTCATTGCTTGCAAAGATTCTCTTCCTGATTTTTTTTGGACTGAGGCTTCTGCAAGGATTATCAGTAGATTGTTAATTTAATACTATGGAGGAAGATCATGCTTGATGTTAGAGATTTGAATTTTTATTATTCATTGACTGTGGTTATATTAGAATAGGGTTGTATGGAGTCAATACAGCAAGTAAATGAGAAAAAAGAAACCTTTACTATCATGTGATTGTCCTGTTCATTTTCTGAGGCAATTTTTATTTTACAAAGACATTCCATTAGTTCAGATTAAACAAATGTAACTTCTCACTTCACTGTGTTTCTGGTTAATGTATTATCTTAGGAATTAAAAAGGACTGTAAAACTGAAAACTGCTTTATCCCATTGCTTATTAAAATGAGTCTGTATGTATAATTTCTTTGGAGGAGTGCATTGTTTCTGCAATTGACTCTTTTATCTTTCTAAAAGAAGAATCACCAATAAGTTTTTGTCTGTTTGACAGAAAATCTTACATGTATTTGACAAGTACACTGCTCTTTTTCTTTCAAGGTACAATTCAGTCTTTTGTTCAAAATAAAATTGATTGTAAAAAAAAGGGAGAAATTATTGTATCATTTTTGAAGTGTTCAAATGTAATATGTTACAAGAATTATGAGCACTTATATTTATTACTGTATCTAATATGAAGGAGTGCTTATTATTTTCAAACTGTATTTGTTACTGTTGATGTACTGTTGATTCTTTTACCTAGTTTAGAAAAGTCATTACTTCTGATTAGATCCTTTACTGCTGACAAACTCTTTCAAGGTCAATGTTCTATGTATAGCTTTAGCTTAAAAGCCCCCAAGTGCTGTGGGTATGGACTTCTCTGAGCCACTGCTGTTGAGATAACTGAGCCTTTAGGTGTTCATATAGCATAATTTTGAGGAATATTTGGTCTCTGATACTAAAAGTACCTAAATTGGTCTTTTGATTGTTTGTTTTTTATTTCTGACCAGAAGCTATGTAGTTGAAGTAGGATTAGTACTTAACTCCATTGTGGTTTTTGTTATTGTGTGTGTGTGCTTTGGGGTTTTTTTTCTTCCAGTAGAAATAAATTTAATAACTACAGGGGCATAGGACCTGAGTTGGCCATCATTTTTATGTGGTTCACCTTAGGCGTTCTCCATGTAATTAGCTCCTCAAAGGAAACCAAATGGTTTTTAATTGAAAATGTGCCAAGTTTTATTAGAATAACAGGATAATTAACACTTTAAGTATTGCAAACTCTGTGAATAGGAAAGAAAGAAGAAGGAAAAAAATTTTACAGTATTTTCTCTGCCCACATTGTCATTGTGAGTGTACTGTTGCTTCTACTTGCTCACAATTAATTCAGTGCCTTTAAGCCTTGAACTGTATGAAGATAGCTTATCTTTCTTTGAAAGATAACAGGAATTTCCTTGAAATTTTGGAAGTTGTATTCTTTTGCTATGGAATACTTTTAAATAGCTGTTCAACTTATTTGTATTTTCTTTTCTCCAAATCTCCAGATCTGTGATTTCTCCAGTGATTATTCTAGTAACTTTTAAAATTTTGATTGAAAGAAAATTCTTTCCAAGGTTTTCTTAACATATTCATAATTGTTATAAATTATAAAAATACATAAATGATAAAATATATTAAATAATATATTAATACTCTTCTATTAATTTTATTAAAATTAAGGTTAATTTATCTTGGATTTTATTTTATTTTATTTTATTTTTCTATTTCAAAGTTTTGCCTGGTATTTTGAACAGGGAGTAACACTTAGAGATGGGGAAACAATTATTTGACAAAACTGCTAAATGGCTGAACTGCTTTAATTGATTATGCAGATTTATATCTTTCATTCAACATGTATAACATCTTTCAGCTGCAAATTTGATGGTATCTGTAAATATTAATGAATCAACTTCAAACATAATTTTGAAGTTGGCAAATATTAACAAGGGAAATTGGGGCCTGGTGAGACCGACTTGTAAAATTTACTCATTAAATCAATACAGAGCCTAAAATATTCTTTGATTTAATTCTTTGGTTCCTAGATCACATTGTATCTAATCGAGATGTAATGAAAGATGGTAGTTAAAAATATTCTGATTGAGTGATTGATCTTCATGGATAATCCGTGATTAGCTAAATAACAAGTAAAAAATGTGGTATTTTAAAAGGTTCTTTCTCACTGTTTTGATAAAGAGTGAATCAAAAAGAAGTTGTTCTTACTGAATGTGAAATTAAAGGCACTTTCTTTTTTTCTTTCAAACAGTTACTAATTTCACTGACTGCTGGAATAGTGGAATTACTTGGTAACCTCCAACCTCCATGATGAAGTTATGTTTATTTCCTGCTGTCAGGGAGAGGGTAAGCCGTTCTTTATGTGTGTTATCAAGTTAGGATTTTTTTAAAATGTATTGCTGTTTATGTGACCAATAAAATACATTGTACATTTAAATGTTATGCCTTTTAAAATAATATTTTTTACACACCAAAATCTGTAAAACCTCTTTTATTTCATGGAATCAAATCCTAGTTGGCTTTGGAAAGTTTCTTTGGGGATCTTCTAGTCCAACACCAGTGATCAAAGTAGGGTTTATTGGAGTGCACTGCTTGGGTCTTTGCTGAGCCTCCAGGGATGGGGACTTCACTGACACTTTTTGCTGCACTTTCACCTGCGTGACCATGTGATGTACTAAATACAAGGAATTTAATCCAATGTAACATGTTGTGAAAAATAAGCTATTGTGGGAACTTCTAGTAATTTTTTTTTTTAATCATGAAAACCTATTAACTAGAAATTGTCTTGCAGTTTTATTTTTCTAGATATTTTGAATCAATCTTTTCTACTTTATGATTTATCAAAATTTTTGCATCGAACATTCATATTTATTATAACCACTTTTATTTTGAGGAATCATTTCCATTAACATCTGATGTTAATGTAAACTTAACTTCCTAAGTATGTGGTTTTGTGGAATTTTTTTGTTTGTTTTGGCTTAATTTTTTTTTTTTCCTTAATGGTGGATATTTAGACTGGAGGATAAAAATCCAGAAATTACCTGGAGAATTTGTACCATTTTGAACATCAAGGAGATAACATAAAGGAATATAGTAAAATAGAAAGTAATATTAGAAATTCTTTTGGGTTAAAAGAGCTAAGACCTTGTTCAGTACTTCAAAGATTATTATTCTTGATAACAGCTCAGGTATTTGTGGTGGTTAGGGATCACTGATGGAGGAGGAGGAGGAGGAGGAGGCTTACAGGAAATAATTGCATACATTCCTTAATTACTTTCCTACATGATTCTGATTGAACTTAGACTTGTGAGGGAAATTGCACTTAGTCTCTCAGCTTCAGTTTTTCTGCTACACACCACGTTAAGAACTGGAAAAGAGCAGTAGCCACCTTGGTTTGGTGATTTCTGTCATGTCTTCACTGATCGTTGGTCATTTTTGGGAATTTACTGATGCTACTTTGGTTGCAAATGCAGCAACTCTTGGGCTGTTGATCATCTCTCTGTTTGTATTCTATGTGTGCTCATCCTTTTGATTTGTTTTGGTTGCATCCGCAAATAGTGACTTCCTAAAACAAGAATAAACTTGACACAAGATTAATAATTGGTCATTCTGAATATTTGCCTATTTATTCCTCTACCTTCCATTCTGAAGATGTTTGCATTTCAAATTTCTGCAAAGTTGTTTTCAGGTATAAAATGCTATGCAGTTAAATTGAAAATAGTTTCCATGCTGCTCATCTGAGCATTTTACATCAAATACACACTATAAGCTCTGAAAATAATACCAGAATATTTCCCTGCATTCCTCTGCTTTGAATGTTTTTGTCTGTATTATAATATGTATTCTGCTAAAGCTGCTAAATGAATCTTCAGATGACTCTTCTCAAGTTGATAATCTTGCTTTTAGACTTGAGGTTTTAATTCCTCAAGTCCTAGCAATTTACCTTCTTCATAATCTCTGTAAGTATGAAAAATCATCGAGCTTCTACGTTCAGTGACAGAACCTCTTCAGCAAAATTTCAGGAAGGATAAATCACGTTGTGTCTTTCTCTAAAGCTTTTTGTGATTAGTTAAGATTTTGTTTTCTCACCAAATGAGTGGGCCTGTAGCTTTTGCACAGGTAAGGATGTCCCTCAGTACCATCTTTTCCTTCTCAAATGTTTAATTTGAGGTAATCTGTAGATTGTATCAGATGCAGAGATTGTATTCATTCATGCACAATTATAAGGGACTATATGAAGAAAATATCGAATTGCTCAGAGCAATCTGTGCAGACATAAAATTAGACTTTTACAGAAAGAAACAGTAGTAAAGAGGGAGTTGTGGATGTACAAATAAATAGTGAGCAAGTCTAATGATTGTCAATTTATGGCCTCTGATACAGGCGAATAGAAGTCAAGAAAAAAGAAGTAAATTTCTCCAATAATTAAGTATATATATGGAATACTACAAATTTTATGTCCTTGTTCCAGAAAAAATAGAAAATGGAGAGTTTTTATGGGGAGAAAAAATATAACAGTGAGCTTGACTAGGAAACAAAATGAATTTGGATACTTGTAGAATGCAAACATTAATACATGCTCTGTGAATGGGTTTCTGTTCTCTAGTTGAAGAAAACAATAGATATAATTTGTATGTTAATAAAGGTAATTAAAAAGTTATAGATGAATGAAATACTTCCAAATTGTTTCCAGTCACGATTCTAAAATGTTTGCAACTAAATGGGAAAAGGTCTCTTGGGATTGATATATATGAATGCTGGAATTAGAAATAATTACCAGTCCTGGCTTGATCACAATAGTGTGCAAAGCATGGGGGCAAATTTCAAAGAAATTACAGTTAACAAAGTAGAGGTAGATAAAAATGGGAAATTAGATGAATGCTATATAGGTTTGTTATGAAAGATTTTTTGATCTGTTTTTTCTGGGTTTACTTGCTAACTGTTTCAATGCAGTCAATTTCCCAGTGAAACACAGTTGGTCAGATAATATCTATGTATCCCTTTCAGCATTTCTTGGCACATAGAAAGTTCTCTATTGACTGAGAGAGATTGTGGGTGAAAAATAGAATCATTTGTTGGGAAAGGAAGTAGCTGAAGGGATGAAGTGACAGAGACTTGTGCTGCTAGGAAGAGTATCAGTCTGGAGGAGAGATCCTATTACTGCAGTGGATTACATGTGTTACTCATCTTGGACTTTTGCAGTAGTGACAATGTCACAAAAATATAATAGCTCATAATGAAATATAGGTCACAAAATAGAGGAGGATTCTGAAAAATGTACAAGAATTTTTTACTTGGGATACTGGAATGGTAGAATGGGATAAAGTGTAATAACATACAGTTAAAAGGATGAAAAAATAGAAATTTCTGTATATAAGACAGAAGCTTATAAATTTGAAGAGAGTTAGACGTAAAAAGGTTTGAATGTATTACGTCCTTGTAAAATGATTGCTGACTGCCAGAGCAATGCAGCCATGAAAAGAGAAATCCTGTTTTGGGATACATCACAGTAGGCAGGTCCAAGAGAGAAAAACAAGTATTTGGTTCATGCGAGACACCAGCACTGCCTTGTGTTACATGCAGAATTCTGATTGAATTACTGTGTAAGTCTTCATAAAGAATGCATTGCATACACCGTGAATAATATTTGTAAGGTTTGCTTATTTTTATCAAACACTACAGAAGGATTTACTTGTTACTTTTGTCCTTTGATCCTTAGTTTTATTTTAATATCCTAAAAGGATTATTTCCGTAGGCTCCAATCCTTTGTCAGAGGCTGTGCAATCACATTATTCTTAAATAGGAACTGAAATCAGAAAGTTGGTTTTAATTTTCATTTTTATGAGAGCACAACAGGCTAACATTACTTAGAGTAGAATGCTTTCCTAAGAAGGTAATTTTTGTTAGTGTAATCTTAAAAATACAAAATCTTAAAAATACTAATTTAAGTTTACTTTTAAGGGAAACTGAGAATGTCGTGAGAGTTCAATCTAAGTTGTATGTTGGGTGTAACATGCTTTTTGAGTGTTTCACATTTAGTGGTAAGTCACTGTGATAGCTCTTAGAGTGGAATGAATTTCATGTTTCGTACATTGTACAATTTTAGGTGATGTACATGGCTTAAATACAGTGCTTTGTATGTTAGCTATAGTGATGTGTGTGCTTTACTTCATGAGTTGTTTTCTGCTTTTCAGCTTACATAAAGTATACTTTTTTTTGAGTGAATCTAGTCCAGTAGGTGGTTCAGCCAAAAGTAGACTTGCTTAGTTTGCTTTGAATTTAATCTAAAATAACTTTAAACATTGTCAAGAAAAATCATAATGCTATTCTGGGGCCGTAATTCAGTAGGAAGCAAAAATACACAAGGAGAAAATACACACAGCATCACTGAATTTACTATTTGAAAGTATGTTTGAAATAGTACATTAAAAAGAACCTTATTTAAGTCATAAGAAACCTTCCATTTGAAATTATATAGTATTGGGCTACTCAATTTTCTAATTCTTAAGTACCTTTTAAAGCTTTAAAATAACTTGAAGGCTTTATGGGAGCAAGATGAAGAAAGGCACTATGGTGTGGAGTTATTTTTTTTGTTGTTGTTTGTTTTTGGTTTGTTTGGGTTTTTTTATTACTAATTTTTGCTGTAGCAAAATAACTTTGACATGATGCACATTATTTCTCATTAAGATATTGGTACTATGCTTCAGTCTCTTTTTCTAGTTATCAATTTAATCAAGTTTCTTTAATGTTTCATTTAGTCATTTTCACTTAGTCATTCAGTGCATTCCATTGCATTGAAGCAATGTTGTTTTTTAACCAAATTTTTCCTGTTAATTTAGCAGCAAAACATTTTCACATTCTTACAATCGACTGTGGCTTACATGTGTAGTATGCACAATTTGATTTCCCAATTAAGGCTTGAAGCAGACACTTATTTTTAGGTAAATGTTCTGTCTCCTCTACATGGAGTCTAAATAAGTTTGTGACACTAACCACATTTTCTGTGCTATGCACTTACAATAAATAAATTTTAACTTGAGTTCCTTTCTCACAGTGTTATTTTTCATTCAACTGATGCATTGAACATTATGTATTCCCAATGATTTATGGTAGCCACTGCTTACCAGACCTATTTTGTTTCATTAGATAATGCTGCACATTTTGTAGTGACTTTTTATAATAGACCTATAAGATTAAATTAAACCTGAAGAATAGCTTACTGTACATAATACTTTCAACTTAGCATTTGCTTTTAATGTTAGTTCATTCTTATTCTACAAAACTTTTTCCTGATATTGGTTTGATGTCTTTAGTAGATGAAGTAACAAATCAATTTGTAAGGAATGATAGAGGACTCCTACACTTAAAAACAAAAAGCATTCATTTTAATCAACATCAATGTGCTGTTTATTTCTCATTATATTGAGAAAATTTTATAGATGCCTGTAGCCATTTCATCTTCTCTCTTAGAGAACAAGGAGACCTTTTAAATTTGTATATTGAAGATTTTGCATTGTTAATATCATACCAAATTGCTTTATTTCATGGCAGCTAAAAATTGTGTCTTTACAAGCATACATTCAGGAATGACTGAAGGTTATCAATTTCTCTGTGGCATCTGCTGTCCCACCACACTGATGCTGTGGCATTAAAGCTGGCTTTGATTTACTGTACTGATGTCAGCTGCTTCTTGGACTGAGCTTTGCCTTTCCATCCATCCCTAGCACCTGTGACTGGGATTTCTGTGGCTGGTAGCTGGGCTCTTATATGTGGAAGATGATTTACCTGAGGGATCAGGTTGAAAAACCCTCTTAAATGTGTGTAGTGATGAAATTTGTAAAGAAAATTAGCATGAAAGATTGCTTTAGAGCTGCTGGGGAGAATAGAGGAATAAATATATTCTTTTATACTCCATATACCCAGGGTTAGCCTTTTGAAAGAGGTAAGAGAGTTATTTTAGAGAGTAACATTGCAAGAATGCAGTCAACCATTCTCAGGATCCCCTGGAAAGGAAACAAGAACTAATCTAAAGTTAAAGGGAAAAAAATTAGCTAATTGCCAATATACTATGTTTTGATGTGCTTATGCCCTGGAAAATGCAAGGGTATGAGTAAATCTAATCAAATGTAAGACAAGAAATCATGGTAAATCTCAGGAGATAACTAACTACTAAATTAAAATTCATGGCTTTCTCTGGTAAAATAAAAGTCATGTAATATTCTTAGATAAAGGACCTTCACTATATAATTATAACATAAATTTATAATAGCATTAACGACTGCTATTAAGATATTTTTCTCTCTCCTGCTTAATAAAATATATTCATTGGTACTGCTCTGCCCCACCTTTTAGGTCAGGTGGACTTTTATTTAGGTACTCAGTGTCAGATGGTGTTAATAACCGTGTCATGATCCATGACAGGTTTGAATTGCTGCATTTGTGGGCTGCTGCTGTGGTTTTTTTTCTAACTCAAGGCTCATACTTTCAGTCTTGAACTTGGTTTACAATATGAAATCTCATAAACAGCTGTAGAAAGTTAAACAAGTATAAATATTGACATTACATCTTGACTTTCTTTCAGGCAGATAGCTGTGGCATATGTCTGCATGTGGAGATCTTTCAGAAACCTGAGACAAGCCATAAAAGTCGAACAATTTTAAAAATGTGATAATTTTTCCTTTAATTTGATTTATCTAAAGATCTTGTGTGAACTTTGAAATAATGAATCACAGAATGATAGAATGGTTTGGTTGGAAGGAACCTTCAAGATCATCTAGTTCCAAATTCTGTGCCATGAGCAGGGATGCCACTCACTCGATCAGGTGGCTCAAAGTCCCATCCAGCCTGGCTTCAAACTCTTCCAGGGATGGAGCAGCAAGGGATGCTGGATGTCTCATCCCTGGAATGTCAAATACCTTGACAAAATGTCAAATACATTGGCATTTTGCATTCCCAGAACAGTGTGAAATAAAACAATTAATGTGAAAGCCACATGACAGTACGAAGTTGATAGTTAAGTGTTGTTGGAACTTATGTATAATTAGACACGCCACATTTGAGATACAGGCTTTTAAATGTTTTTTTCAGAATGTTCCTCCTATTTGT
This sequence comes from Parus major, assembly GCF_001522545.3. Classification (NCBI taxonomy): domain Eukaryota; kingdom Metazoa; phylum Chordata; class Aves; order Passeriformes; family Paridae; genus Parus; species Parus major. The sequence continues at coordinate 22,476,766 of NC_031774.1, read as the reverse complement.
TCAGCTAGTTTGGCATCTGTATTTTATATATAACTCTACTGTGACCTAACTTATGAAAAGAATAATGACATCTTCAGAGATTGATAGAAATTGATAGAAATCTGAAAGTTTAGAATTAAAAATTGATAGAATTTAGAAATCTAAAACCTGTGAGAACTTTGTTGCGTTTAGCCCAATGTTGAACTGACATTTTATAGAATTACCAATCCCAGCTAAAGCCCATTCCTAATGGGCCTCAAACATCATCTCTACACACTGCAGAACTGATTTTTTCCCTCATTAAACATCTTGATGACCTCCAGTTCATTGCTATCAGATTTTTCACCTTCTGTTTCATCTTGTTTTCCAAACCCTTATGAATATGTCAAGCTGTATGAAGGCTGCATGGGTACAGAGAGGTTCTTGCTCACTCTTTGCACTTAAAGTGATTCTCTGGTCTTACTGTACATTTTTTATCTTCTAATGGGGTGGGGACTCACATGATGATCTTTCTTCTTCCATCCAGCTTAGGTTTTTTGGAACATTTTGGGGACCTTGTTGAATAGCATTTGAAAATCCACATTGACTAAATCAATTATGCAACAATTAGGACTGGTTCTGTCCTACCTACGTGTTGTTTGTTTTACATCTTCAAAAGAACTTTTATAAATTTATGTGGCACAATTTGTCTTTCTAAAAGTAATGTTAGTACAATTTTACTTTGATTACTTTCATCCTTATGTCTGCAGATTTATTTCATCTTATTATTTCTGCCAGTTTGGCTGACACGAATATATTTTTTTCCTGGCCTGTAATTGCAGGGTTCCCTGCTGTCACCCTTAGAAATAATTCAGTTTACTTTTTAAATTTTCCATTGCTTTGCTACAAAGTTGTTATAACTAAGAGGTTGCATAATTAAATTAATAATTAATTATCTGTTGATAATTAAACTATTGCATTCCTTAACTTCTTTAGAACTGTTGGAAGAATACAGTCTGTTCCTGATGACTTGTTATATCAATTTTGTGGATTATTGATTGTCTGATCTACTAACACTGGTGTTTGAGACAGACCAACGTCACCTCTGATAAAGAAGATACATGATTTGTGAGTCTGCTTAAGCTCATGTTTTATGAAGAACAGATTGGAAAATGAAGTTAATATTTTCCATGCAAAGTACTCTATAAACAAATGTGTCCCATCATACTAGTCATAAGTGGATTTTTTTTTTTTTTTTGCCTCTTTTAAACATACAAACTACCCCTCTTCTCAAGGTAACTAGAGAAATTTTTCAGCATTTTGAGTGCTGTTGAAAACACTAAGCATTTTCAAGGTTAGAGTTATTGTATCTGGAAGTGTATGCTCCAGGCACATTTCCATAACTGGGCGAGTTTGGAAGTTACTGCAATTTGGGAAGATTTTGCTCTAGACTTTAAATTAGCTGGAACAGAATAAATTAACTAAATAAAATTAAAAAGAAGTTAGGGTGAAAGAAGGATCAAAAAGAAAAGAATAATTTGAGGGAAGGTAGATATGGATGGTATCTCAGAGGAAATACAGTGGATTTAGACATTTGAGAATTCAGAAAATGGGTTACTTTGAAAATTGAGTCAGAATGGCATATATGTGCCCTTTAAAAAAGGTAGAAATGTTACATTGCTGAGAAAGAGGAAGAGAGGGGAGAAGCACTTAAAGAAGACTCTGGATGTGCTGTCAGTTAAAATTTGATCTAGATAGATGAGGAAATTTTTCCCTAATCAAATGATATTTTGCCAAGTAGAATATGAGCTGAGATGATTTTGCTTTTTTTAAAATGACATGGTGGTTTTATTTGTGAGAGAAGGTATTATTACCCTTGGAGCATTTTCTGCTTTTTTTTTTTTAATTAGTTTTAATAATAACCTGTCAAAATAGGTTTGATAGTTTTCAAACAGCAGAGAAGTGTTTCTAAAGTCATGCCTGATTTTTAAATACTTGCAAATTGCAGAATAGACTAAATGTTAAAATGGCTATAACTCATTTATTAGAGTGGCAGTCATGATAAAAATGGAGAAGAAAGTTAATAAAAGATTTATAATTAAATAAAAGTTATTTGTTGATAGTAAAGGAAAATGTCAAGTTTATCACAGAGTGACTTTTAAACTATTTTAAACTATTTTAATGTCATGAAATGGTAAATATTTCTCTTATAAAAAGCAGCATTTCCTCTGGCCATTTCAAAGCCAAGATTAATTGCATATTCTTTGTAATTCATTTGTGAATTCAGCATAATGTTCTGTGGAAAGTTAAAAGCTTTTTTCTTTGTCTCTGTGACAGAAAGTGGTAACATTGACTATTGTCATTCTTTAATGCTAATGACAATGCATTTAGCTCAATAGCAGTCCACTATATTTTTGCATATCAGAATTATAATTTCAGATTTATTTTTATTTTTCCAACAGAATATAAATGAAGAATGATGCAATATTCTTTGTATGTACAGCCTTATAAGAATCTTATTTAAGGAGTTGCAGTAAGACAAACACTGAAAAGAACTTTTCCCTGGTACGATGTGTTGAAGCAGAGGAACTGGAGTTGCCCACCTTTGTACAAGCTAAGAAAATGTTTGCTATTTTGTGAGTGGAAGCAGCTCTGGAGTGAATTGAACTTCTGAAAATGCGGCCATGGACTGGTTCCTGGCGTTGGATTATGCTCATCCTCTTTGCTTGGGGAACTTTACTCTTTTATATTGGCGGGCACCTGGTACGAGACAGCGAGCACCCAGATCACTCCAGTCGGGAATTATCCAAGATCCTTGCTAAACTTGAACGGTTAAAGCAGCAGAATGAGGACTTAAGGCGCATGGCAGAATCTCTCAGGTAGGATCTCAAAGTAATTAAAACTGTTCAGAAAATGTTTGAAATATGAAATATCAGAATTTAAATTGTAAGGGCTCTTTGTGGGAGTTTTTGCAAAATTATATTTCTCATTTAAAAGTGTATATAAGTGTTTCAATCTGTGGTGTAAATAGCTGAAAATATATTGCAAAACTTTTAAATCAATAATGTGCATTTAGCTCTGGTCTGATGTAATCATTACTTAGGAGTCATTTAATGGTGTGGAAGTGTTACTTCACAATAACAGAGTTCTGTAGGTGGTTCACCTCTCAATGCCAACTTCAAACAAGTGCAGTTATTATGACATTCATACAAATTAGAACATCTAGTTCTTTATACTTCTGCATGCAGTAATTGGAAGAGCTCGTTTTAAAATTGCTGTAAACATTTGTACAGCTTGTTGAGGATAAATGCTGACTTGCTGAAGATGATCTGCTGCATTATACAAATTCTTTTATCTTAAGTTTTCTTCCTTGCCTTGCTGCTAAACTCGTAGAAATACTTGTAAAACAGTAGGGTCATTTCTTTTTTTACAATTACACAGTCACTGAAATATAACCCATTCAAATTACACAGTGACTAGAAGAGAGTAAATGATTTTACTGGTGGCAGGGTACTGTTTGCCTATCAAGAAGGAGGTAGTAGAGATGCTAGGAGATGCTAAGTGTAAGGAGAGGCTAACTATATTTTAGGCAGTGATAATTTTTCTAAATACCTTTCTATATTTCACTAACCTTATCTATATTCAGACAAATATTACATTTTTAATGGGCAAGTTTTTAAATAATACCTTATACTGTTGATAATTTCCTACTATTAAAAAAAAAGAAAAACTGTATTTCAACATTCCTTCTCTATGATTCCATTAATGGTGTCAGGATGCTGGAATTAGATGCAAAACTGTGTTGACTGGACTCCGTTCAGCTCTTTTGTAAATATGTTATTTAACAATATTTCTGAGACCTTTCCTCGGAGTGTTTGTATATCATAACCACAGGAGAATCTGAAATTTTAGCATGAGAAAGCCCAAATGACTTTAAATACCAGTTGAACAGCCACACATGTCCAGGTTCAGTAATCAGTTCTTTCCAGGAGTGAGCCAGCTTGAAGACTGGAAGATCATCAGGTATAGTTTTTTGTGGAAGTAATCTGAGATTGGTGAAATACTGGACTTTGAGGGAAATGATGCATGAAATATAGGGCCTTTTCATTATTTTTACTATGCCAAATCCATGGTACTGTTTACATAGAAATGTCACAAATAGTATTTAGAAGTATCCTGGTCAACCTGTGTTATTAAAGTATTGAATCATAATGTGGTACAGGATTTCAGTATCTCATTTCTTTGTTTGCCAGATAAAATAAAGCTGTGTTGAAAATAGCTGCTGGCTTTAAAACTGTCCCATTTATAGTTTTGTAGCAGTGTGTCTGTTTAAAATGAGACATTAACCAGCAGCCCATGGATTGAGTATCTGTGTCCTGGAAGAGATCGCTGCTGCTGTGAGCATACGTTATGGAAACAGAAGAACTCTTAACTTCAGAAATCCCATTAGAGCGAAAAGATTACTTTTGCTCCAGTTTATATCTTAAAGTAAAGATATAATTTATTTTAGGCTTTACTGATCAAAGACAGAAAGACTGGAACAATTATTTGAATGTGATTTAATTGCTAAAATTTTTTGTTTTGTACTGAGAACTCTGATAGTGGCAGTTAAATCTGACTGGGTAAGACAACACTCTCTACATCAGTACAGCTCATAAAGGGCATGAGGTAAAAACTTGGTTTTGCTGCCCTTTCCCACTAAGAATTTATATCTAGAGAATGAAATAGTATATGTTTTGTGGTTAAAACATAGAATATATTATGGTGTGCAACAGGGCTAAGGTAATGCCTAAAAAAAAAATTAGGAATATTTCAAATAAGACCTTAAAGTTACTTGTGGAGGAGTTTATACAAAATGAGAGTGCCTACCTGTAAAATTGGAGCAATGAACAAACATCTAGTAACTCTACTAGTTAAAGTATTTTGGCACTATTAGATAAAACTTCTGCATGGTAAAAAGCTCCAAGTTAACAGAATTTACTTCAGTGAGCAAAGAAGTTTTGTGAATGTTAGAAAATTCATAATGAATAGTTGTGATATTACTAATGACTAGTTATGGCAGGCAGGAAGGGGCAAAAGGCAGGTATGGTTACAAGAATTAGTAGTTTAATAAAAATGTAAGTTTTTTAATTTCCATTTTGAAGTTAGAGAAAATTGGTATTTCGTCTTTAATTGTCAGTTAAAATGGTAAAATGCATTTCAGGGCATTTCCATTGCTTGGGCTTTCCCATTATAATGGGTTCCTGTGACTCCTCTGACTGCCTTATCACCTGATAAAAGTGTCTGTCTTTGGGGATGGTTGAGAAGAGGAGCTGGACTGTGCTTGTTTCCATCCATCTCTATATGAATGCCAACATACAATGAAAATAAGTGATCTTTCCACTCTGAGATTTGATTCCTCTTTTGCTGCCAATTCATGTAGCAGCTCCTCATCCCCAAAGACAACAACAAAGAAGGAAACCAAAAAGTTCCCTTGTGAAACATACCTTACGTGCATACAAAACCAACCATTCAAAACTTGACAAAGATCATATCTGTGAAAAGGCTTTATAAAATTTTGCTTAACCCTTTTTTGCTCTGTGATTCTTAAAGAACATCTGATTTTGTAATTTTCTCCTGCTTGCTTCATTTCACACAAGATGTACAAGGGGTAGAATTAGGGTTTTAAGGGCAAGGATAGGTACTTGTTTGGGTTATTCTGTTTTATTTCCCACCCACTGCAACCATTTGTATTTGAATGCTTGATTTTAAAAAATATGTCCTTAAGAATTTATGATTTTTAAAATATAAATTTTTAATTTATTATGCATATTGGTTAAGAGTAGTTCATATTTTTGCAAGGATTTTTGGTGAGCGTATTTTTTTTCTATTTTCTAAGATATACCTTTGCAAGAGTACAAGTTGGAACAGTCACATCTTTTTGAAAATGGCCTGAAATAAAAATATTCCTTTGGGAGCAGAGTACACTTTTGTGGTGCACTTCTGATTACTTGAAATTACATCAGGTACCACATACTACATAGTTTTTATGGTGTATTTAAAAGGCCTTTGGTGAGGAGTTACCATAGTTTTTCTTTTGCCAATATGATGCTTTGTAAAAACCTTCCTTGTGGGTTAGAAAGAGGCACAGATGTATATTAATGATGCAGAAGATAAATGGAATTAAAGGTGTTTTGTATTTCCTGAGTTTTAGAAATTATGTGCATGAATATTTTAGTATAGTGAGTTTGGAGTGTTACCACAGTATGTATGTGATTATAAACAATATTGTGTGAGCAGATCTGGGTTGATTTTCTTGATTTCATTAGTGCAAAATAGTAATAAATCTGAGTTTTTTATAGGTTGTTGTTTAACTATTCTATATCCAGTAGACCTAGAAGAGCCCTTTCAAGGACATTTATTACAGATGTAGTAGGTGTGATGGCAAAACTAGAAATCTTTACTATAATTTTTGTAGTTACTTAAAGGAAACTTGAGAGGAGGTAATAATCAAATCAAAGTATTGTATAGCGTTGTTTCCTAAAAGCAGTAGTTTTACCTAAAAGTTTAACTTACCACTAGGATTGTGATATGACTGCTAAACACTATCCCTGTTGTGTTTAGATGATAGAAGGCTTTTAGGAATAAGAGAGTTGAAAATTACAACTTTTGTAATGTCCCATTTTCTTGGATGGAAACTACGAAGCTGTTCCTTCAGCTGTGCCTTCATCCTTGTCCTCAGCTTGCTTTATTTTTGCAATACATGAATGCTCCATAGTATTCATGTACTTCTTTGTGTATTGCTGGGTGGTAGTCAATTCTTTATATTTTAGGGTATTTTGATGGAAGATAAACCTGGCAGTTTAGGAACCAGTAATTTCTGAGTTCTCCTCAGGGAAATAGAGAATCTTGTTAAATGGATTCACACTGTGTTCATGTTATGAATACATCACATTTGGACTATATTTGCTTCCTAGAGTCTTTTAAATATTGCATTTTGTGGAACCTGCAATTCTTTTAATAAGTATGATAACCTGTTTCTTACTCTGAATTAGGAGCGTGTTTTATAAAGCAGAGCAGAGGTGGAAAAGGGCAAAATGTCATCAAGCACATAAAACCAAACACCATTATCTCTGCACATTATTCTTATAGTTCTGAGTGTAGCTTCAGAAAGAAGAGATCAGATTTTAATTTTGAAAAAGTACTAAAGTTGCTTTAATGTTGCTGGTGCTGAGGCTGGTGGAGAATCCAAACTCAAGATCAATTAATCATAAACAACTCTATTAAAGTACTTCTATCAATTACTCTGGAAAGTTTTTTTTGTCTATTAAACCTGTAGAAAGCATTAAAGGGGCTTGGATTGAAGTATAGCTTAGGGTTGATAAAAATTTAAATACTAAAGTAGACTTTTCTACTACATTTATTTAAAATATCTCAGGTTTGAAGCTGAGGGTATTGCACAGGCTAATGTTGGAAGAATGAAGATAATTGAACTAAATGGTGGGCACCTCTGCTCTTTTTACTGTTCTCTGTGCAATTTTGAGTTAAGGGAAGGAAGATGTACAGTGGATATAAATCAGTGCTGATCAGGGCCGTGCTGATCTAAATTGATCGTGCTGATCTAAATTGATACGGGATGCTTGCTCTTTATTTGCAGATAACATTGACTCTTTTCTTTCATTTTTATTTACTGAGGAGGTTTTATCTAAGAAGGATGAAGTGACAGCCTGTGTTCTTTTTGTTTGTGTGTGCTAGTGTTCATTAATAATTGAACATGATTTTCTTCTTGGGGAAGAGGAAAAAATGAAAGAAGAAAAGGCAATTGTGATGTGGCTTTAGTTAGTTATAAACCTTCTAGCTCCATACAAAGAACCTGGATATAAATGGAAGAATGAGAAAGTACTTGAGTGTGAACTTGTGAAATCTTACATTTTTCCTTTTGCTGATAAATTAGTGTAACCTTTTAGATATCTTGGAAATAGGAAAAGGTTAGAATAGTTTTTATAATTTATGGGGTTTAAAAAACTATTTTTACAATTATTTTACACAGTATGGCAGTTCTTCTAGCTAAATTGAATGTCACTGTGATTAATTTTAAGGGGTTCTTTTTGCCTTCAGAGGTCCAGACTAGAGATCACTGCTTTGTCATTGCCCCTCTGTCACCTGAAGGTGATGAGAAAGTGGCTTCAACGATATGGATTATGTACACAGAATTATTTTTTTAAATCTAGATTACTAACAAGGGACAAAGAAGATTATCCCTACAACATAATCTTTTTGATGCTTAAAATTATACAGTAGTATCTTTATTTGATGAGTTGATTATGGAAAAGATAATTTATATTTGCTGTCAGATGGTAGGAAGCAGCATGCAAACATCACACCTCGTAACTATTGAGAATTGAAATAAACCCACTACTTGGTTTATTAGCTTGACTGACCATTTAAGTGGATTATAATGGTGTTTATTTTGTGTTCATAACTTAATTTACAGTTTTATCATAGTAATAAGTGAAAGATACTCTGTACTAGATGCTTACTGTTTTTTCTACTGCTTAGAATCATCTTAGTTTAGATGAACTTACTTTAAACTCACTTCTTGTATTTTAAGAAGTAAAATAGGTGTCAAGACTTTGGTAAAATTTTTTTTTTTGGTAAGAATTCCTGTTTTTCAATAGAGATTCTTATTCATACGTATGCATAATTACTAGGATATTCTGCACTAGAAGTTACCTACATACAGGATGCCATGAGACTAGACAAGGATTTTAAGTCAAACACTTTTCCCTCAGATGTTGTCATATCTCCAGCTCAGTTGAAGTACTAGTAGAGGGTAGTAACAGCCAAGCTGTGCTGGTTGCAGAGAAAAATATTTTCCTTAATTTTGAGGTGGGATGAAAGTGAGGAAGACAGAAATTCCAATTCTGATGAGGGAACAGGTGTAGAGACACAACTGAAAAAAGAACAAGCTATCTTAGTTTCATCCTGAGAAAATGTGATTTTTGGAAGGCCAAGAAACTAGCTTAGAGAATATCCCCCCATCCCAGCTCTTTTATCTAACAGTCTAAGTATAATAAATTTTTTTATTGCAGTGTGCCAAAGGAAGATGAATCTTAAATGGCAAAATGGTACTTTTCTTTTTAAGATCTAATTGTATCAAATGATCAACATTACTGTGCTTCTTTAATATCATCCACAACCATCTTTCTGTAGGAGTCTCTAATTGCTACTTTACAGACTTTCCTTATGCTAAGAGGATGTGTGCACTGTCTCAAGACTTCTTATGGTAATGATTTTCTACCCTTTCACCCTATTGTTCTTCACAGATTCTACCTTTAGGGTATGTAACTTGTACAAAATAAACTGTTTCATTTTTTTCTGGTAATTTTGTGGTTAGTTTTTCCTTCACAACTCAAATTGTGGTACCAAGTTGGCCGATCACAAACACATTTCCATCTGGTGGTTTTAAATTACTGTAAGAACGTAATTGTCTTTCAATATACTTTTTAAAGGACTGTTTGTATTGGCCTGGACATGGCAATACAGTGCTGTATCTCAGTAGGATATAATGCAGTACATTTGTTGTAGATACAAATTTACAAATGGATTGTTGAAACAGAGCATATTTAGGGAGTGCACATGTTTAAGATTCGGATATTTTACACAGTTCTGACATACTTGTTCCCTCAGTGCATGAAAAAGCAGATGTACGAGCAGTTAATGGTAATTTCTTTCTGTTTACAATAGTAGTTTTAGAACACAAATATTTTTTTCAGTAATTTGATTATCCCTAGTAGGATAGGGATATAGGATAGCTTTCAATAGGAAGCTTTAAGACTGCAGAATTTTTTACTAAATCTCTGTCAGGCTATGTAGTTGCTTCTTCTTCCAGCTCTCCTACCCCCTTTTGAAAAAAAGGTGCTTAAATACTATTCTTCATGTGATGCACCTTTCTGTTACTCACATAAGGTATTTGTTCTCTTCAGCTATTCCAGGAAAAATGAACTTTTTATCAGTTCCTGAAATTTTATTGGAATTTAGTTGTCCAGACCTGAGAGACATTAAAGTTAATAACATCTCAGTAGGATATTTAGAATGCTGTCATTTCTTTTTTTCAGGGAAGGTGCTCCCTCAAACCGCTGTTTTCTCCCTGCTGGAGGCATCTTTTGTCTGTCAAGGACACTTCTTGTGTACAGTGCTGTGAAGCTCTGTGTGTTTGTGTGGAGAGAATATCTGTTCTTTTTGTGCTCATATTCCTTTATGAAGGAAGAATCATCTTCATGTTCTGCAAAAATTCTGTATTCTTTGCAGTTCTAATGGCTTCTCATTGCAGCTCTGCTTGTTCTTTTTCTTTCTAGGGTCAGCTCTTACAAAAGCTTATAAAATGGGGAATGATTTTTAACCAATTTCTCTTGAAGTGAAAATGGTTTTTATTTTCCCTGCATTAAATTTGTAAGACAAAAAGAACTTAGAATCTAATTTTTAAACTTTAATAATTTTGTTTCATTAATATGTGGATTCAAGTTGAGATGATGAACAATCTCAACTATGAAACAGCTCACAGATTTCAGATATGTATTTCCATACTTCTCCTGTGCTCACATACCAGAAATTTAATAGATGGATGTTAGAATTGCTGCTGATTTTTTAGGTGATCTACAGTTTAGAAAACTAGAGTTTTCATAAAAAATCATGATAGTGGTACATTTAAGAAGGTTGGATCTTGTTCTCAGTCCAGACAGTACATTGAAATCATCCTGTGTGGATGTGTAGGAAGACTTAACTGGAGATGGAGTGCTGGAGCCCTGGTTCTCTAAGAACACATGGCCAGGGTTCAAGAGCAGAATGGCTTTGTGTGCCAGCCAGGTTAACAATTAAACTGCCACAGATGCTATTTTCACCAGCAGAGCCTTGGATTGTTCTTGTTGGTGAGTGGAATTCTTGTAAACAACAGTTTAGGATCAGGCTGAATCGTACCTTGCAGTGGTGTTGTGCACTGTTTTTCTTCTATGGAACTGTGCTTTTAAAATCTTATCCATGCAAATACGTTTAATTTCTTCTGGTTTTAAGGAAATCTGATGAAAGTTTATCCGTAAAACAGTATGAAATAAAAATGAGAGGAGAGCTGAATTGCTAAAGCAAATAATTTATCAAATAATAATATTTATAAATAATGCAATTTCTTTATTTTCTGTATCCTAGGATACCAGATGGTCCCGTTGATCAGGGACCAGCTGCAGGAAAGGTACATGCTTTAGAGGAGCAACTTCTAAAGGCCAAAGAACAGATAGAAAACTATAAGAAGCGGACCGGAGATGGTTGGTAGATAAGTTTTATTTCACTTCTAAATCAAGTTTTTGTGTTTTGGTATTTCATGTCACAGATGTATTGGCTTCTTAACAAGTAATTGAGCTACACGTACTGATACTTTTATGCCTTTTTTTATTTTTTTTTTAAGTAGAAGGCCTTGGAAAAGACCATGAAGTACTGAGAAGGAGGATTGAAAATGGGGCTAAGGAACTTTGGTTTTTCCTCCAGAGTGAACTGAAGAAGTTGAAAAATCTAGAAGGAAATGAACTGCAAACACGCATTGATGAATTTCTGTCTGATTTGGGTCATCAGGAAAGGTTGGTTCTGACCTTTAATTTAACTGTCATTTTGTTGTTCAAAGATGTGTGGCAATTATATTTTTCATTGCTGTCAATCATCAGGCCTCCTTATTGTAGGGAGTACCTTTTGTATTATATTAAAATATTCTGTATGAGTTTTGTTCATGCTGAAAAAAATAAATCCAGGAACTGTTAAAAAATCATTGACATCTGTCTTTAAACATAACTCTGTTCCCAACAGGAAACTGTAATGACAGTTTGTGACTCATCAGTAAACAGTTGTACAAAAATAGTTGAATTAACTAAATATACTACCTTAAATCAATGCCCTGAAAAAACCTGTGATTTCCATGTGTGAACATGGAATAAGGTAATAAGGCAAGAGCCTTTGAAAATAATAATATAGTAAAGGGAAAAAATCATAAGAATTTTCAATTCCTTAGAAATAATGAAAACGCTATTTAAAACATAAAGACAATATTAACTTGATTATTAATATGGGAAAATAGTATAGTCCATTAAATTTTGTAATTTATTATTCCACAATTCCAAAATCCATTTTGTCACAGATTGATCGAGTTGAAAGTGAGAAGGGACTATTCAATTATTGAGGGTTATTATTTATATAAAAGACATGATTAAATTTCATCCGATTAGTTCTCTGCCAAGTGCAGTTTTATATATTTGACTGAAATGAAAGTAGTGCTTGGCTGAAGCAGAATTTTCCAGAAGGCTTGAGATCTTCAGTTGAACAGTGAACTGACAGAGAAGCTGCCTCTTCCCTGGACAGTTTGTTTCAATATTTATCTCCTCTCAGAAATATTTCTTCTCCATAGAAGTTATTTCCATCTGGGCTTCTTGAACTTTAGATTATGGATTCTTTTGTGCCTTTTAGACTATCTCTGCTAAAGACTGGAGCAAGTAGTCTAATAGCAGACTTTCTGACATCTGTCATGGTAACAAGATCACTTGTGTGCACATTATTGCTCTGTTTATAAAGCCAGGATGAGGCAGTCACCACAGTGAAACCTTGAATAATATGTGTGTTTGATGCCAGAAGGTTTTTATGTTGCCACCTCCCAGGATGAGTCCTTTTCCTCAGTCCTTTCCATTCTACACCAATGATTATTAATTCATTAAGTCTTAATTTGCAAGTTTTTGCATTTCTGGACACCCTTACATTCACATCTCTCTATACTTCAGGATGAGGTGAAACCCATTTGAAAGGTGCATAAACTCCTTCGCATTGAGTTATAAAACTGCCCTGTAGACCTCTGGAAGTTGGGAGATGTATCTCACGGTGGTACTGAAAGAAGTTGGTATATGGTGCAAGCAATCACAACTGCTCTTTTCTTTTCCTCTGAGGATTTTTTTTTTGAGTACAAGTATTCTTTCAGTTGTCACGGTGGTTATTAAATATAGAATAATCTGAAGTCTCTTTAGTCTTAGTAATATATCTGTGTAGACCTGAAAGAATATCTGTGTAGTCCTCAAAGAAGACCAAAGTCATTTAAGCTGAAATCAAACAGCCATAAACTAGTTTTTATTAAACTGAATCTAGACAATCTGATTACACTATAGAAATTCAAAGGAATTGCATTAGAAAAAAATGGATACAAAAATGTTTCTACAGTATTCAGCCTGCATTCCTGGTGCATTTGCTATGTTGCCTTCAAGCAGTAGAATTATCTTGTGTTGCACTTGAATGCACTTCTTGGTTGCCTCTAGTCCTGAGGAAGTTTTTTCCTGCACCTTTGAGGTCAAGCTGTCTCCTTCTTTCCCTTTAATCTTTCAGTCTTGTTTTGTGAATTGCAGGAAAATTCCCAGTTCTTTGTGTGCACATCCTTTGGCAAGTGATGCACTGCTGTCTCTGGGGTGTTCTTTTCCCTTACAATGCACAGGAGCTCCCCAGGGAAGGAGCGGTCTCATCTTCCCTGCACACTGTCCATCTGGTCGCTTCTCTGAAAGGAACATAGCATAAGTTTGGAATGAGCAAATCAGATGTTCTTGTTCACTCTGTAGAAGTACAGGTTTTTTTTTTTTATTGTTTTGTTTTGTTTGTTTGTGTGGGCTTTTGTTTTGTTTTTTTACTTATTACTGTTTGTTTGGTTTTTTTAAGTACATGTACGCTTTTGGAATTTTTTAAAAGGGATTAAACCTGTTGCCAAATGCTCTCTTGTGTGCAGAGCTGTCTTAAAAATTTATATTTTAGATAAATGGAACACTGCAAGTGCAGCTGGTATTACCTTTATATATATATATACACACACATATAAATATACATAAAGATATCTCAGAAATTCCAACATGTATTATAATCTAATGCTTGGATTAGAAAGATTAGTGTTAATTATAAGTACGTAAAGGAGTTTTTCATGCTGTCCTTATGTGAGAAAACAAAGAGGTGGGTATGAAATGATGAGAGCTATGTAAGGAAGGAGGCTAATACTTATTTTGTTTTGTTTGTGAGGAAAGCCTGCTGTGTCATGGATTAAGACTTGCTTTCTCAGAGATGATAAACTTCAGTTTCTGTAGCTCTGGACAAGTAGTATTAGAGTTCTTTGTTAATCTTGGTGATGTTAAGCAAATTGTTCTCTTCGTACATGATAGTGCTCCTTGTTGGATGCCTTAATCACTGTTGGCTATGTCCTAGGAGCTGTGTGGATTTTCTCTAGGAGAGTGCTGGCCTTGCATATGGTTTTGTTAAATATTGCAGTACTGATTCTGTTTGAGAAACACGATTGCCCATCGTAAGAGTTTCCTTGAGAATGACATAATTGTATTCTTGTAGTTGCTATAGGGAAGAGGGCTGTTGAGAGTAAATTTGTCTAAACATTGGAAAGACTATTTGATATTGAGTTATTAAAAAAGAGCAACTTAATCCTCTAGTTGTCATGGTTGTTTCCTGTGTTGACAAAAGTTGTTTGCAAGGTGGCTGTTACTGAGTTAGTTTCATCCCTTCTCCTGGGGAGTAACTGTCATCAGGGATTTTGTGGTAACTGGCCAACATTTGATGCATAGCGTTCAGACAAATTTTCACATGATTTCCTTTGAATTACATATTTTTGTTTGAGTTTTTATTTGTTAATATAAAATTTTTAGGAGGTTTAAAGTATGTTTTCATACAACTGGAATAAATGTCTAGCCCGATTGTTAAAAATCCTCACCCATCCCTCTTTATTTTGGCAATCAAATACAGATGAAACATGGCCAGATTTTTTCCTCCATTCTGCTTTCCAGGAGCAAAATGCTTTTATGTGCAGCTCCAAGATTTATTTTATGATCTGAAGCAACAGCAACAAGTTGATATTGTTGGTTAGTAACCCAGTGAAAGACCAAGTTTGACGTAGTAAATATCTGCAGTGCTGCTGTGTGAAGTTTCCTGCCATTTTACCACCTGCAGTAGCCTCTAATAACCCTGTGCAGGCTCATCCTTTGTCTGCACTGAGCTATCTTGGGCTCATGGGTCACCACTCCCTACACTTTTAACTCTCTGCTCATGCAGCATGACCCTGGTCTTTGGTATTTGTGTCTCTCCTAAATCTGTATTAATAAGCTATCACCGTGATCTGTCGCACTCAAAAAACCCTGACAGATGTGGCTAGGAAATGCACGTTTCTGAGCAGTAACAATCAAAGAAAGAAAGTCTCTGTGATTGTGTCTTAAAATAGCACTACCTTATAATCATTTCTGTGTGATAGCAGCAGTGAAGTTTTCACTTCCTGGTTTACTTCAGGGTTTTATAGTTTTGTTTAAAGAAGATTATGGATACTCTCTGAAAACTCTTTCATGAATTCATAGCATTTCCTGCAAATCATTTGATACTTTTTATGGTTTGTACTGAACAAAGCTGCCTTTACCTAATGTGGTGAGTCACTGAGGCTGTGTAAGGACGCTCTCACCATTTCTCTTACCTCAAAAATTATCAAAGTAATTATATTTCATCTATAAGGCTGATAATTAAAACTAAGCTACTGCCTTTTCTTTGTCATGGTCACCATAGGTAATAATCTAAAAAAAAAATAAATTGGGAAACACTTTTTTTCCCTAGAAATAGGAAAAATTACTTTTGAGCTGACAGAAATTTTTATTTTATTGTTGTTACTTTTTAATTGGTAAGCTTTGTCTTTTCAGTTATTTTTTCAATATTTAATGGAAATATATTTCTGTAAAGTATAGGGAGAGTACACTGATTACTTACATCCCAGGTACACAAAAGACATTTTAAGGCTAATGAAAGAGCCTTTGAAAATGGTTTAAAATGTGGCTGTGTGGTTGCACAGCTGCTTGTAATGAGAGGGATTTTTTTCATTTTTTTTAATGTTTAAACCTTAACTTTGTGATTTTTTTTTACACACCCAACATGGTTACATCCTGATTGGGAGGAAAAATATATTTAAACTCCCAAGAAAATGCATTGGTTTCCTTTTCTAGTATGTTTACTAGCCTATATGTTTTCTATAAACAGGGAAACTGTCCTAAGAGGAGAAGACCCTTTATCTGTTCAGTTATCTGTATATAATCCATTGCATTAGAACTAGTCCATCATTAGTTCTGTTCTAATTCTCTTTAAACTGTGTGTGCATGTTACTGTGAGTATTATGTATCTTTAATAGTTACTGATTTAAAACTAGTTACCCAGTGATGCTTCAAATTAATTTTTATGCAAAGCCGCAATAGGATGTTTCAAGCTCAATTACCTTGTAAAAGAAAATCCAGTTTATATCGTTTCAGATTAGAATGTAGATAAGGTTCTACCAGTTGATTGACAGAAGGTGAAGATTACTGCTGCTGAATAATTTGGGTAAAATATTTAATACAACAATAATAGATGCTATAGTCAGTGTCTCTGTTACCCTGTGTAAAAGCATGGGGATAAAGACCAGAATGACTGTATGAGAATAAAACTACAGATCCATAAATCCAGTTATTAAATTAACAAGAAAAGTTTATCTGGTAACTTTGCTGGTGAAGATAGGGCTGCCCTAATTTGATTTATCTCAGTGTTTACTGCTTAAATATTGTGTCATTGGAAGTGGTTTCCTAGTAGGGCTATGCAGCCTGCTCTTCTCACTTGTGTACAAGGGATAGCCTTGGATAATTGGGTTTGTGCTTCCATCACAAACAAGTGCTGCCAACAGCTTGACAAGACCACTTCAAATGTTTTTTCTTACCCTCACACCGTTTTTTGGTCACCTCCAAAATTTCTCTGCCTTTGTTCTGTTGCTTCTCTTTCTAGTGATCAAACTTGTGGTTTATCAAGAATTTCAGGCAATGAATAGCCTGAAATTTCATCTGAAGTTCAGATAAAAGTATTAAGAAAAGTGGTTCAAACTTTAGCACTGTTATAGAGAAATGCTTAGCAATATTAAATATTCTCAATCTATGAAACCAGCTCTGAAATTACTGGTTCTGAATTGGGCCACCTTTATTTTTAGAGTAACCATTAATGTTACTAGAAACACTTTGAATAGTTTGTCTCTAGTTTTCTATTTCTTCCCAAAACCCACAGAGGTTAAAAAAAAAGAAATCTTTTCCAAAGTAGTACTGTTTGGACAAAATCAGTAATTTTGACTAGCCTGCAAATTTTAACAAATAAATGCTTTATATTTTTATTATATATAATATATATATATATCTCATATATCATATATATATATATATATTATATTATATATTTTATATATATAGCATATATATCCTATATATAATGCTATATATAATGCATAATAAATGCTATATATTTTTATTTTCATGATGATGAGTTCTTTATTCTCTTATTTGGCCAATGAAATGTTATAACCCTAAGAAGAGAATCTCTAATGTATTAGATAATCTCCATTTAGTATTTAAGGCTGTGAGTCTGTTTGGAATTTTTAATTTTTAATTGCTAATGGGCATGGAACATTTGTTAGATGAAGGACACAGTCAGTCTGTCTTGGCTGCTGTTTGAATTGTGCAGTAGGAGATGGCATGAAGAAACTGATTTTGAACCTGCAATTGAAATATCACTTTAATTTGTCTTTGATTTCATTTAATCCTCCAATTTAGTAACGTTAAAATTGTTTTCCATGGTTGCTTATAGGTCAATAATGACCGACTTGTACTACCTCAGTCAAACAGATGGAGCTGGAGATTGGAGGGAAAAAGAGGCCAAAGATCTAACAGATTTGGTACAGAGAAGAATAACTTATTTACAGGTAAGAGGATACAGCTTTTGAATCGAGGTAAACGTTTCTTTCTTCTTATATACATAGCACTTAGCTAAAACCTTGCAATAGAATAATTACATTGCAGTTTAAAATGAATGTTGGTATATGGATGAATTATGTAGAAAAGAAATTACTGCATTTGTTTCAAACATCATTTTATATGTATATGGAAGGTAATATTCCAAGGCACTCATTGGAGTTTGTATTTTTGTTGTTGTTTATTCTGGTTTATTTGTTTCTTTGTTTGTGGGGAATTTTTTGATCTGCAGTTTTTACTGGACTGTACTAACCTGTTTGAATTCTTCACTTTATTGTAAAAGATAGTTAATTCTCTTGAATTTTTTTAAGTTTTATTCTTTAGAGTACCAAAATGCATAAATGTTTGCATAATTTAAAAAATAAAAATACAAAAGTCTTTGTATCAAATTACTGAGCTAGCAGCCCATTTCTAAAAACTTAAGGAAGTAAAATTGAACTGCTTGTATAGTGAATTGTCTAGTTCTAAATTGTTTCCAACATCTGTTTGGGATGTCTCTAGGTGCTCATATTTTTGAGTGCATAAGACATTTTTAATATATGTGCTTGTGTGTGTGTATAAAATTTAAACTTGATCTGAAGGTGTTGGGACTTTTTCTCATGACTGAATGCATGCAGCTATTTATGTAGTGATCAAAAAGATATTTAATGTAGTTTGTTTTATTTGTACTTGGCTTATTTTTCATAGCCTTGTGTGTGGATGTTTGGTCAGTCCTAATACCTGATCTTTTCTCTTGTGTAAATAGCTGAGTTTGTTTCTCAGATTTTCATTATTTCACAGTCGAGCTGTTGGAACCCTTTCTACTGTGACCAAACTTAGTATTTGTTGTTTGTTATGTAAAAAAGACACCCTTCTGAGGAAAAAAACCCATCTCCCTAAGTTGGGCAGGAGTCATTACTTTATTGTACTTCTTCAACTCATTTCTGAGAACTGTTCCTTATTTTTTCATTTTGATACTACTGTTTAGCAGTAGTATGCTGTAACTGCTTTTCATGCTGATAAATATAGACTTTCTCTACCTTTTTCTTGTCTTTCACTATCCATTTGCTGTCCTATTTAGTAATATAACTGTGCAAGTCATCAAAAAGAGCACAAAGTTATTTGCTTTAATAAATATGCACCAATATAAAGTGATCAAATGGTTCAAAATTATACACATTTATATACCTCTATTAATAATAAAATTGTATTAAAAAATAAAATATTCAATGACCCCTGCTCCTCAAGTCGATGCCAAAAAGAATTATATGGGACATACTTGTAATTTTTTTTTAGTTAAGTATGAAAGTACTGCATAGGTTTTTTTCTGGTACATGTTGAAAAGTGACAGCTGCATTATTTTTGGGACATCTCCTTGGGAAGTCATTTAGCTGTATGATTGTGAATAGTGATGACTGCTATTTCATTTGGGTGACATTACCATAAATTTGATTTAATGATGCTACATGTAGCTAGTTCCCTATAGTGGGAGCAACATTTAACAAGCTAAGACTTGATATTTAGGAAAAAGGCCTTATTTTCAGAGATGTTTTTTATCAAACAGTTGAAGAGAATGTGCAAGAGAAGTCAGATGAGAGCACCTTGTAGTACTGTAATCAAGTGAGTAAATGATTATGAAGGCAGCAGTTTTCTGTCCCTTCTCTTTTGTGCTTATTTTTGTTCTGTTTATTTTAGGAAGTTTGTGATTCAGTATGCAGTCTAGCAATAGCAGAGTATTTTTGCCTCTGATTTAAAAAAAAAAAACCCAACTTTTTGTTCAGCTTTGAAGGTTAAAAATATAATCAGGTGAGAAAGGTTTCTAAGTACTCAGTAACACAACAATTATATTAGTCATAATTTGCCATATTCTAGTCATATTCTGCCATACTATTTAGTTGGGACTTTGTATGCATGCAAAGAAGAGAAAGTTGGTCACAAGACTTTTTCTGAGCTTTTGGGAGTTTGCAGTATTTTTGTTCATTTAATGTCACTTAGATTCTTCTGTTGTAAAGTGTATTAAATCCTCTCCCTTACATTAAAGTTACTGATTGATATTTTTAATAAAAATGCTCATGCTAAAATAACAATAAGAAAAGGCTCTGGGCACTTTGCATACATGCAAAGGGATGCACCCCAACAGCTGTAATTAATCAAATCAAAAGTATATTATATGGTTTTGGTATAATAGCCACCTAAGAAAGTGTGGCTATCACTGCTGATATCTGTGTGAGGTTTTCTCCAGGATTGAGGAACACAGTGTGTTTAAGTCCATCTGCGTTCTGGGGTGTTTCACTCCAGCTGAAACTTGCGTGTCGTAGGAGGGTAGGAGCAAACTAGAGGAATTAACATTTGATGAAGGTTTGAGATCTCTGTCTCTCAAATCAAATATCTGCGATTTCTGACTAGGGAGAGAATGTTTTCTTCCAGCAGCTGGAAGAAGCTTCTGATGGTTTGTTTGGTTTTTTTGTTTCTTTGAATTTTTTTCTGTCCCCAAAGTCTTGAGAGGAGCTGGTATGAAAAGAAAGGATTACAAATGACATCACAAAAGAAGGGGAATAGAAGGTGGTATGAACTGCATTTGTGATAACTAGGATGAGAAACACCCATTTTTGTCATATTTCTCTAAAAAAAATGGGATTTTCCAAAGTTTCGAAGTTCCAGTGTTTTTAGTTACATTGTTCATAAAAGTTATTCTGAGGAAGATAAGAGGTGTAAACTCTGGAACAGATTGATGATCTAATCTTCTCTATATTAAGGTATGTTTTGTGTGATTGGTTAGCTTGGTAGATTTTTTTGTTTGTTTGGGATTTTGTGTGAGTTTGTTTAATTTTTGTTTGGATTTTTCTGGTATTTGATTTTACTGCAGTTGTATGGCTGTTACTTTACAGGGCTTGACATTCGTGGAGGTCCCTTTCATTTCTCTCTTGATTATGTAGATCATTAAATTGGAGATAGGAGTGTGATGAGCAGTGTCATTAGGGTTGAGAACAGAATGTACTACCCATTCAAATCAGGGATTTATAATCTTTTTCTGTGACTTTTGTGCCAGGAGGAAAACTCTTTTGTCAGTCTTAATTGGTTTTGAAACCAATTTCAAAACCAATTGGTTTTGAAATTGACTGTTATCCTTTATCAGTTCAATACTTTGACTGGTTGCTTTAGATGGCAGTTTTGGTTATGAACACCCAAGCTATTCTGATGCATGAAATGTAACTTTTCTTCCTTATCAATGGGCAATATTTCCACTTTTTCCTGGAAACATCAGTTGAAATGGCAATATAGCCAAGTATCTCTACTTCCCTTTTTCTTTTAAAATTCTCAATAGCCAATTGAAGCTCAAATACTGCTTTGCCTTTTTGCTACTTGAGTATATCAATTTGAAAAAAACTTAGTCATAAAGAAATTAGCTAAATAGCTTCCTTTTTAAGTCACAAAGTAATACTAATAGATATAGTTTTTAGTTAAGTCTACAAATAATGATAAAACCCAAGTAGGTGCATCATATTAATATTGGTAAGCAGTCACACGATCAAATTATGTTTCATTGTGTGATTACTACTTGATTTCCATAATACTGTTCATAAGCTATTATATGAAGCTTGCATTTGCATGAAAGAAAGTGATAAGGGCACACCTTGACAATACTTCAAATATGCCATTGATTAAACGCTTTCATTTTAGAGGACACAAGCATTTGGAGGTAATGGCAAGCGTAGAAAACATAATCTAAGGGCATTTTCTAAAAAAATTCACAGAGATTATCCCTTTCAAAAAGAATAGTGTTGTGGCTTTACCCAAGCTGGCACCAAAGTACCCCCCATGACATCCATTCCTCCTCCTCCCTGGTGGGACAGGGAGGAGAATGAATGGAAAAAATCCTCAAACATACAAAAAACCCACAAAGAAACCCCATTGTGGGTTGACATGAGAACAGCTTAATAACTCAAACTGAGCAAATATAATAATATCAATGACAACAGTAATAATAAAAATATAATACTGCTGATAGTAATGATATGAGGAGGTGTTTTTTCATGGAGATCTTTCTGTGTGGGCTTGTAGAGAATACTAGAAAGGCCCTTTTCTCTTCTGAAAGACTGTGGGAAATACATTTGTTGTAATTTCAAAGATAACTGTTAGGTTTAGTCTCAAGTTATCCATTAGATTTGTAATGACAAAAGTAGTGGTCTGAGAAACAGAAATTTGGAATGGAAATTTAATATAATTTATTATTTTCACACCTTGTTAGGCTTTGAATCAGGTGTATTTAAAATAAAATAAAAAAATACTGAAGTTACAGCACATGTTGTAGAGTTTTGGGTTTGTTTTGTTTTGGATGTTTTATTATTTCCCCCCCCAGTCTGAATTGTTTTCCCCTCCTTTATACCACCAAAAGCACAAATTAATTTTCTTTGAAAGTATTTTAGGATTCAGAATGTTCAGATTATCTTTAAGAGCACTTGAAGAAGAGATCTCAGTGCTCCAGACAGGGATCACTGTTTTTTTAAGATTTGATTTTATTGTTGCAAATTTACAGAAAATTGTATTTAAAGTTGTTTAGATGTGAAAGAAACAGAATTTATATTGATGCTCAAATATTAGTATTTTCGCAACTTATCTGAAACTTTCATCCTAGAGATTTTATGGAAGACCTTTCTGGAATTTAGAAGTGTGTCTAGAGCCATGCAAGTATGAATACATCCAAAAAAAGTACTCTCTTTTATGTAATGGAAAACTTCTGTTGATTATGATGTTGTATTGTCCACATACCTAAAAATTCCAGATACATAAAAATATTTATTAGTTTGTACTTTTAAACATAGCATTCATACAGTGTGGGCATTTGTCTCCTAACTTGTGGTTTCTTGGTTTCTGGAAGTGAAGTATGTTATTTTATGCAAAGTGTATGCAGATTAAAATTTTGTCCTTTATCAGTCTGCTGAATGTGTTTTACATTCTGTATTTACTATGTGGTCAGTTAGCCTGGGAAGCAGTTCCTTAATAAGCATTTGTTTTATTCTGTACCATTTGTTTTATTCTGTACATTGTAGACAGGTGGAAATTTTCTTTTATTGGATGACATGAATGTTTATTGAAAGACAACTAAAAAATTTGAAAAAATGCCAAAGGAAAAAGCATTCCAACACTGAGAATCATGTTGATGAAACGTGAATTCAGAGTCCAAATGTTGGCTTATTCTGACAGATTTACAAATGAGGAAGTAATTTAAAATCTTGAATGTATTCTATTGTACATTGGGATAGTGAAGAACGTTCAATAACTGCTCATGTTCACAGTGAAGAATTCACATAAAATTTTCATGGAGCTGAAGCTTACTCATCCATTTTAATCGGAGATGTATTATAGCGGGATGGCTTCTGTGATTTATGACATTTGCTAGTTTTTCAGAAAAATGCGAGCCTTTGGTGTATATTCTCTTCAGCTCCACTTTTTCATCCGTCCTCACAGAACCCGAAGGATTGCAGCAAAGCTAAGAAACTTGTGTGTAACATCAACAAAGGCTGTGGCTACGGCTGCCAGCTTCACCACGTGGTGTATTGCTTCATGATCGCGTACGGCACCCAGCGCACGCTCATCCTGGAGTCGCAGAACTGGCGCTACGCCACCGGCGGCTGGGAGACCGTGTTCCGGCCCGTCAGCGAGACCTGCACCGACAGAGCGGGCTCCACCACTGGCCACTGGTCAGGTAAGGCTTCACCACTCACAGCATTTCTCCTGGCTTTTGGCAGCGCCATTCCCACAGAATTAATTTGTTGTCTCTTCCATCTTGTGTGGAGCATGATGACTATGACTGTAGTTGTGTGTGTAAGCGCCTTTTACATCTTGTCGGTTGTATTGAAAGAAGTTCCTTGATAAGATAGCTCTGCATTGGCAGAGTTTTTTTTTTAATAGAAAAGTTTTTTATTTGAGATTTAAATTAAAATTTTTCAGCAGGCTGCTGCTGTTTTCTCTGCTAGGTATTAATCTAATTTTCATGGGAGGAGAATATTCAATAGAGGCTGCTGTTAATAAACTTCAAAAAATAAGGGATGTTGCCAATATTAAGCAATAGAAATACAAAAGAAGTGCTATCCAATAGTCATTCGCACCTCAACAAAATAAAGAAATAATTGGAATAATTCCCAATGCAGGCTGAGCAGATCCAAAATTCATGTTGTAAAAACAATGGCAATGTTAAATATGAATTTTATTTGTACATCAGCAAGTTGTTCCATTCTTATATCATGTGGAGCAATTTGCCTAGAATAAGTGGATGGGCACTGATGTTTGGAAGATCAGCTAGCTTTGTGTGAAAGTAAACAATATTTGTTTTAAATGACATCTTTCTCCATGTGATTGGTAGTCAAAACATACCAACATCTTCATTCTTTTCACTAGGACGTTGTATACCCAGTGCATATGGAATCTTAAAGTAACTATTAAAGTTTTACAGGTCTGAAATTAACTTAATTAGATTTACAAAATCCAATTTACAGAGTGCATGTAAACTTGCATGTTTACACATTAAAACAGCGTTTGCACATTGAAATAGCATCTGTTCTTCAGAGCTTCAAGAAGAACTTAGCTTTGAGAATTCTAGTGGGTTTTGTGAATGGGATTTTTTTTTTCCAAAAAAATATGTTTCTTAGAAATGGTTGGATATTTTTTAAAAACAACTATAAATGGACAACAGATATTGAGAACTCCAGATGAAGTTTTATTCATGTTTGGCGAGGTTAGTAAGTGAAACTACAGCCTGGACATGGCTCTCAGCAGACTCCTCTATATGACTACAGAATTTAGATGCAGGCAGGTTTTTGAGCAACTTCTGAATACAGTAAGCTGGAAAACAGTGCAGTCACGCACACATGGCTTCAAAAGATACTATACTTTCATAAAAAACTATTTAAATAGATCATGATTTCCGGTAATGTGGGCTCTTGCTGATGAAAATACAAATAATGCTTTATTTTAGGTCCCCACGTTTTGTTTGAGGGGGTTTTTGGTTTTTTTTGGGGGGGGTTGTTGTTTTTGTTTTTCCTTTTTAATTAGTTTCTAGATCAGGATGAATAATTTGAAGGCTGAGCAAATGAAATACCCTGATGCAATCAATTATTTTAAAAATACTGAATGCCACTAATTTGAGTTTTGATATTCTAGAGCTATGGGACATTGAGGGATGATAAACAATACTTATGTAGTCAGCCTGTTGGCCAGCCACACATGCTATAAATTGTTTTAAACTCTGATTTTGTGCAATGCTTGGTCAGTGAGGATGAATGATACAAGCAAGCTCTTCACTATCCTCAGTGTGGCTTCAGTAGGAGTCTTCACTGGATTCTTAATTGCTGCTAAATTTTAAAGACAGTGCATCTTGCTGAAGATTTCTGTGTGCTTTTTATGTCTCCCTAAATCTATATAGATTTTTATTTACTTGTATATCTGTTTATTTCTTCCCTGGTTTTTTTTTTTTTTTTCAGGGATATATAAGTCTTAAAGTCTTAATTGTAGTTAGGAATGGTTTGTTTACAAAACCACACCTTAAATTTTTTTTTCTATACAAATTCTGAAGCCAGCATGGGATTTTCTAGATTTTCAAAATTAATGAAAATGCATTGACATTTATCAAATTTCACTTTTCATAAACTAAACATTTCTCCTATGTAGTGTAGGGATTTTTAAATATTTTAAAATTATGTTTCAAAAATATTCATACAAGTGAATAATTTTAGCAAATGTTCATTGTAAATGATGGAAATAGGCCAACAAGCCAGAAAAATATATCTATCCTCTAACAGAGATACTTTAATGTAATTTGCAGACCTGAATAGATAATAATTTAGTAAAATGTGCTTCATGACAAAATTGTTTAAATTTGTACATCTGTCTTTCCTCTTTTTAATTCAGTTGCTCCTGCTTGATATTTTTTAGTTTTATTCACAGCATAAAATGTTGCAGTTTCTGAACTTTATCTTCAGTGAAACAATTTAGATCCCAGTATCTTCTCCAAAGAATTAATAGACTTATATAAGCCAAGAATACATATAGTTCTGGAACTTTCTTTTTCTAGTCCTCTCCTAACTAGTTATAAAAACTAAACTTGTTTTTGGAATTTGGGAAGTAGAGTGAATTTTAATGAGCAAGCTGATTTTTGCCTGATAGCAGAAGATTAATAAGATCTCATCTGAGAAGAATTGAGGGTCAGCTCAGCCCACGCCACGTCTTGCAGGAATTGTTCTTCATGTTTGACATGGTTGTTCTGGCATCAAGTTCAGCTTTTCTGCCTTAAACGTATGAAATGGTTGAGAATTCTATTGCAGACTTCTGTAAATACAGCAGTTATTTTACACTCTGGCATAAGTTTTCCTTGTCCTTTGTTTCACTCATTCTGTCCTTCTAGAGAAAAACATCTTAGGAGATGGTTGTACATATGCTCTTTTTAGTTCTAACATTATATATTGCCTGTAATTGCATCTTTCTTGTAGTTTTTTCCTTTGATATCTATGGTCAAACTGTTTATGAATAATTTAGGTAGGAATTTTTATAAGAAACATGAATGATTTACTAGTAATAAGAGCCAAAACATAAAGAACTTTTGAAGACATATTTATCATTAAATTTTTAATTAAGTTTCTTTAAATTAATTAGTTAGCCAGGTCATAATGTTCTGTTATCATTGCTGCATGCTAGAACAGAGCCTCTTCTTATCATTTTTTACTTGCTGATTTATGACATTATGGTGGCATTTCCCAATAATAAATTGAAAGGGATCCATAAAATAACTTGACAAAAAAAATCATAAAATAAATGAAAAAACAGATTAACAGGAAGGACAGATTAATGTACTTATATTGTATTATATTGGTATGTTAGAAGTCACATCTGCATTCCAGGCTGGAGAATGAAGGGATGTGGAGGTAAAGAAGCTATCTACATGCTTTAAATAACAGTATGTGCTCCTTCCCATAAGGCCTAAAAACCTTAAAGATGAAAGATAGCTTGAAAAAGGAAACCTGAAACACAGTTTCCTGCAGTTATCCTTGAATATTGATTTTGCTGCCTCTAACTATGGTTTGATGAATTAATGCTTTTGAGGAAGGGATACCCAGAGGGGAGAAAATGGCAGAACTCTTCATTTGTTGGTAGTGCCAGCTTTTAAGTATTAATTGAACTACAATCTTAAAATATGAATTAACTAATATGTTTATATGTATAATTCAAGAACGAGGATACTGTGGGTACACAAAATGAATGTTTAATTTATTAAGGACTATCTGGCAACAGTAATCAAAAGGACTAAATAAAAATTGCAAAATCAAATCATAAAAAGTTGTACAGAATTAATTGCAATTAATTAAAAAGTTTCACTCCATGAACTAGATATTCCTTGACAGTAGTTTTTTATGGAAATCAGCTGAATATTTAGTATTGGCCTAAAAAAGCCTTTAACTTGCGTACAGTTGTAGGAATTATGTTTTCCTCCCATGTCTCACTCTTATTTATAAAAACTTGCAGGAAAAATGGATTCATTTCTAGTTCTGATTCTTAACATTGTTTTTATGCAGTGACTTTCATTAATTAAATTTTAATTCAAACAAGTTCCAATTCTGTGAAGCAAACTGTAGAATGGTGATTTGAGAGAACAGAGTGTAACTGCAGCCTCTCTGAATTTTCCCTTTTTTTCAATTGTGTTACTCTTGAAATCAGGCTACTGATACTGTGTAGATTTTTTTTGTCCTCAAGGTGCCTTGTAAGATACTCTATGTAAAGACATTTGTCTGTGTAAACACATAAATATATTTAGGAAGTGGAAACTCTTTAAAGGACTTTGGAATTCTAGTGAGGTAGGTCTGCGTTTTCAGAGCAATGCAGTAGCCTCAAAATCTACGTGTGATCCTTATTCAAGTCTAAGTGGAAGGTTATTGAATAAAGCAAGAAGTTATTTTCACTGTGCAGAGCAAAGACAGGCTGCAAGACACTGTCTGCTTCTGTTATCTGGCCTTCAAAATGAATATTGATATATATGAAAGGATTCTGAGAAAGACCTACACTGATTCAAGGACATAAAAATCTGCTTTATGGTAGGATATTAAAAACCCTAATTAAGTTCTAAAATAAAGAAAGTTTTAAAAGCTGGTCCTGCCACATTTTATAGGTGTTTCTATATGGGGGAAGTATTTGTACTTTTAGACAAAGATGTGGCTGGACAATTTTAATTAGAAATGAGGTCTGCTTTTTAACAACAACTCGCTGCTGCTGTTGACTCCAATTATGGCAACTGGTCCAGAAGGAGAAAAGCAAAAAAAAATGGCATGATCTGAAATTGGAATTACAGGATATGCAGTCTTTCCTTGTAACTAGCTTTATTTCTTTTGAGGATTTTTAACAGAGAAGAATTCAAAAGCCTTTGATTTTTGAATGGGTTTGGGTTATTTTAATTTTTTTTTTTGCTTTGTAGTGATACTTTGAATATTGGCTTACAGCTTGTGTCATGAAGTTCACTTGTGCAGTCCCAGATCTGCCATACTAAACTAAATTAATTTTTATTTTAAGGAGATGGTCATAAAATACATCTGTGTGTTCTTTCATGCTATAATCAATCAAGCCAAGTTGATCCTAATTAAGCCGTTTATGTGGCCTAAATGTACCATTGGTTCTCTTCTAATTATATGAGGAATTTCATCAAATCTATTTTTGGTAAAAGAATGGTGTTCTTGGAAGTTATTTTGCATGTCATGGTGTCTTTCAACAGGGTGAGAGATTAGTGGGAAATACTTTAATTTAGATACAGCCATTGTCTAGTAATTTTCTGATAGCAGAAGTAAGAATGTCTTTATTTCTTTAAAGGTTATTGTATATAATTATGCTATCAAAAAATGTTCAAGAAGCAGAAACGTTCAGATAGTATACAGTGAGTTCTCCTTATGTCTTTGCTAATTTAGGTTAAGATTTGATGCAATTGAGTGTTTGATAAGAGTTCCTTGCATGGGCAGGACCATAAGCAGATTAACAAACATGTTCCATGAGAATTCTTTAACTGTGTTGAAATGAAGGAAGGTAACCTAAATGTGGCCACTGCAATAATTTCCAAACTTTCCAAATAGCAGGGGCTTCTTTCCCTCTGTTTCTTGATAAGCAGAAGCTGAAGGCTTAGAAATCCAGAGTACATGGAGGCAGGGAAAAGGATTCTTGGTTTTGTTCTGTTCAGTGGTAGGAATAATCAATCTCATATTTGATCACAGATCTTAAGCTGTTCATGTGAAGTATTACACTCTGAAGCATGACTTTCTCTTTTTCCTAACAGATTGATGTTGCCCCCACACAGAGTAGTAGCAAAACTAGTACCTGTAGGATAGTGGTTAACTGCAAACTTTCCTCATGGGCATTGAATCATGGATGACAAATTACAGATTGGTAAACAAGTGTCCATTACAAATTATAAAAAATGTTTTTGCTTAACTGTTAGCCTTCTAAGAATTGTTTGATAAGCAAAAAAGCGAAAAATTTTGCTTCATATTAGAGTTTATTTGTTTTAAGGTTTATTTGTTTTAAGTTCTTGACTTGGAAAGTTGTACTGCAGCAAGAACAGTAGGGAAAAATGGTGTGTTTTGTACTCAAATGAAAAAAATCAGATTTTCTTCTAATATGAAGAGATGGCATGAAGTAAACTAAGTATGTTAGGTGTCAAACAAACTGCAAAGTTTGAAATGTTAATCTGAGTTTTGTTTGGCTGTGTAAATTTCAGTCCAAACTGCAGTATTGTTACTTAGTTTTTTTTGGGAATTATAACATGCATTCAAGTTCTGAATAACTTTCTAATGTATTACACTGGACATTACAATGTTTTAGTTAAGTAATATTACCTTTTTTAAAGTAATCTTTAAACAAGGGTAACCTGAAATGGCAGCTGTGGAGTTGAATTCAAGTCATCCAAACCCTTCCTATGCCTTGAAAATGACTACTGCCATTTCCAAGTGGGAGACATCCCAGAGCACCACCAGCACTATGGCTTATGGCTCTGATGCTTGGGAATATATCAATTATTATGGTCTTCATGCAGCTTCTCTTAGTTCTTTACAGTGGAGCAAGGCTGGGTGTTTCATTTCAGTTTAACTTCACCAAGCCCCAAAAGGTTTTTGTCTTTTTGCATTTGAGTAATGAAATAAAAGAGGACCTTAAAATGTCAGCTAATTCTCAAGATATATCTCTTGTCTAGATTTAGAATGTCATATTGAAAAGCTACTTATAGGCAAATGGTTGTGAATGGTTGTGAATAAATTTTTTCACAATGTGAAATGACTGAAAGTTACAAGACTTTTAAGGCAGAAATAATTTCTTGCATTTTATATGTTTGTTTCTCAATCTTTAGACCTTCAGCCCACTGATTTATTTTTAGTGATGTGAACAGATAAGAAATTTGAAAAGCTGTCTTTTATTACACTGATCTCCTACCCATATTTGAAGACACACATTAATTTTAATTTAATTTAGCATTTCAAATGAATCAGTAAATATTTTATATTAAAAGAAAAAAATATTTATTATAATGCTATATTTTTGGTATTGCATGTCCATGAATGGTATTGCATGTCCACTTGTGCTATAGTTTTGTAGAGAAATTTTTGGAAAATATTTTCCTTTATCCGGTATTACAGAAATCCTGTGATAAACCTGAACAAAACAGGTTTTGTTTTGTTTTTTTTATTTGCAAGTACCCTTAAAGTAGTAGTTTTAAGTTTCTATTAATATGCAAATTAATAATAATTTATTACTGTAATAGTTATGGAGAAAGCATCTCTATTTCTGTGTGATTTATCTTGTCTTGTTTCTTCATACTTCCATTGCATTTTCCGCTATGACTGAGGATTAGAAAAATTTCCTTTTCCATTATTGCAGGCTTACACTCTTGATTTTCTCCTTTCATGTTGGTAGAGCACATGTAGTAGAATGAATCCTTGTTTCTTTCAGATGTATTGTTAAGGTGACGTGTGCCTCACTGCTCTGAATCTCAAACAGCAGAGAAGGTTCATTCTCTCCTGTTTTATTTATGGGTAACTAAAATGTCCTTTTGTCTACAAATACTTAGAGAGCTGTGTTCCATCTGGACTTGCATATGGGAGATACTTTTACTAATTCATTGAAAGAGGAGTCCTCCAAGTGTTCAAATTACGACCATACAAGATTGGGAGTTATAAACCACTGTCTTAAAAGGACAGTAAATATTTTGTCTAAACTGGGAGTGCTTCTCCACTAGAGTCCTGGATAGCCAGCTACAAATATTAAGCTCTTCTGTCACAACCTGTTGGAAAATTCTAGGTCATGAGATATGAAATATTGTCTGCATGTTGTCTTGTTTTTCACATGCTTATACATGCCTGTTACAGGCTTGAGTGTATGCCCAGTCAGCATATGCATGCAGGAGATAAGTCCCTGAAGCTGTTGAAGGATTATTATAAAAATGAGCTATTTTTTATTCCAGAAAAGATAACCTAATATTCAAAGCAAGTATTTGGAACTATTTCCAAATAGATAATAATTAACATTAGACTGAAATAGAGAATAGGCTTAATTATTTGAAATCAAATAGAAAATTACTTTTTCATCAATATAGCTGCAAAATATTTTTTATGTGTTCCTGAGTTATTTCCACTATCTTTACATATGATCTTACTTTTAAAACATCAATTCTGTTTACTGTTTACTTGAATGACTAGGTTTGGGTAACATGGCAAAACCCCTTTGCATTTATAAAAGTGTATTTGCCTTTGCAAATACATTTCATGATATTTTTTGGCAGCCAGGGAATTGGAGCTCCTCTTCAACAGGTCCCCTTTCATATTGGCTGTTTAGATGAAATGGGGCATTGTTCAAAAGCAGTTTGAATACATGAAGATAAAAGGAAAAATAAATTGCTAGTAAGCTACTTGATTTCTACCTACTTTGATGATCTTCTGACTGTTCTGTGAAGTCCATTTGTGCAATCTCTTCATCTGTAAACTTTCCAGCTGACACACTGGCTCTCTAAACAATTGAGAATGGGAAAAATCTTTACTTTTAAATGTTCCCTCAAAGTGATGTGACAGTTGCCACATGAAGCGCTGAGAAGTTTTCAGTAGAGTGAAACAGAAATATTTATAGGTCTTTATAATGCAGCTCACCTGAGCTGCTAAAAGGGGAACAGAGGCTCTAAAGGCACAACTGCTTTTGTTTTGTAAGAGACAGAGCTATTGCAAATGCAGAAATTGTTACACTCAGTTGAGGCCTCCATCAGGTCAAAAGGGAGAACATTCACTAGAATCTCATCGCTTGTAGGGCACTAAGAACACTGTTCATTGTGCTGTGGTTTTGATTATGGGTAAGATGATCAAAGAACCAGAACAACATGGGAAAATAAATATTGCAAGGCTGTCAGTTGTGTTCCAGGCATGTTGGTAGTTCAGTAGCTATGGAAGTTACAGTTTTTGCAGGATCAGAAAAGACTACCATTGAAGTTTTATTTTTGGGAGGGAGATGATAAAATAATATCTTTACAGATTTTAGACAAATTTATTGTGAGAGCAAAAGTTGTGTCATCATGCTTTACCTTTCTATCTGCTCTTTTTCTTCTTAAGCCTAACTTAGTTTAAGTCCTGAATATTGGATGAATTGGCCAAATTTGACTAAAATAAATAGGTCTTGCTAAGGTCTCTCAAAAGTCCTCAAAACAGATAGACTGTGTGTGTGTAAAGAGCAAAGAAGTCAGCATTCAGGCCTGTGAGGAAGTGAGAGGCAGTGACGGATCACAGATGCCACTTTTCAACACACACACAGTACCCAGAGAGGTAAGAGACATGAGAGCAAGCGAGGGTACTTGCAAGAGTTGTGCAGAAGAGGAGAGGAAAGAATGCAGGAAAAAAGCCTTGGGAGTGCTGAATTGAGAAAAGTAATAGAAGGCATGTTGGCATGTTTGAAAACATTTTGGTTTGTTCAGTTCTGAAGGTATCACAATTCAGCCCCTTGGGATGACAAATAGGACAACACTATCCATGTGGCATGTGAAACCTGGGGGAAAAAAAAGGACTGTATCTTCTGGTTCTTTAAAACAGAATTACACCAGATTTATTCAACACCTGTCTGCCTTAAAAGGCTTGGTTACATAAAGGATGATTAAAAAATGAGTAAGTGGAATACTAGTGAGAAATAATTCAGAAACCAAGTTCAAAAATTCTGTATTAAAATTCAAAGCAAAAACTTAGAGAAAAAGAATTCAGATATATGAGTTGCATTTTACATTAACTACTTTAAAAGAAAAATATGATTTTTACCTTATGTCAATTCTGTTTTATAATTCAACTACAGAATAAAGCTCTTATGAGGTAACTTTATTTAAGTTTGCAAATGCCTGGAAGATAGTTGTAGGTGTAGTCTGCATCACAAAACAGATAAAAGCATACTTTTACTTTCCTATGAATTAGTTGAAAATTCATACCAAGTGTAACACGCCATTGTGTAGTTTTCATTTTTTACTGTGTCTGAAAAGAAAAGCACTGAAATATCATTGATGAACTCTGAACTGGCTGTCCTTTGCAATATGTACCAGGAGCCAGCAGGACAATGAGGAGCCTTGAGAGAATTCAGCACAGTCCTCTCACCATACCCTGTGCTAATCAAACAGCTTTCCCACCACTCTGACACATCTCCTGTGGCTCAGTTTAGAGTTGTTCACTTGGGGAAGGTTCCACATTGGCAGTGCTGCAGAGCTTGGTCAAGTAGATCTGGGATAAGTCCATGCAAGTTGATATCAGCTTAATTAAGTATATTATATAAACAGAAAAGTAGGGAAACTGTTCCATTTTTATATCAGTTTATTCAATTGTGTTTCCAGCAAGACAAACTGAAATTAAATTGAAATTCTCAGTTACAAGATAAGAATGCCCTTAGCATGGTCTTCTTTGGCATACTTTTAAGGACTTCTTGAAGGAATTGAAATTAGCTGATGAATTTTGAAATAATAGAATGGATGATCAAACAGGTTTTCAGTTAACATGAACTAAAAGTGATTGCATAGTAAAATGTCAGCCTCCTTTCAGGTAATGAATCAACACCCAATGAAAATGCCCATCCACACACATGTGCAGGTGTGAACCAATGTTCGGATGGCAGGAAGTAAGCTTACCTAAAATGACAAAATTCCAAAGGTCTTTTTGAGTCAAACCAGCATTTCTCTGGCTTTCAAGAAAAAGAAGTTGATAAGAAAGATACCAATAGCAAAAGTTTTAAAATGGGCTTTAAATTAGAGTAAATTTGAAAAGTAGACAGACGGTAAGGTTATGCCAAATCACAAAAATTATGTAAGTCCTGAGGGCTATAAAGTGATTATGGCGCACTGGGACACTGCAGTGAAGCAAAGTTATGCTTTTTATAACACATGGAACTCATTTCAGCATTTAAAAAGTATTCAGTGTGTCCCCTGGAATTTGAAACTGTGTTACTGATGTATTAGTGATGAACATATCCAAAAACTGGTAATAAATAAGAACTAGATAGTACAACTGGTGTGGGTCATCTGAATTAAAATCAGTTTCAGTCCAGGACCTTCCTCCAGAGCCCATTGTTATGGTAAGAGTGAGTGCTTTCAGTATTGCAGTACCTGACTCTTGCAAAAACACTCAATCTTTGGTTACCCAGTGGAGTAAAATCCAAAACAGGATTAAATTGCAGAGCCCTGGAAGACAATTATTTTCCCAAACTGAAAAACAGCACCTGGAATTGTATGAAAGTTAACTATAACTAGAATTATGGTAACACATTTTTACAACTGTAAAAGTAAAATAAATCACATCATAAGAAGTAACTTAATCTATTGCTGACATTTAACTTATGTTAACTCACATGTCAGCAGTAATAACAAGTAAGTTATAACAACTCTAGAGGTATCTTCAAACCTAAATAATTCTATGATTCTGTCATCAAATATCAAAATTGTACCACCACTGAGCAGGGAATTGGCCCTGACTGACATAATGATGCTGTGATTTAAGCCACCAACACGAGAAAAATCCATAAACATTAGTATGGATTATTACCTTTTATGGCTTATCTATTACTTAACAAAATACATCTATGAAGTAGAAAAAAACTCAATTTTTTACAAATTAGAGAAAATGTAGCTAACAACTGAAGTGTGGATTGAAAATTCATTCTATATTTTTAACTTGGTTTCATTATCTTCAGTTGAAAATTCATATGAATCAGCAAAGTGACTTGTTGTTTTCTAATGAATCTGCTTGTCTTTTGATCTGACTTTTGGTTATCTCCTGTATCATTGATTTTGATTGCAGCTTATTTCTGATTAAATAAAACAATATCCTGCTGTCCAAAAAAGGGGAACAGTTTTTTTAAACCATGCCTGCTGGAAATTGGATAAGCTCATTGCCTATTAGGAATCCTTTCACAAATACTGAATTAAAAAAAAAAAAAAGTGATCAGTAGGGTAAGAATGCTGTCTCTTGCCTGTATGCTGCAGAGAGTTGTTTACTCCTTCATGGTTACTAAAGGCTTACTCTACATTGGTTTTCTCCAGTGGAAAAGCAAACAGTTACTCTAAGTTTTCCTTTTACTGCATCTGTCTCATCCATCTCATATTTTTAAAAGTGAATGAAGACTAATAGGGAGTTTTTCCTTCATTCAGATATTCAGATAAGGTGGGTAATACAATCTAGAGAGTTGCCATAAGATTTTCTGGAATTTTACACATATCTATGTGTTTGATTATGCAGATGAGAATTGTATGTAAGCAATTAACAAACTACAACATCATTGAAATAGATATGACCATATTTATGATTTGATTAGTATTTTTTCTTTAAAGACAACACTCAACCTAGTAATTAATTTTGAACAAGTTGTTCTTCCTTAATGAAATACATTTAGTTTGTTTCTGATTTTATTTGCAGCAAGTCTTGCAACTTCATTACTATTCAAACAACATATCACATAGAGTTGAAAGGTGAAATCTAATTCTTTTTTCACAGTCTTCTTTGATATTCTGTGATTTTGGTATACTTTAATGTCGTTTGCTATATATGCTGAGAGTTTTTCTTCCTTTGAATAGCATGGAACAATTTATTGAGTGCTTTTCAGGGTAGGAATGTCAAAAAGTAGGTCAGATTGCTCAATCAGCTTTATCAATAGCAAGATTTTACAAATGACTGTCTTTACAAACCAACATCTTTATTCAGTCACAGAACAAAGTTTAAAAGCTTGTCACTGATGCTGTACTTAATAAAAATCCACCTTTTATATGTAGCTTTGCATCACCCCGTTTTTCACCTCAAAAGGTTTGCAGCAAATTTTCTTCTCTAACTTAAGGTGGAAATCTTTTCTTTCTTCTCTTGTTGAAGACTGCTAGTGTTTTATTGTGACCCTGTTTTTTCTCCCATTCTCAGTTGAGGGGAAAAAGATAAAAAGGATGGAACCTAAAGCATTCTTCCATACCATTCCCAAGCTAAACATTTCTTGTCTAAAGTTCTGCCTGATACTTCACATCTGCACCAGATTTAGCACTTCCCTGTATTCATGCTGCTTTTCTTTATTGCAGCTTTCTGAAATCGTACTAGTAAAGTGTTATCTATCATATTACAAGACGATTTAAATGCTCAATATTTTTGCTGAATTTATTAACTTTTATTAAATTTTTTCCTATGAGTGTGATATAATAGATGATAAAAATGTGAACTGGCTTCTTGAATTAAAAAGAATCATCCATAACTGTAGTGTGTGAAATTCTTCTAAAGAATCCCTTACAGGGATGGTCTAGAGTGCAGTGATGAAATATTGACATACAGATGCATCTTTAAAGATAGATTTCCAAATCTGGTAACAATTAATTGAAACTATACCTGAGCATAACAAGCATTCCTTACTTAAATAACCAGATCTCAGAGAGTTACTGCACAATTTTGACTAGTCTTGCAGAAGTGTTCCAACCTTTGGGATCTTTAACTGTTTACTTAAACTCTTAAACTCATTATTCCTTCCCTGAATTGATTTCTTTCAGCATTAACATTTACTTGGTCATCAGCAGTTCTATGGGTTTGATTTGCTTATATTTAAAGCAGTTTTTTTTCCTGGCTGATGAGCACTAAAGGGAGAACCAACCGTCTTTGCCAGTAAATACTGCAGACAATGGAAACATTATTTTGGAGGAAATGAGCACACTAGAAATATTAGCTGAAATGTTCAATGCTTCAAAAATGCAATGTTTTGTTTTATGCTGCAATGTATTATAATTTATTTCAGTATATGAATATAGCTTTGAATTAGCAGCTGTGTGTAGATAGTTGTGTTGGTGTCTTTTATAAAAACTCGTAAAAGATATTTGGTGGCTATTAAACCTTGATTTAAAATCCTATCTAAACCATCTCTATATTCTACCATACTTAATATTTAAAACACAACAAATTCTTACCTGTATGTATATCACATGCTTATGTAGTACTTATGCTTTCTGTGGTCTATTTAATTGCATAGTTTAAGTTCTTGAAGACAGGAATTGTCTTTGTCCTGTTCTAACAACAGAGTAGCTAATTCAGTGGTTATAGTGATGTCTGGAATGCTGAAATTTACTGCAATAAAATGTGGTCAAAAGAGCAGCAGAGCTGTAATTATTTTTTTAATTATTATTTCTTACGCTTTAAAATATTTATTTGTTTAATTTGTTAAGAAGTAACTGAATTTTAGACATTTTGGATAACCAGTCTGTCCAGATAAGCCTTTGCACACAGTAATGGTATAGCTGTATGTAAGAGGGTATCAGTATACAAACAGGAACGCATTTTATGTTTTATTAACTACCAACTGCTAAGAATTCAAGAACCTTCCATTTTGTTCTACTTGTGTGCATTGTTAGATACAGTTCCTATATAAATCTACTCTGAAACTGATTTTTATTAGATTTGTTAATGCTGCTTTTGAAAAAGTAGAGCAAGGGTTAGGTAGTCCTTTTGAAATTGAAGATACAGATGAGTTGATATGTTTGGGATATTATTTGCCAATGGTAAAGCTTATTAATAAAGTAAACTACTTGACTCATCTTAGTATGTATTTTAAAACAGGTGAGGCTAATGATAAGGATGTTCAGGTGGTGGAACTTCCCATTGTTGACAGCTTACACCCACGGCCACCCTATTTGCCCTTGGCTGTCCCTGAAGACTTGGCTGATAGACTAATTCGTGTACATGGGGATCCTGCAGTGTGGTGGGTCTCACAGTTTGTGAAATACTTGATTCGTCCACAGCCTTGGCTAGAAAAAGAAATAGAGGAAGCCACAAGGAAACTTGGTTTCAAACATCCAGTGATCGGGTGGGTATTTAGTTTTCTTTTTAACTGTTTGCGCTTTAATATGTGTGTGATATGTAGTGATTCCTGTTCAGAAAAAAAATTGTTTTATGATGGTAATCAGAGTTTC
Organism: Parus major; assembly: GCF_001522545.3. Classification (NCBI taxonomy): domain Eukaryota; kingdom Metazoa; phylum Chordata; class Aves; order Passeriformes; family Paridae; genus Parus; species Parus major. The sequence continues at coordinate 22,438,543 of NC_031774.1, read as the reverse complement.
AAAGTATTTTTGTGGGGAGAGAGGGTGATTTCTAGATGAAGCTCTTATTTTTTAACTGTGAATAATACAAGTTGATTACAAGTACTTCTTCAGCACACTTGTCTACCTGTAGCTGAACAGACATATAAAAAGCAGCTCAATAGAAGGTTTCTTAACACATCTTCCACATCTGGTAATACAGAATTTCATTAATGCAATTGTCTTACAGCTTGTATTCCAGGCACTTTACTGTCTGTTTCTTCTTTCCAGTGCCTATAACTTTTATGTTTGAGGAAAAAAATTAATACATGCCACAATTCACAATTAATTTTATTACTGGCTACATATGAACATGGAATGTGCCTTTCCCTTCCCTGCTGGTGTTTTCGCAGTTGTTATTTCTCAGCAATAATTGTGAATTGGAAAGGTCTCTATGGGGAGATACAGGGAAAAGGAACAAAAGCAGCAAAAAGCAGCTTGTGGGAGAAAGGTTTTTCCATCATGTAGTGTGAAAAATGTTGCTGCTGCTGTGCTGGAGTCTTCTTCCTTTGCCAGAATTTCCTTCAGTCCTTAAACTTTTTTTTTCTAGGATTACACAGTAGTTTGTCCAAATGTTAGTTGGCTTTTGACCTTGAGCCAGTAGGGCACTTCACCTCTGCTGTATCTGAACACTTGTTACATTTTAAGGAGTTCCAAAAAATGCATTTGTAACTACCTTAATTCAAACTATGCATTATATGATGCGGATATTCCTGTTTTCCTTTTGACCTGTATTGATCAAGCATTATCTATCTACAGTAGATAACTTAACCTTGTGCACAAAAGGAATGCCACTTTATATGCTATAATTCAATGTCCTTCATTCCTTTCTTTCAGTTACCCTTTGCCTACATTGTCAGATTATTTTATTGCTTTTGAGAACAGACTAACTTCATATTGTCAGTGTGTCTTGATGGACGTGGATGAGTTTTAATCCATCCTTATTTTATGTAGGGATTCAATTTAACATTTCATTTGCTGAAGCATGTATAGTAGTTACAAATAGAATTCCTGATTTCTCCCTTTTTCCAGTGTTCACGTCCGAAGGACAGACAAAGTAGGGACAGAGGCAGCATTTCACCCCATTGAAGAGTACATGGTACACGTGGAGGAGCGCTTTGAGCTGCTTGCTCGCAGGATGCATGTTGATAAAAAAAGAGTCTATTTGGCTACAGATGACCCTTCGTTGTTGCAAGAGGCAAAATCCAAGTAAGATGAATTATAATTATATTACAGTTCCTTCCTTCCGGTTGGCTTTACAGTTGCTGAGTATTGTGCACCGCAAGTTTTAGTGTAATTTTTGGTTTTAATCCTTTATTCAGTTAAGACTGCACTTAATTTTCAAGTGATTTTGATTTTTCTCTCAGATATTCCTTTTTTAGATTTTTTTTTTTTTTCTCCCAAGTATGCTTTTCAAAGCTTAATGTTAAAAATCTAGGAGAGCTGAGCAAGATACCTGTGACTATGTAAAAACAAATCAATGCTGTAGAAAGGAGGTAAATAAAAATAATATACATATAAATAATAGAAATTTATTTTAATATAAAGATAAAAAATAAACTTCTTACTGAACATACATATTAAAAAGAAACTAATCAGAAATATTGTAAAACCTGGTTGATATATTAAGAAGTATATGAAACCTGTCCAAAAAATACCTCTCTGTGAACAGTTGCCAAAGGAATTTTTATAGTTGGGTTGAAAAGCTTATGATGAAGCTCTTCTCTCTTTCAGGAGGCCTTCTATAGTGATAGCATAGAAGACTTTAATCATACATGTTGAATAATTTTGACCTTAAATATAGGACTTGTTACAGTGTCTGTCCCCTTTTTTGCTCTGTATCCTCTTCTAGCTCTCTAGAAAATGGATACATGGTAAACATTCATTTGCTCCTACATGGCCTGTATTTCCTTGTAAATGAATACTGCTAATTAATTAATTAATACTTTCTAAAATCAAAGCAACTCAGTAGTGGTAAATTATTGAACTGTTCTATTCTTGGTGACATTCTTGAAAAAATATATAAGATAACATACTACATAACAAATTTTCTTTTGCATATGCAAGGTAAGCAGAAAATGTCATTTTTTAGTAGAAGAACTTTCTACAGCATTGAAAACCTGTCTATTTCAACTGTGCTGTTTCTGTTTTTCTTTCTTATCTATAAAAGGCTGCTGTTTAAAATGATGGTGTTTTGTAAAAACTAAATGAAAAAACTCAACTCCAGATGAAGGCAACCTAATCCTTCCTTTTTTTGTATGTGTGCTGGCAGAATACAACTGTAGCACTTCATTGTTTAGATTTGCACTTTAAAAGACAGGTAATGCAAAGTTGAGGTTATAATATTTAATTAATTATATTGTCCTGACTAACTTTAATAACTGTTTGTAACATAACAGAATTCAATATTGATGTAACAATTTTAGTTAGGCATTTTTCTTTCTTTATTTTAAATTTCAAACCTTAGCATTCTTTATGAATAGTGACATGCTCTACCTATATAATCCCAAGTTTGTAATAGCAACAAAAAATAATTGTAGAATTGTAACTTATTCAGTAAAAGAATACTGAATTTTATTAAGAATTACAGGTCAAGTCCATTCCGAATCACAATTTTACTTTAATATGGTAAGATACAACTCAGTCATACAGCATTAATTTTATGTTTTTTTCATAAAAGGCATAGAATCTGTAAGTATTGAAGAATTTTTTGTGTTACTGCTGCATTTTCAGGTCACAGCTTACACTGAAACATAATTTCCTACGTTGCTTGCACCCTACTGTTGCTTGCAGCTTCAGATCCCTTGAGTAGAAGGCATTTGAAACTTCCTGTGATTTCACAGAAAGCAGGATGCAATTTGATGTTGGGGCATTTAATAACATCTGAAGGCAGGTTAAGGTCATGTTTTGGCAGCAAAGAAGCTTTTCTTTCTCTTCTTGTGAAATCAACTATAAATTGGTTTACGCTTCTGACAAAAATGTTCTAGTCACATTGAGCTACCAAGCTTTGATAGAAACAGCTGTCACATTGCAGTAGCTTATGTTGCATTCATTATTTGGTGCAATAATATTAGTAAGTACTAGGTACTGTATCTCTCTACAAGAGAGTGACTGGCTGTCAAACAGCGTTGGCATTTAAGTAAAGAACATTTAGCCAACATTCACATGAATAGGCATGTTGTTTCTAGCAAGGGAAGTATTTTAAGCTATTCATGGTCATGAAAACAGAAATGTTTTGACTTAAGATTCAGAAACTTCCCTTGCAGTCAGATGTCTACCAACTGCAAATAGAGCAGTACAGATAGTGCAGTCACTGCCACCAGTTTGTAGAGTTTTTGTGTTCTATTTCCAAAAGAAGGAAAGAAGTGATATATTTTCAGAATTAGGATCATGTAAGAACAATTTTAGTAGAGAGTAGAAGGTTTGAGAGTTCAACAACTGTAATGATCAGGGGATTAAAGTATTTGACAGCTTCTGGTAAGCAGAGTTCCTGGTATTTATGTTGGGTAAGTGATGTGTTAGGGATGGTGTAAATTGCTTTTTCTTTGGCTGATTTAATAGTTTTCACATGCAAATTTTTGAATGTCTAGTACATGTGTTTTCTAGTCTGTAATATTACTTACAGTATCTTCACTCTCTAAGGTATTCAAAATAATGCAGATTATATATACATAAATTCTTAGGAGACCATATTTAATATATATCTGGTTTGTATATGAACCTATTTCAGTGTCTTCTTTTGTACATGAGCACAAATCAAATTCTTCCTTCCAGAATGTTTACCTGTAAAGTCATCTGTATTTTCTTTTTTCTCCTTTTTTTACTTCTCCCTTTCTACTATCTGTAGTTTGGCTAGCCCTCCCCAAGTCATAGTATGCCAGATATATAGAATTCAGCAATGCTTCAAAGTACTGGAATCTGATGAACAGCTCATAAATTTTCCAATTTCTTCTAGAGCAAGACCTGAGAAAACACATTATTTCTTACTCAATCTGTTTATACTCCCAATCTTCTTTCAGAGGGAAGAAAATTTTCAGTGCGGTTCTGGAAACTTCCACAGGCCTAGCAATTGGAACAGGAGCCTGGGACTCAGGCACCTGCAGTGATAAGCTGTAGTTACACAAGAACGTGGATCAGGTTCTGAAACCAAACACAAACTTGAAACAGTCCCATACCTGTGCTTGATTTCTATTCTTATCTGAGGGTGTTAGGTACAGGAAGGAAAGATTTTTAACTCTCTCTTCCCCACCTTCTTTTGATTTCTTTTTTCCCTTTCTAATAAGATGAAACAAAATAAATTTTTCCTGCCCTGTACATAGGTTTCAAGAATCTATTAGATAGCTTTAAAAGAACTGGGTATTATTTTTACATATGTGGAAGAGATACACTACATATATGTAATCCAATACAAGGAAAACAGAGTTGTGCCAGTTTCCATTATTTGGTTTTGTCTTTGAGCAGGCTGCCCAAGGAAATATAATGCCACTGTCTCTGGAGGTATTTAAAAGTCATGTAGATTTGGCACCTTCGAGATGTGGTTTAGTGGTGGACTTGGAAGTGCTGGATTTGTAGTTGGACTCAATGGTCTTAAAGGTCTTTTCCAACTTGAATGATTCCATGATTCACAATCTGGGCCTTTCCTGTTTCAGAGAAGAGGCTATGTGAGTAATGCTAGAAGGCATTGGACACAGTATTGTGTTTTGGTGATTCTGTCAATAAAAATATGACAACTTATAATGTCTGAATCATTTTCAACACATTCAGGAATCCTAGTAATAGGATTGTGCCTAATTTCTACTTTAAAAAGAAAGAAAAATGCCCAAAACCTTAAAATGTAAGCATTACATTAATCATAATATAAATACAGATGGAGAAGGGAGGGAAAGAAAGCAAGAGCTAACTATACAACTTTGGTAGTTTTATTTCCTTTATTCTTTGCAGTCCTTGTGGCAAGAATAGCTTCAAATAGAATCTCAATCACTGTAGTGAGTGGGAAGAAGAATTAAATGCAGGAACTCAGTGGGCCATATACAGCTTGAGAGGAGTGTGCACCTGGCCTTCTGTATTTTTCTTTATGCTCTGCTTTCAGCCTGTGTTGGAGACAGGATAGTGGACCAGAAGATTCTTTGGTCACACTGAGTATGGCTGCTATTTCACTCACATTTTAAAAGAAACCTCTTTTCCCAAGCATTGTGTGTGGGAAACAACATAAAAGTGCTTGATTGAAAACTTAACCATGAGAGTGGATAAATTACAAGCTTTGATGATTATTTTGAAGAGTGGGCTCTGAAGCTGTTGGTTAGAAGAGTTTGGATCAACTTTATAAAACAGAATTGAAGACCAGATCTAACAGCATCTCAGCAACTGTTTCAGAATAAATGAAAGAAGGCGAACATTTTAAATGTATGCATAAAAAAGATGTGTAAATATTTCTCACCTTTTGCTTTTTACCAGATCAAATATGACACTTTTTTCCTTGTGGTTCATTCCTTAAAGTTATTAGAGTGATCTTTTGCTAGTAAGAAACCAAATTCTTCAAGAAAAGTTCTTTTGTGTCTGCTCAGCATATGGATTCTGATTTTTCAAGTCTGAATGAAATGATTAATTTTAGTGATATTCCTGACACCAAGAACTTGCAAAGGGGTCTGCAAATATCTTTACCATGTTCACTGTCCCTAGAAATGCCATCTTCTGTTAAATGTTCTTTGTGTTGCTCCATTTGCAGTTGTTTTCTTGAGATAAGACTGATGCTTATCTCTGTTTCTCAGCGAGGTCTCAGAGTAGAGTATGATGTATTTTTGTTTGGTCTGTACTTTTTTCTTCCTTTAAAGAAACCAAAAAACTAATATGATTAACCCAATGAAAATGATAACAGAATATGTGACAAATATTGTGGTGTCATCTATTTTGAGAACTGGTTAAATATTGACAAAAACTGTTAGACAAAAAAAGATCAGAAATAAAATTTAAATTGTGAGAGTTCTTACTGAAAATCTATTTTTAACTTCAAATAAGCTGTTGTAATTCCTCAGAAGGGATATTAGCAGTTATTTTATTTGCCTTCTCTTTCTTTTTTCTGTTGATTTTCTATTAATTTGTTTCTTATTGTTTTTGATTGTAACTTTTCCTGACCTTGATGATCACATACACCCTTTAAAACTGTCCCATACATTCCACATTAAAAGTGGACATTTTGCATACAGTATTTTGATTTGCTCTTGCGATAAATTTACTGATTTGATAGTCACAAAAGGCAACTATGTTTGTCCATTTCACTTTTGAATACATTTTCCCCGTATTTTTAACACTAAAATGGAATAAATTAGGCATGTTCTTAGGAATATTATATTAGCTCTCTTGCTGTCTTATATAATGTATTGATTTATATTTACAATGAAATTACAAATTTGAAAAAAAAAATTATTTATATATATATATATAGGTTTTTTTATTATAAACTGTGTAATAATAAGTGTAGTTGAAATTTTGTAGCTGGCTGGTAGTCATGTGAGTTGCACTTAATGATTGAAATATAATTGCTCTGTAATAGCAACATAGTTACCACCTTTGTTACATCTGTAATAATTGCCTTTGATGGGGAAGATTGAAAATTTAATTATTTAATTAATATTTTAAATTATTAAATGTTTAATTAGTTTAATTTGTGCTTCTTTCCACAGTTTCTTTCCGATTTCAGCTCCCCATTACAGAAGTGTAATTTTTTTGAGAAATTTTCAATATTTTAAATAGATTTTAAAATAATTTTAAGTTATTGTTATATGATAAAATCTTTTAATATCATATAAGCTAAGGTTTCATATTTAAAAAAAATATTTTGATTTAAGGTAGTATTAATTTTTTTTTGTAATAAGTCAACAAAAGTGTATTGGCATAGAATTCTACATTTAATTCCTTTTGACCAGTGAATTGAAAAATTCCTTCTCCATATGGCCTTACAAACTGTGAAAGACTTTTTATTCTTTTCATTAGTTTACATGCATTTATTTAATATGTCTCTTTTACAGGTGACTGTTCTTTTTGCACAGTGTCCTAATCAGTATCTAATAGTCTGGTAATAAATGTAGCCTAGTAAATTCAGAATCCCATATCCTGTTTAGCAGTAGAGAAAACTTAGTGATCTGAGTATATTTGATCTAAAATCAGCATCATTTGCAGAATGTGATATATACTTCCTGATATTTCTTTCACTTATACTTTATGTATCATACAGATTTACAGGATCTTTTTATGTAATTATTTTTTCTAGATAAAGAGAGGGCATGCTCGGAGGCAGCAGTGACATTCTAGAGGGCTCAGCAAAATTGTAATTAATTTCCTGTAAAACAGAGATTCACTTAAAACAAATTAACAACCCTATCTTGCAGCAGAGGTAATGTTTCTTAAAAAATACGTAGAACAATGCTATTAACTGTGTATTGTATTTTCGCAGGTATCCAAATTATGAATTTATCAGTGATAACTCCATATCCTGGTCAGCAGGACTCCATAACCGATACACTGAAAACTCCCTAAGAGGTGTCATTCTGGATATTCACTTTTTGTCTCAGGCAGACTTCCTGGTCTGTACATTTTCATCCCAGGTAAAGTGCAGTGCAGACACAATGTTGATTATATGTACCAATTCTAAATCTTAGTTTTTTTCATGCCTCTGTTTATAAAAATCCGTTTTAAGATTAAAAGCAATGCAAAAAGTCACCAAGCAGTATTTTGTAGCTAATATGCTGATCCACCTAATTCACAGATGGCAAGATATGATCTCTCTCAGACTGACTGATGGTTTTTTACTTGCTGTTGTTGTTATTCCCTTCAACCACACATATTTGTACTGTTAGATGGAAGTAGACACAAAACTCAAAAGTTAAAATGCACTTGAAAACAAAATGTTTTCCACAGCCTCAAGTGTAAATTTTCTGCTGCACTGTAATGACAGATAGGTAGCAAGCACAATATTAATGTTAACAAAATGGTCAATACAGTGTTCTATTGACTTTGACAGCCAGAATTCGTTATAAAATTGCTGTAGCAAGAAGATAGCAAAACTACAAAAAGTATAGAAAAGCCTCTTATACCCGAATCATGCTTGTGCATACACTTTATTTACCATTCACCACATCCTGTAGAGAGAATGACATTTTATAGCATATTTAGAAGGTTATTAACACAGGCTGTTTCAGACCAAAGACCTGAGTAAAATCCAAAGTAAAAATCCTCACTAAGAAGAGCTGTCAGGAGCCATCCACTGTAGTGCTAATGTTTGATTTAGCTGAAGCACATCCACTGAATGCATATCACAGTGAAAGAAACAAAACCTACGGCTGTAGTTCCTAAATGCCACAAGTGCATTGGTGTACAGGCAATTTATAGGCTGAAGGAAGAATTATGTAGTCTTGGATAAAAACTTAATGAAAAATCTCTAACGTTTTCTGCCTTTATTATATTCAGATAGCTGTGTTAAAAGTGATAAGTGTTTGCTTTAAACAAAACCTTGGGTATAAATAGAGTTTAAATATTGCTGCAGATGGCTTGGTCAGAATATATTGTAATTGAATTTTAAGTATTGGAGTCATTTTGAAAGAAGAATATGTGTTTAAAATACTTCAACACAGTTAAGGTGCTACAGGTTGATCAGGACTTCTGGGGGGCATCTGATGCAACCCCCTTTGAGGGTACCTTTGAGGTACATGGTGCCTTTGGGCTCAGCTCTCATTCTCTTTCACCATGCATTTGACAGTAGACTTGTTTATTGGATAACATATTTGGTTTTCCAGAGTTGCAGAAAATTCTACTGAAGTATAGGAGATCAAATATTAGAGTGTTACTGTCAATAGCTGGACTATGAATTTGGTCCAGTAATTAACTTAATCTGTTCTAGGAAATTTATTGTCCTTTAATAATTCAAAATCCTCAAAAATAATTTAATACCAGTTTTTCTGGGCATGCAACAAGGTGGATCTCTATAGAATCTTCATATGTTGGGCTTTTAAAAGGACTATGGCAAGTTTTCCCACTATTCTTAAAGTTTCATTTTAAGGTGTTTAAAATTTGATTCTCTTATCTCTAACAATTGAATTGCTATCCTTGTCCATTCATCACTTAAATAAACTATTTGATAGTTACTTTGGCATTGAAGGTAAGAAAAATAAGGCAGTAAATGACCATCTTTTGTCCAATAGGTATGAAGAGAAAGTGAGGTTAAATTATTTCCATTGTGGTTTTGGACTTTCTCATTAATCAATTCTATGCTGACTTTTGTTTCACATTTTTTTCTAAAAGACTAGAAGAATAGGTTTCCTTAAACTGCTGTTGTTAAGGAATTAGTCTTGTCATGTAATGGAAAGTCAAGGGTCCTAGCTTGGCACTATATTTCAGCAGCATCACATTAATTGAATAGATTAATTTAATTTTCTAGAAAAGCCACATGGGATAACATAGTGGGAGAATTAAGATTACACATAAGAACAAAGATTTCTTTTTTTTTTTTTAAAAATCTCTTTAGTCTTCATTTAGTCATAGCTCCTTCTGCCATAATTTCCTTCTGGAAGTTACTAGTCTTTGTATTTTTCATTGTACAGGTAAGTATACAGGCTGCAGAACAAGGGATCTGAGAATTAAAAATGGAAGGCTGGCTTTGGCTGGATTTCTGCACGTGGATGTTTTGCCTGCTGTTTGTCCTCAACAGTTTACTGTTTAGTCACCCAGATCTGGTGATACAAAGAAAATAGCTGCTGAGAGGAGATGTTGAATGTTTTGTGTCCTGTTTTAGCAGGACACACTTGCTAAAAATATTTCTACTGAAAAGATTTACAATCTTTATAGTGTGTATTATGTGTGTCTGCTTCCTGGGGTACACACACATACAGAGAACAAAACAAAAACAGTCACAGAGGCTATAAAATAAATAGCCTTTTTGCAAATATATGGGTAATCAAATTTGTTTCTATATTATGGTGTGTAACAGGTACTTTGAAATAATTAACTTCAGACTGATCTTCGAAAGGTATTTCTGAAAAGTTGTTTTAAAGTTCAGATGCAGAGGGATAAAAGGAAATCTATTACATTTTTAAAGCAAATACCTCTCTCAAAGGAGCTAAGAAAGTACAAATATGTCTTGTATGACTGATCAAAGTTCTATTCACTGCATCTTCAAAGGGAGAAAATAAAAGTAAAATCAAGCTTTACTATATTAACATAGACTGAAAATTTATGAAAAAGCTCAAATGCTTCTTCATACTGAAGAAATCTGCTGTATTGTTAATCAGCTTTTATCAAACTTATGCAAAATCAGAGAAGGATACAGTAATGGAGGTCAGAAGTCAGAAAAATCCACAGTAGTCAAGTCAGACACCTGACAGAGAAGAGCTTTTTAGCCAGCTGTTGAAAAAGTTTTTTTCTAATATAGTAGTAGACTTTTGTGTTTCTGGCAACTCTGGGAAATAGAACATCATTCTGATGTGGGAACATGTGTTCAGTCTGAAGAAAATTCCCTTCATAAAATGGGATACAATGACAAGTAAAAATGCATCTTTCTTCTCACCAACATAATTATTTTCTTGACAGAATTCAGCTTCATTTATTTTTCTTCTAAGTTGCCAGCAGTCACAATTCTGTCACTGTTCTAATATAAAGAGCACTTTAAAGCCTTGGACTTACGGAACTGTTTGGTTGTGAAAATTTGAGCTTCCTTTAGGAAGTAAATGCAAGGTCTCATTATTGCAGGATAAATTTGAAAATGTAAATTCTAAAGGTTCAAAGGGAAGTAAAATACAATTAGTAGTAGTAGTAGAAAAAGTAAATTAATTATTTTTTACATTTGATTGGCTACAGATCATTAATTTTAAAAAGCAGAATTGCTAGTGTTCATATAGGTGTTTTTTGTTTTATACTGAAGAGTACACTGTACTAATTATTTATCTATGTATTTATTTGTTTGTTTACTAAATCTGATCACCAGAGCCCAGTTAAGATTCTGCAAAATTAGTAGCAAATATGCAGGGATTCTGTGGGGCTTTTTGGCGGGTTTTTCAGTTTAGTGTTGCTTGGTTTTTGAATTTTTTGGGGGCTATTTTTGTTAGTTGGTTGGTTATGTGTTTTTTTTGGACCCAGCCATTCCAGACCCTGATACTCTTGGAAATGTTATTGTGCACTGGTTGTTGATTTCTGTGGTATATTTCAGTCACACACAATATTAATGACTTCTGTTTTTATTTCTAAGGTTTGTCGAGTTGCCTATGAAATTATGCAGACATTGCATCCAGATGCTTCGGCGTATTTCCATTCTTTGGATGATATCTACTACTTTGGGGGACAGAATGCTCACAACCAGATTGCTATTTATGCTCATCATCCACGAACTGCTGATGAAATTCCTATGGAACCTGGAGATATAATTGGAGTAGCTGGAAACCACTGGGATGGTTATTCAAAAGGCATCAATAGGAAATTAGGAAGAACAGGCCTGTACCCATCCTATAAAGTTAAGGAGAAAATTGAGACAGTCAAGTATCCTACATACCCAGAGGCTGACAAGTAGATTAAAAGGAAGACATTCAGAAGTTATTATAATAAAACTCAATTTTGATTGGTTCAAACCAGTCAACAACACACTAACTATTGGTTTCTATGGGATTCGAATTTGCATTTTATCATGCGGTTAAAATCAAAGCCTTTGCAATGAAACTGGAGAAGAAACTGAGAACAAGTGGATGGGCTGTTGTCTGAACTTACTCTTAAACATTTTTGTTATATGCACTCTCACACATGCACACACAATCCCACGTACAACAGGAAAACTGTTGTTTTATACTTCTTGTCTCTTTTCAGGAGTTGTCCCAGTCATTAGTCTTACGTGAGCTTCGGGCTCTTTCCTCCGCCATTAATTGACAATAATGTTCAGACTTATAACACTGCCACATTGTGTAATTTGAGTGACATGAACATATTTTGTATGTGCAAAATTTGAAACATGGTGCCTATATTTGAAAAGTTTGTGACCTTTTTAGAAGAGCCATGCCTGTTTCACAATGGGCAAGAGTCCACTTTCATCTGGTGTTACCATGACCACTGAACTTGCTTCAAACGACAGATTCAGATTTCAGACTAGATTTCTTTACAAGTATGGGGTTTTTTTAGCATTCCATTGATTACTTCTCATAATTAATAAAATAAAGGTTACATTCATCAATAAAGTAGTCACTGTCTCTTAGGAGCTTTTGTAAACAATGCCATGAACAGATTCTTTACTACTGGTAATTTCTAGACATTGCCTTAGACTGAAAAAATTCAACAACACAAAATCCACAAAAGAAGGAAAAGCTAGCTGGAGTTTCATTGAAATTTAAAGCACTTGTGTAGTACAACAGTTGTGTAGGGCACAGTGCTGCTCAGCTTTGTGGACAGTAGGTTACAGCAGGATTACTTCAGTGGCTAAATTGCTTACATTTACACTCTGACACAATTTACTTACCTTTTCTGTTTCTCTTCCAAAAATAATTCAGGGTTTAGGTTATTATGGATGGCCACTTAGCATTTTGGCACTGAATGTAATTACTTCTAAGTAAAATACTTCAGGTTATCCCATTTTTAGAACCTGTCAGTCTGGACTACTTTAAAAAAATCTAACAGCTTACCCAAAAATAGTAGGTTACAATAAAATATACAAGGATGAATTTTTATGCATGTCATAAGATTGTTAGTAATTCTTAGTGTTTTGAAATCTCTTGCCAGTCAGCTCTCATTAAGAAAAGAGATAATTTACAAAATAATTTTACAAATAAATTCATAGATTTGATGGTTGTATATATAGATACATATAATATGTAGGATGACAAGAGATTGTTTCCAAATTAAAAAAAATATTTAATAGCATTTTATAGCTTCCAGTGCAATCCAGTTTGGATTACTGGAAGTACAGAAAATGTTTACTGTTCAGAGACTCAGAAAATGCCACATGAATAAAGGTTAAAACAGCATGGCTAGTTGACCTTAGCACAGCAAAAGTATATTTAATTATGTTTATGAATAGACCAAGGACAGTGTTAAAATAATGAATGGATGCACTTGACCATGAATAAATTTTAGGCTGAAAACTAAAAGGAAATCTCTGGCAATGTGCAGTTCAGCAGCAGGCTTCCAATTGAAATAGTGGTGAGATGGAACTGGATTGGTATGTGAAGGAATTACAAAGCAGTACTTTCTGGCATTTCTTGCAGGACTGAGCCTGTAAATCCCCTCCAGTAATGTGTCCCTCAACTGAAAAATTATTTTGTCTCTCGACAAAGAATAACAAAATCAAAGTTGAAAATCTCTGGGGGGAAAAAGATACATTTACTGTAGTGTTAAATAGACATATCTGTGAAAATGAGCTTGGATACCAATTGAGATTTAAAGACTGATTGAAGGGTAATGGAAAATTAGTAAAAGCAGCCAGGAAGTGCAAAAGATGAATTTTTGTGACAAAAGATGCCTAGAGTCAACTGGCGTTTCTGTATTTTGGAGCTACCAAGGAAGCAATTTTATGTTAGTTTCCTGCCTAAGTGATGCTGGCAAATTTTCCAGTAATTCAGGCAAATGTGGTATTTCAGAGGTACAAATGCAGGCTAAATAATAATTATTTTTTTTATACTTTATTTTGAATTGTACATATACTACTACTTTCCTTTTCAACTTGAAAAAAAAAATCCAAACCCCTGAACATTTCTTCCTCAGCGATTAAGTCAATGCAGTTTATTTTTGGGAAAAACTACTTTAATTGTTTCTCCACAAATACTACATTAGCTAATTTATATAGGTTTATAGATTTTGAAAATGTTTTGTTTTTAAGCTGTTTACTTACAGCTTCGGAGCCCATCATTTCTAGCTCATTTCTTAGAGTGTGATTCAGAAATAATATTCAGAAATAAATTAACACTAAAATCTTTCTGTAGTCAGGTAACTCAGTTAAAAATACAACGGAAGAAGGTAAATAACAGAATACCTAAGGTGAGCCCAAAGGTGAAAGCAGGTCTTCTGGTGTGGTAATGACAAAACAGAACACTGGTGTTGTAGAAGCTGCACCTATAAAATGTGGCAATTCCTCAGCAGACTGTATCTGACAAAACATTGGCATGGCACACATGCCTCCTTACATATTCTAAGTACCTAATGAATAATTAGGTCATCATCTTTGAGAAAATGATCATGAAATGATACAAAATTATAGCATTACTGTTAATAATTCAGAAATGTACGACTGTAGATGCTATGATCTTATCCCCCTGGGTCATATGATCCTCTAGTGCTTGAAGTTCAGTACTTCTCAGAGGAAGAAATCTAGCAATACCCTGCTTGCTAGATGCATGTTTCTAGAGATTTGTTTCCTTTAAGACTACCAATTAGTTATATTTTGGAATCCTGGGACATTGGTACATGAAAACTGATTTTGTTTTATATTGAACAAAATGAATACTTGAGACTTTATTCTCGGTGTAGTCAGGTCTATATCAATAGAAGGATTGATGAGTACATGGAAAAGAGACCCCCAGATTTTTATTGTAGCTCACAGAAAAGTGAAATAATAGGAAATAAAAATTTTGTCTTGAATACCTGGGAGAAAGCTGAATCTTTTGAAGGCTATGAACTCATTAAGTTACTAGCCAGAATGCCTGTGAGGAGGCAAGCATACACTGTGTTTCTTCTGTTTATCTTGTAGCTCTGCAGCAATCTAGTCTTGTAATTTTTGCCTCATACCAAACCACCTTCTCTGCTATCCATTAAACAATAAGCCTTCAGATGCCCTTAAACAAGCACTGTTTAATTAAATTTTTTTCTCTCTAAGAAACTTTGGTGCGTGTGTTTGCGTTGTATGCATGTTGCATACATAAAACCCAATATGAACAGCACTCTTGCGTTCTTTGTGATTTTGTGTTACCACCATCACATTCTCTGTAAAAACTTACTTGCCAGCTAAATGTAACCTTTGGAAACCGTATTCTTCGTGCTGCTTGGAAGCTAAGAAATTTATTCTGAGTGGTTCAGTGGTCTTCTGTGACATTGATATACCACTGACCTGAGTTCTTGATTTTCAGGCCAGCCCATGGTCAAATGCGTGGGATTTACAGGCTTTCTCTACCACCATCCTGCCCACGTGAGCTGCTGAGTATTACAGATTTGTTAATGAAAAGTGATATTTTATTTCAAAGTTTTTACATATTTTTAAATGTTTACCTTCAGATTAGTCTTTTTTGTTTAATTCTATCACTGAACTTTAAGAAAACTAGGAAAAACAAAAAGATTTTTCTCCTTTACCAATTTTCTGAAAGGAGATCTGGTGGTACCTTTTTTTACAGGGAGATATTCACAATGTAAATGTTTACTTCATAATGGGTTTTATGTTTCTTTGGTTTGCAATTATAAAATAAGGGTCTTCTGAGCTAGGAACATAATAGAAAATAAGTGGAAAATTTTCATGACAAATTCTTGATAGGGGGAGGGAGATTTTTCTTCCTGCCAGTGGAATAGCACCTACCATTTGGAACCTTTTCATAACAGTGAATTGAACTTGGTTTTTCCAGGTCATTAGTTTCTTCACAATGTAATCTCTGATGTGACAGAGGAATCCAGATTAAAATAATTTGCTTAGTTTGGGAAATGGAAAGGAGAGGGAATTTAGTAAAACATGATATTGTGCTTTTAATATGAGTTGCTATATCACCTTATAAAGCCACAAATAAACATTTCTGTACTGGGTGAAGGGCCTCAGCTAGTGAAATCGTATATAGACTTTGCAACCCTCCTTTTGATTTTGCCTAACACCAGTCCAAGTTGTGTATAAACATCATGGTCATATTCTGATTCTTGTTTGTTATTATTGAAACTACAGTTTCATTCCTATTTTGGTGGCACGGGAGCAGGTTGTCAAGGGGCTCAAAAAGTTAGTTTTCTTATTGCATGGAATTAAAAGTGCATTTAAAGCTAATTTAAATTCTACTTTCCTAAGGTGCCCCTAGAATTGTAATTGTAGTCTCCAGACTTTTGTCAGGGTTCTCTCTATCTACCTGCAAGCTTACCTGGAGCAAGACTGAAGCAAAGAAAGTTATTTATAAATATGAACTGCATACAGGTTTTGTTTGACTTCATAGTATCTTGTTCATTTCTAAAAAGCATGAAACGTGGCCCTGCATGATACAAATAAGAGGATAGTATAAAATTCCCAAGCCTGCAAAAAAGAATTGCTTGTATGCTTGCTTGCATCGCTGGTTGCATTCACTGAGTACAAGATTATTTAGGAATTGAAGTACATAAGGCAGAGGTCTTTCAGTGTTACTGCTGAATCCCTTCCCCTGATGTTTGCTGGTGTT
Organism: Parus major; assembly: GCF_001522545.3. Taxonomy (NCBI): domain Eukaryota; kingdom Metazoa; phylum Chordata; class Aves; order Passeriformes; family Paridae; genus Parus; species Parus major. The sequence continues at coordinate 22,422,170 of NC_031774.1, read as the reverse complement.
TAGTCCGTTCACTACTGTGCACAGACAATGCTGGTGATATTTGCTATTCAGTGGAATCCCTTTATTTTTTATGCTTGTTTCCTTTGACTCAGCTTGTCAGCAGAATCCTATTGCCACTGCAATTCAAACAAGTTTGGATTACTGCAAAGGCATGCCAGTTGTTTGCACAAAAATGTCTTTGCCATTGCTCAGAATTAACGTCACACTCAGGCTGGCTCCGTGGGAGGTGCTGCTGAGGGAAGGAGCCATCTCCCCTGCACTGTACTGTACATGTTTTATAACTGCTGGCAGTACATGTACTGGTTTTACTTTCAGTTTTGCATGATTTTTCCACTTTATCCAGACTCGAGGTTTTGTTTTCATTTTAGTATATGAAGGGTTTTCTGGAGGATGGTGAGATGAAGTCCCAAATATCCTACATTTTCTTCAAGAAGTATAACAGACCTCATCCCATTTCCTCTTAACTGTCTTAAAGACATACTTGAGTTGCACCAAGAAGCAGCTAGCCTGATGTTTCCTGAAGACTGTGACATTTTTTGTTCTTATATTAGCCCTACCATGCATCTGATCCTGATTGACAGTGGTTGTATGAACCTTCTTCATGCCTTTCTGCTTCACATATTTTGATTTCCTTACCCAGTGGTCATTACTTGACCAGGATTCCAAGGGAAAAGTCTGTATTTGGGTTTTCATAATAACATGTGAAATTATATTCCTGGCATGTTTGCATTTTTGTTTTTATTTTTTAGAAACACATTTTTGTGTTGTCCTTCATTAGTATAGTGAAGGATTCAAAGAGGAAACACTATAATCTGATGTGCCTGATAGGTGTTTAGGAGGCTTACAAGGCATAGAAATGCCTTTAATAAGAAGATTTACAGCTCATACCATGCTAAGTATGAAGAGACCAGATGAAAGATATATTTTCATAACATTCCCTATTCATTTTTGGCTAGTGCTTATTATACACTAATGCCTGCAGCTTAATTTGCAAGAAACACAATGTGGATGCAGTCTTGTTACAGGACTATACAGATAATTTGCTGCCCTTCAGCCTTGGTATCCTTTATAACTTAGTTTTAATGTTTCTCTCTGGTAAGTTGGTGGGTGGGGGTGGTTTGTGTAATACAGCTGCACCATTCTTGGTTAATTAGTCCACTGCAAGCAGAGCCACGAGGATATTGCAGCTCAGCTGTGAGAAGCCACTGAATGTGGAGATTGCTGTCCAGTTTGGCTGTCTACAGAAGATCCATCTCTTCAAGAAGCCAAGAGTATTTGCTGACACCTTTCCAAGTAGTAGCAAGCTGGAAGAATGGAAAGAGACCAAAAGCCAGGACATCCTGCTTGCTTCTTTGTGAATGAGGAGGAATTGGGCCTGTGTTATGTTGGTGGGAGTAGTTTGCTTCAGTAGTTCACCTTATTGCTGGAGAATGACCTGTGATAATGAGTTTATAATTCTAAATCTCTGGTCAGTTTGTAACATCTATAAAATTTTGTTTCCACTTGAGAATAAAATTGTTATACACAATAAGTTCTGACTTTTGGAATTAGACAGTTTCATTCTTGCTTCAGATGGTATGTTTTTTCAGATGGTGTAAGCTTTTCTTAAAATGATGGTTGTGTATGAATAAGATTCAGTTATTCAGCAAAGATAGAAAAATCTTTTTTGGCTGGTTTGGCCATTTTTTAACCTGTACATGAGTAGAGATAATACAGGGGCGAGAGAATCTTATGTACTGGATTTAGGATTGATAGATTCATTCCCTTAACTGTTCCTTTTGTTTATAAACAACAGAAAAATAGTTTTGTTAATATTAGAATATTATAGATGCAATGTATCTCCCTGCTCAAAATGAATTTCTTTAGGGCTGATGATATGCTATGGTTACTTTTTATTACATATTTGCTCTTTCATATTTGCTCTTTTGTGTGTTCCTGAGTGTATTTCTCATTCCTTTTGTCCAATGTTTAGACTATGAGATTTATGATCCAGGAATTGCCTTTTTTAGTGTTTCCACCTCTTTGTCCCAGTGGGATTGTTCATTCAGTAGGATCCCCAGACAGTACAGTAATATGAATAATAATTGTAGACATAAAATTTCTTAAACATTTAATCTGTAATGCTAAATTCAATATTATTTTTTATGCTTCCTTTTATTTAGGTAACATTAATATTTTGTTTGGTTATATATATTGTTTATTTGCCATTATGTGTGTATGAAAAAAAAAACAACCCCAAACTTTACCTCAAGGAATCCAAGTATCAGAAATCAGACTCAGGAGGTTATCTTAGATACCTCCTACATGCTGATGACCTTTGTCATTGATAGTATATTTACATGTTTGGTTCTGAAACAGCACAGTTTAATTAAGAAATTATCTTGTGTACTTTTTGTGCTCTCATTCCTTCTCTTGGAAGTTAATAACTGACTGTGTATGCTAAATCTGTTTAACTGTGAATTGAAACAAGTTCCTTTCTGTGCTGATTGGTCTGGTATTAGTCAATGACACTTTTGGCAGTAAATGTGAATGTATATCTTTCATTTCTGTGCTTTTAAAATTGAGTAGGAAAATAAGTGAAGGAGCCATTGGAATACCAGGCTTTTCTCACCTTTTGGTGAAATGTCTAGAGCTGACTCATGCCCTTTTTCATTCTTGAGATGCACACATAGACAGCTCTGTATCTTACATGAAGGGATAAAATCTGTTGAAGCATCTGAAGAAGCCTCAAGAAGACCAGGATGCAACCAAGGTAATGTTTGGCTTGATACAAAGGTTTGCAGTCCTGTAATTAACTGAAGGTCTTGTTGTTCTTCTCTTCCTGGGCTGCCCCTTCAGGATTTGTTTAACAGACAGACATTATTTTGTTGTGATTTTGTGCTGGATGGACACTGGTTCCAGAACATCCTGTTGCTTTCTGATAAGGTGCATCATGTTAGTACAGCTGCTCTGCTGTACTGCCTCCATAGTAAAACAGTCTGAGTTTTCTCAGTGCACTGTTGATGTTACTCCCTCTTCGTAGCTTCTCATGAAGGGTTTCCTTCTGATAAAGCCACCCACAGTGATTGAAAAAAAGAAAACTACATAATTCTTTACTGATAAGAGTTATTTTATTTCTGAAGTAGCAGCCATTGGCCTTGCTGGCCATCTACAAGATAGATTTTAACTTCTCTCCTGTAGCAAGTAGCTTACTACTGTAAGCTGTTGCCAACAATTTGGTGCTGAAAGCAAGCTTTAAGTCTCTGAAAATGCTTCTGTCTCTTATTACTGCCTGAGAAAGAGTGGTGACCCCTCCTGACAGCAGATGTCTGGAGTCCACAAGAACTAGTTAGGGCTAATTCCATGTGATACAATTTTTTCTCTCAACATTGCCACTCTTTTGCTTAAGTCTCTCTTATCCAGCTTGAATTCATTTTATAATTTAAATTTAAAATTTTAAATTCTAAAATTAAATTTATTTAAAATTAAAATTTAGTTTAGAAACAAGGCAGTAGTGTTGTCTGATTGAAAGGGAGTCGTAAATAAGTTTTCTGAGCATGCTGCTAGTACAAGGCACAACAGTGTCCATTACTCTCTCCTTTTATGCAGTAACTTCTCCAGCAAGTTCTCTACTGCTGTTGCCAGCTTTTATTTCCAACTGATTGCTTCCCTGTCTCTGCTTATACATGGAGTGGTCTTCTACTCTGACCCTTTATATCTCAAAGAAACCCTCCATATATACAAAAACCGAAAACAAAGCTAAATGCAAAGATATTATCAACACATCTGATTTCTTAATCAAATTTCATCTTCTATATATTACATTTTTATGGTTCTCAGAAGAAAAAGGAAAAAAAAATCCTTTTTGTTCAGACTTCTTAATCCTGAAACAATAGATTAAAAGGTTTCTAGGAGAAGTAAAGCTTTTCCAGAAACAGTAGATCATTTAGCCCTAGCACAAACAATGAAAAGCAGAAAGCTTATTGAATTCCCGAGAGTAGAACTGCATGAAAGAGTACTGAGAGTGCCAGAGTGGAAATACCCGGGATTAGGGTTTGGTTTTCCCCTGTTGGTTTCACAGCTCATCTAAGTTGCTGCTTATCTGTGAGGAATCATCATTAATTTGCATTTGTGGAACTGGACAGACTCTTTAGTGTGCAGGCTGCCTGTCAGAACAGCTACATGAAATTAAGCCTCAAGACTTTTTTAATCTTGCTAAAAAATTACCTTGATGTTCTCTTAAAGTATTTAGTATTTTTGCATCTTGAGGTTTTTGGATAACCACTTGTGAGTGGTATATAACATGAATGATAGGACTTTAAGTATATCCATCTGGAAAGTGTAGGAACAGCTGTTCATGCATAAGGAGGTACATTGATGTGTCATGTTAATTAATCATTTTCAAGTTATAGGAAGTACAGAGTGTATCAGTGCACAGCAGTATGGCTAGGAAATGATTTGTGAAATCAGTGTCCATTCTAACTGGGATGTTTTTATTAGAGGACAGTATCTATGACCAACAGTTTTAGTTTGAAGTCTGCCACTTGTTTATCATGGCACACACTCAGTGACTGAGCAATCAAGAACGTGAACTACATTTCATTATTGGAGACATTCAAAGAGTTGTTGAGTCTTATCACTTAAGAACATGTTATTGGACAAAAATGCTTATACTGATTTCAGTGAAAACTCTGGAGTTTTCAGATTCTGTCTGGGGAGGATTCAGTTTTTCAAGCGTGTGTACTTGTACAGTGCACTGTACCCAAGTTTTCTTATTATTATCTACTTGTCTGAGGAATTTTGTGTTGCTGATGTAATGCTTTCTCAGAATTCCTCACATAGGTCAAGCTTCTATTTGTGTATGACAATGAAGTAATATATACACAAGCAGACAAGGATGTTCCAAATTCCATAAATCCTTTTTCCTTCTGTTTACATTATTATCAGTACTCTGGAATGGATGCCTGAGAGCATCATCAGATTATCATGTCAATGCTCAAGTTAAGTATCTCTAGCATCTCCTGCAATTAGGGAAAACGGTTTGCCAGGAATCACAATTGAAAATTGCTGAGATGAGTGATCCTTGTTTTCAGCAGTAGTACCATTTAGTGGTGTATCTGTTTGCAGATGGAAGGCAGCAAGCCTTTTATCAGAGACTGTTGGAATCCATGTTTTCCTGAGGATGCATTTTGGATTCCAGGAAGGTATGCTGATTGAAGCATTCCTTACAATTCTCTTGCTACTGAGACGTCTCAAAAATTTAGCTGAAGCATTTTATTCTGGCAATTTCTTCACAGATAAGGAAAACTTAGTCCACAGGGTAGTTCAAATTATCTGAGAGCTTTGTGGGAAAAACGGTGATTTTCTGACTGATGACAAAGTGTTTCATGCTGTAACATTTTTCAGCAGCATCTAGGAAGATTGCTCTTGTATGCATTTCTGATCTATACAGGCTACATTCAAGAAAAGATTAATCTGAGTACCAGGAAAAATAGCTGCAAAGAAAAAATAGACATGGAAATAAAGTTTTTTGTTTAACTGCAGCTTCTGATGATAATGAGCATAGTTTTCTTCCTAGTTTTTTTTTGCAGATTTTGGACCTATCCAAGGATTTACTTTGTGCCAGCAATTTGAGTCTTCTGTCCCTTTAAAGGCAGTGTCCTTTCTCCTATACTCTATTAAACTTTCTAAATTTTTTTCTTTGCACTGTGCTTAATGTATGTGTTGCCTTTCTTTGTCTCTGTGATATGTACATACTTTTTAAGACTGCAACATCTAGAACAGATTTTTAAAAGTTTTGGTATCAGAAGGCCCTAGACACGTGCAAATACTCTGTGTTTCATGGTTACAAAGTTTTCATTGAATCCTAACCAAAGCTCCTAAATATACTGATAAATATACACAGCTCAGGTGTTATAATGACCGTAATCTTGACTTGTTTTTGAATTAAGCTGTGCAGATTTTGTCTCTTTTGAGTCTTACAAATCTTATAGTTTGCACCTGAAAATTTCAAACTAGATATGAGTGGAGTGCAGTGCTGTGACTGGTCAAGGACAGGACTGCTCAGTATAATCCAAACATGTACAAAAATTTTCACCAGCTTTACTCATTGGCCAATACAAGAAAATAACATAGACTGTTCTAGAGACATTCTCCAAAATATCTTTAACAATTATTCTTCTGGGTATGTTTTTTATTTAGTTCTTCCTTCCATCAGTTCTGAAAAAGGACTAATTTTGTACCTCATTCATTTATTTGGATTAAAATGTCAACAGAATAGGAATAAATAGGTCAAGAGAGAAAAAAGTTAATTGCCTCTAACAGATTTGTTTGTAGTGTGCTGTTCCCTAATGTATTCCAGTTTTCCCAGCTTTCCACTTGCTTTGTATTTCTTTATACCTCATGAACTCCATAATTAAAAAGAAATAAGTGTAGAGTGTTTCCTTTACACCATGCTGAAGTGTACTTAGGAATTGAAGAACCTCAGTTTTCTTGATCTAGGTGCAGGAATGCCTGCCCAGAACCAGCGGAGTGCACATTATAGCAAGACATCAGGAAAAAAATAGGATACTTTACGGGTATGTATCTTTTAATTATTAAGGCTTTAATATTGAGATAGTTGTGCATCTTCTCTCTATAGTTGTCATATATTTATTCTGCTCTTCAGTGTGAGGTGTCATGAATGTTTATCAGCCACTACACCCTTGGACTGTAATAGTTCTTTCTGGGGGTTTAGGGCAAGAAACCCAGATCAGTTCTCTGTCATTTCTTTCCCTACAGCCTTATTAAGAGATGAAATAATTAGCAATGCTTTTCCCCAGACATGTACTTCCCAAATTCATAGTGACAGTTTTTTTTGTTTTGCCATTACTGACTTAAGATTATTTATCTATGTTCTAGAATGTATGTATGTATCATTCTGACTATGTTGTTTTTAGGCTTTGTATTTTGAGACGATATTGTTAGGAGAAAATTTAAGTCACTCATTTTAGGGTTTTTCCCCTTGTTGTCCAGGTATTTAGAAATGATGGTGACCACTCTAAATGTGCAGAGAGCAGTGTGAATAATTCTTGTTTTTACCATTTAGTCCAAATTCTTTTGGTTCCAAGATCCCTACAGTTTTATATTTTGATCTTGCCAGAACTGGAGCCTACTCAATTATTATCTTGAAACCAGTGTAAGTTTTTCATTCTTCATTAAATTAGATATAATACTAGCATGAGGCCCTAAGGAGACCTGAACTGCAAGTCTCAAAATTTTGAACTAGATTCAAAGTTTAGCTCAGGATACTTGCAGTGATTCTAGCATTACTGCAAAGCCTTGTCTCTATTGGCACCAGCCACACACTACCTGTAGCTACTATTGTACTGTGATAATATAGCTGAGAAAAGTTACAGAAGGCCTTCTCTGGCTCAGCAGAATTAAAAGATGCAAATTAGTGAAACACAGTTGCCCCTTTGAAAATTTAATTGCTTGGAGGTCAAAATTAGTATAATCTTAACCCAACTTTAGGGGACAGGTACTAAACACAACTCAGCAAGCAGTTTGCTTTGTTGTACAATAAAACCCTCACATCCAGCACTGTTCCATGTATTCTCATGGTTAGAGAAGAAATCCCAGAAATTTGTTTTCCAAATGGTTATACCAATAGCCTGTGTATACATTATGCTGGAATTGTAGTCTGTGGATGGAGACTGCACTCAGACAATATGGTGTCTGAAATGGTTGTTGAAATCTAGCAGTGTGTTTCAGGAGGGCCATGGATTTTGCATGTATGGAGAACTTTGCAGTAAAAATCTGGTGTTTAGGAGTCTCACTCCAGAAAGGGAATAAAGGAACAAGGGCTGAGCTGTCCCTGTAGGTATGGTTGTAACCATCCTGCAGCTTGCTAATTTCTTTACTGGAGTTATAACAGTCTGTCTCATATTCAGGTTGATTCACTACTTTTCCATTATAATTTATTCAACTGCATTGCCATTTATGCATACTATGGTTTTGTCTTTGTTTCTCAATTTTAAGGAGCCATGCTGGTCTCCAGAAGTTGACTCTGATAAGGCTGTAAAGGCTGGGAAATATGCCTAATTTGAGGACATATATTCTGAATAATACTAATGCATTACTCATGAAGATGTCACCAGGTGGTGAGCTCTGTTTGCATCTGCCCTGACATCATTTAAATTAGGCCAGTGGCAGGACTAATTCAGCTTTCAGCCTACTGGTGTGTAATACAAGCCTTAAAATATGTGAAACGTAAGAACCTCATGTTTGAGTTCATACTGTGTCACCATTTATTAACAGTAATTGTTTAATAAGTTTTTTGTTAAACAAAATATTACTGTTTTCTAAGTGTTTCCATGTACATTTTTATATATTTTCAATTCAAGTAATTGACAATTTCTTGTAAAAACAAGGTAGAATTTATATACGAGGAATGAGAATGGGAAATATAGATTGAACTGCATGTGCCAAGTAAAAGCACAAGCACTTAAACTACTCTAATATGCTTGGATCCTGATTTTATAGGAAATGAAACAAGTCAAAGACAAAGAGGAGGAGGAATTCTAAACCCTAAAGCTTAATGATACTGCACTGTCTTTCAGATATGAAACTCCTCATAATTGGTCTTGATCCTCGTTTTGAAATGGCTTCAAGTGGGTCAACACAATTTGAAAGAGAACTTAAGTTTATGTTTCAGCTTCCAAGAGGTGTTAGAGGATTTTGATATTATTATATTTTTCCTTGTTAATTAAAGGCACAGATACTCATTCCCATTTCAGCACATATTAAACCCCTGCAGGAGAATAATTCCCCACAGCATCACAGCTCAGAGAAGCAGGTGTTTGACTAATGTTCAGTGAGGATGAAAACATTTCATGACAGATGTTCAGAGAAAAAGAAAACATAATCATTATTGCTGCATAATTATAAATTAATTGAATTTTGCTTTAATAGTGCCTTAGTCCATAACTGCTGGGAGATGGTAAAGCTGTAGGAAAAGCCCTGTTTGTCATGTATATCTATTTCTCAGTGGTCTGTTGCCAGTATTTCAGTGGCTTGTAGTCAGATAGATTTCAGATAGTTTTAATACACCAGGGAGGGAAACAGCAGCTAACCACAATAAAGTGGAAGTCATCGTAGCCTGATTGCACCTCCATTCAGTGTAACTCTAGATTAAACACACCTACACAACACTGAAGTCCTAATTGTAGATGCACTTGAAAAAATTACTGTTAAGATGGCCAGCAGGAACTTCCTAGTTGCTCTTTTGAGAATATGTCTTGAAGACAAAGTTTAATGCAAGATGCTCTTTTTAAACTCCTAATGGCTATCAAGCCTAATAAAAGCAGTTTGAACCATCCAAATATGGCTACCTAGTAGTGCTTAAATACTAATTAAAGATACTTATCATCTGGAATGGGGAACCTTATTGAAATCAGTTCACAATTTTTGCTGACAAGCTATTATATTCTAGAAATGATAGGTTAATTAAAATGTCATAGCCATGGGGGAGGTACTATTTGCTTTGTTTGTCCTTGAAAGAAAAATGGCTTCCCAGCAGATGAACTTAAGTAGTGTTGTGTCCTGTGAAGAGAACTGAAGTGCATGTGCCCTTTAAAAAATGGAGTTCCTCAAGTCTGTTTACTTGTGACAACTGCCTCTCTAGGAAATAAATTCTAAGGGAGGACTGAAGGATATTTAATGAATGTTATATTTTTAATCAAATAGAATACTTCTCTATGTTTGTACTTCATTTTTCTGCTGCTCTTCCAAGGATAAGGTAGTGTAGATAAAAAGTTTTCTTTTTGTTTGCTACCTGTCATTTATGACCTGTTATGCTTTGATGGTGGATCCTTGTAAGACAAAACTTTTCATCATGCTCATTATCCCTGTTTCTAATTGTTTGGATGCTCACTGTTTGAATAATGTTATGATTATTCTGAGAGTGTGAAAAAAAATTCTGCTGCAAACCAGAAAACCCTGTAGGAGAAATAATTTTGTGGGGTGTTTTTTTCCCCTTAGGCAAAATCTGTTTTCCACTTTGCCACAGAAGGGTCTTGAGATCTGACACACTCCTTATTTTCCCCAATTTTTTAATTACTTATTTAATTTAAGTCATATATTTGTCCTGCAAAATACTGCTCTGTGACATTCCTGACAAAGACAAAATTCTTCTTCTAGTGGTACTCCTTTCTACAGCATAAGTGGGGAGCCCACTGAGGTAGCATAATTTGAGCATGATAATTCTCTCTGCACTATTAAACACCAAGGGTTTAATTCCTGATCATAACCTGAGTCCAGAAGGAATGAATCTGCTAATCAATTTTCCTCCCTTAGTCTCATGCACTCAAATGATATTGCAGCGAATGTATTCCAGAAGATTCACTGAGGCTGTGTTGCAGTTTCTGATGGCTGTATTCGTCATTCAGATTGATCTGGCATAAAGCAGGATTAGCAGTGTCCCCATCCAAGGTTAATTCAGGCACTCCTGTGGGTACTGGTGTCTTCAGTCATCTTTGACAGCATCAGCACAGCCACACCTTCTTGCATTTAAAATGGAAATGTGTTTGAGTGAGGTTGGTATCTCTCACTGGCCTCTCAGACCAGTGGAAAAGTTTGGGGTGAGGAAGACTTACCCTTGGTAAAGGAGAGTTGGTTTAAGGAAGATTTAAACAAACTAGATGTACACAAATCCCTGAGCAGACCTGACAGCAAGCGCTGATGGAATTGGCTGATGTCATTGCAAGGTCACTCTTAATTGGTCATTGTGTTTGGGGGAGATTCCTAAATGCTAGATGAAGGCAAATGTCATTCTTATCCTCAAGGAAGAGGATCTTGGGAGCTACAAACTGGCCAGCCTTGCTTCAGGGGGAGGGAATCCATGGGGCTGATAATCAGGGAAACAATTTCTAAACATATTAAAGACAAGGTGATTTGGAGTTGGTGTGCAATTATGAAAGGACTTTCTTGCTCAGTCAGCCCAGCAGCCTGCAAGGTTGACTGGCTCAGTAGATGAGAGCAGAGTTGTGAATGTTGTTTATCTTGATCTGAGCTTTTGACAGAGTCTGAAATTCATCCTCAAGTCAAAGATTTTTCAGCAGCAGCACAAAGTCCAACTGGAGTCCAGTCACTGGTGGTGTACCCCAGAACCAGTTGGACCAATACTGTTCAGCATCTTCATGGAAGACTTGGATGATGGGGCAGAGTGCACCTCAGTTTTACCCCCTGATATTCTAAGGGACCCTGACAGCCCAGAGAATGGCTGCCAGGAATCTGGTGGAGTTCAGCAGGGGAAGTGCCGAGTTCTGCACACACTAGAGCAGCGCAGGAAACCAAGTGGATGAAAAAGACAAAAAACACCCTGGGGGTCCTGCTGGATGATAAGGTGAATGAATCAGCAACAAATGTTAGCATTTGTCTTAGGCTGCATCAGGAAATTATTCCCAGCAGGTCAGGAAATCAGGAAAAGGGATTACTCCCCTCTGCTCAGCACTGGTTGAGGGCATCTGAAATTCTGTATTCAGGTCTGGGCTCAACAGTACAAAGAAAATGTAGACTTGAAATTAGTCCAGGGAAAGGCCATGAAGAAGATGAAGGGATTGAAAAATCAGCCATGCTGAATAAGATGGGATTGTTCATCCTGAGGAAGATTTGGAGGGGAGGAAACCTATCAGATATTTTAAAGCAAAAAGAGTATCCTCCTTAACCAAGGACACGCACTGAGGCCTGCCTGTGCAGTATAAGCAAGACCTTATCAATCTGAAAAGACTTTCAACAATAGGCTGGAACAGTTGCTTAATCATCATGGCACATTTGTTGAGAACAATGTTAGTGGTGGCTTCTCCTGCTCTGTAAGCACAGCAACTCGTTGTAAGCCCTTGTGTTTCAGAAAAAAGGTCGTTCAGGAGATCTACCTTGCTTTTAAAGCTTTTTTGATGGCAACCAGCCTAGAAGAAATTGTTACTGATGAAGACTGGCGTAACACAATGCCCAATATAGTCCTGAAAAGAATCAGGTAGTAAAAATTATGGTCTGTATCCATGGTCTTGGAAAGGCATCAGCCAACCAAAGGAATGGTATATAGCCAGTTTGGTTTTACAATTTGTGTAGCTTGATCACACATTAACTGTAGATGCTTCCACATTAGGTTGCTTTTGAGTTGAGCTGAATGATGCAGTTGATGAGCATGCTTGGGGGTGTGCAGTGTTTTTTATGCTTACTGATACTCCTGACCACAGGGGTATTGCCCTAAATTTCCTTGTGTACTGAACATAATGCATCTGAGAGAACAGATTTAAACAGTCCTGACATTCCTCGTTGCATATTTTTTTGCTTCCCTGAGCCAGAAATGCTAAATTCTTGGATCATTATCTAAAGCTACTGTCTACATAGACTCATGGAGCTGCTTCTTTCCTTCCACTTCACAAATTTTTCGTCTTCAGCGCTATTAACATACGCACTCATCTCGCTTTTTGAGTCAATGTTCCAGCACTAACTATCTTCTTCCTGTCTGCTCTCAGCTAAAACTTAAACTGATCATGTAAAAAGAAACACAGAGCTCTTTAGCATGCATTTCAGAGTTTAAGGAATTTTCTTCTGACTACCATTTGAAATTTAATTTCAAAACTTTCCGGTGTACTTGTTTTTTCCTGTAATAAGAGCCAGAACAATTGCTATAATGGATGGATAACTAAAGAAACAAAATATTAATAAATGGTGATAATGGCATTTTGTGAGATTAATGAAGGGAAAATGGAAGGCTTTGTGTGATACCCATGCTTGTTCAAAGAGCTCACTGAGTCTAGGTTCTTAAAAGTTTATTTTGCTCTCGTAGGAACACCTAAAAGCTTGGCTTAGGGTTTTGGGTGACTGTGTGTGCGTGCGGCAAAAATATTTCAATGCTTTGAAGTATTTTAGCTCATTCAAAGAAATCTCAAATAAACTTCATCAATAAGTATAAAATAACAGTTTCAGCATAGAGATAATTTTGTTGGACAGTTATAAGGACCAAAAACTTATTTATTGCACTGCATTGGAAAGCCTGAGCTCTTTTTACCCTACCGTAAGCTTGTATGTATGCTAGAACTTGAAAAGGTACATATTTTGATAAGACCTCTAAAGGACTTTCAGTTTTTTTTGTCTGCAAGGGAAGAATAGACCTCATTAGGCAGAAAGTAAAAATGAACAGTGAACTACTAATTTAGTTATGAAAGAAACAAAATAAGAAATGTGGAATAATTATTGGGAATACTGATAATGAACCATCTCTTTAAATTGCCTAGCATTTTCCATTATGTTAGATTTTTGTAGTATGTTATGCTTTTTCCCTCAAAACTTAATACCTTATTGTTTTCACCAACCTTTAAAGTTTTCCAGGCTCAAAGACCTGCAGCAGGAGACAGGTTTCTTGTAAATACTTCAAAATTCTCATTGAATTATAAAATGTTACAAATTACTACTTCCCTTACTTAATTTGCACTTCAGAAAGAGATTTTTGTAGGTTACTGAATATAAAGGCTGCATGTCCATGCTGCTGCTGATGTGATAACAAACTATTATTACAAATTTCTGCAAGTAATTAGATTTAAAAAAAAAATCAGGATCTTAAATTTAGTCAGTGTACATAAGAAGTGCAGTATTTGGAAATTTTTAAGAAGTAAACACTATATATATATATGGTAATAATTTTATCCTTCTTATTTTAAAATGTGTCCAGTGAGATACCTGCATAAAAAAATAAAATTTTTTTTTCTCTTAACCCACATCTACATAAAAATAGAGGACTAGGGCCCTGACTGCTAAAGGTGGAGAATTCTCAGAAGGTAGGTGTTGTCACTGATGATGTCTGACACTCTAATCTTCAATTCTGTTGTTGATAGTAGCCCCTATGAAATAGAAAATGCAAGCAAAGCAGTGAGAAAAAACAGTTAGGATTCCCATATTTGCTTACTGGATGATATTTGGCACCCTGGTAATGAAAGGTACTGGTGAAACACCCAATGGGGTCTAAGCAGAGAAAACATTCATATGGAGAGGCTTGGTGTAATACTCTGCCTGCACTAATTAAGGCAAATTTACATTTACCTCTAATTTTGACACAGATGCTGTGAAGGCTGAGTAATTGATGCATAAATTCTTTCTGTTATGCAGCTCTGAATGTGAATGATAAAGAATTTATGACAATGACCTGAAACTATATTACCACATTGTCTTATTCAGCCTTCAGTTTCTATTGTGAACTTTGGAGGAAATATGGCCCTAAAAATAGACAACGTTTGAGAGGAAAAATATGGGGGTATTTTAAGTTTTGTTAATAATGCATAATGCATAATGTAAATAACAGCAAATTATGAAAAAATGCATACTGTGCTGACACTGATTGGGTAATCATTTGGAATGCACTTTGGTGAGAAGCAAAATCACGAGCTGCAGAAATGCCAGTGATGCAGATTTTTCTCCGTTTCTGGGGACTGTATGTTTTCTGCGTTTATTCTGAAATGTATAGAAGGTATGACATGATTACATTTGCAAGTAGGCAAATGGAATAAACCCTCTTCCCGATGCAGTTAGTAATTTAAAGTGAGAAAGTTGTCTGGTTTGTCAAGGAGATGTGCAATTAGGCCTTGCACATGCTGAACACAGCTGCACTTACCTCGGCTGGGTTTGTTCTGCTCTCTACAGCTTGGTCAGGCGTGACTGAACCACCTCTGAGCCGTACAGGAAAGGAACTGGACGACAGGGGGGCTGCAGATGCAGAGAATGAAGGAAACACTAATGACCTAAGAGATCCTTAAGTGGGATTGTAGGCATATAATTTATGTCAGAATTATTTTTTTTTATCTTCAGCAATAGCAAGGGCCAATGGTTTCAGAGTTTTATTTGTTCTTGTTTGTTAATGCACTGATGTTAGTGCAGAGCTGTTGATGATTAACTTCCCTGCCTCTGAGAATCATCAAGTCATTTGTTACAACTGACTTCCAAGTTCTGTAATAATCCTGTTACTTGGATATTAGGGTGCCGTGGAGTAAAGCCGTGTCTGTAGCTTTCAGGCAAAGAAAGTAGGATATGTATGTCATTCTCTAGGTCCATTTTCAGAGTCTCTGGGAAAATGATCTCTAAATTTGAGTCAGAACACAAGTATATGCATTACTAGGGCTGCACAGATCTGTGATTTGAAGTTCAAAAGGAATAAACACATGGAATCTGATAGCTTTATAGCTCAAAATGTATTTATGTGCTATAAAGGTTCCATAGGTTCTGCTTGTGCTTGATGCTAGCTAGCACTGTCACATAATTAAATTTTCTAAGAAGTCTTTTCTTTTCAGAAAAGTAATCTATTTGCATTGTTCATGTCAAAAAGAAAACACAAACAGAACCAACCAACAAAAAAACAAACAAGCAAAAATCCTGAAAGCCAATCCTGCTAATTTTAAACAGATTATATTTACTTTCTAAATTAAATCAAAGGTACGGATTATATTCTATGTAAAAAATGCTTGGCATGAATTCCAGCCATAGAGAATATAATAATGGAGTAGAGATATAATAATTGAGTATGTGAGATTGTTTTAAAAAACCCAACTGTTAGGTAGCATCCCTGATGTCAATTTTATAAACTGCTTCTGACACAGATGTGATGTGTATATTTCAAATTAAACCCAGCTTAAGACAATTTCTTTTTTTCCAGTCCAAAATGTATCGAGTCAGTGTAATTGTAATTGCAGTGTACTAGTGATATGGTTACAATGCCCAGGTTTACTTTCTCTGGAAGAAATAAATTTTAAATAGGAATTAAAGAAAGAATTTTTTAAATAGAATCCATTTAAGGTTCTACTTGTTGGTCGTCCTCACTGGTTTAAAATATAATCAATTTTATATTAGCATATATTTTAACAGTATTGTGCACAATACATATTTATCAACAAATATATATACACTGTGTTAGCAAAATTCTGCTCTGTGTTTCTTGGTATCTTCTACTTGAGGATCTCAGAGACACCCATAAATGTGAGAGGAAAGCAGCCTAGTTAGGTTCTGCAGAACTTGTAATGTATATATAACAATCTCATATTCTGCACACAAGATTTCTTATTATCCCATATAACAAACAAGATATTCCTGGGCATGGTCATATGCAGATATTGTTTTTTCTGCTGGATGAATGGATGAAAACCTGGCTTCATTAATTCCCAGGAATATCCTGGATGAAGCCAGGTTTTCATTTAAGTTCTTTTTCTTCTGGATGTCTTTTCAACTGCTTTGTTTGGGATACTAATAGGGATTTTTTTTGCTGCATATTCCGCTTAAAGTGTCAAAGATGCTTGCAAGGTTGCTTCTGTTGTGAAATGAAGATAAACCTTTCCAGATAAATACCTCTAAGTAAAAAAAAATATGTTTTGCTTCTTCTATGCTAGGAGAGAATTATTACCTTGTAATCAAAGATAATGCATAAGATTAGGTACCTTATGCCTGGATGGGAATTAAAATGATGATTAAATACAGCTTGTCATTCAGTCTCTGTATATAGGACAGTCCCAGCATTTTTTCTCAGTTGTGTGGACAGACCTTTTTCAAACCTAAGCTTAAGAATGGGAATTCTTCATCTATCAGAGTGATATGATAAGAAGGGTTTGAGAATGTTTTGATTTTAGTTTTTCTTGGATATCTTTTAATGCCATTTTTGAGATTGGGCATTATCTTATTAACCTTTTGTCTTTTAATCCCCCTGATTTTTGCATTCATAACATAATAAATAGCTGTCCTCTGAGCAAATATCCCTTTCATCTATGTTATTTAGACTCCAGCAGCTTTGTTTTCAGGTTTTGGAGGATGTAAAGCATGTGTAGTAACTGCAAAACAGAGGCAAGTTTGTTTTGTCCATGTCTGAATTGATCCTATTCCATCTGAGACAACATAAAGGTGAACATTTAATGAAGTGTAGAAAAACCAGCAGTACTATAAATGTCATTACCTACATATACCTGGTGCATTTTCTGTGTTCTTGTTACAAATTTTTTTTTTTCTGAAGAAGCCTTGAAGTCTTTAGTGAGTGAATTTAAGAAAAGTCAGAAAGTAGCAATGTTGGTTCCAACAGCCTGGATTGGAGAAAAAGGCTCTATTAAGTACCTACAACAGTGGGGTAGTGCCAAAATATTTCTGACCTTTTCAAGTTAATTGTTTTGAAAGTCACTGATATTCTGTTTTTCTTACTAAAGCTTTTCCCTTACAGAGTTCATAATTTAAATGTTTTCTGAGTCATGTAGTTTAAAAAGTTAGAAATTGCACAGTGAAATAAAATAAAAAGAACCTTGATATGAAAGAAAGGAAGGATTAGGTAACGTTAGGTTACCTTTCTTTTCTTCTGACTGACTGCTTTTTTCTCTATTACCTCTCCTTTTAAAAATGTAAGTAATATGTTGTTCTACCAGGGCTGTGATCTTGTTAAGGAAATAACAGATATATCTGAAAATGTAGGAAAACCCAGGCCTAATGCAGATCTAGATACTGTCATTATTCTTTTCAAGGGGGCATTGCTGTCTCATGTTAAATGTCTGTCCAGCAGGAAACTCAGATCCTTTTCTGCAGAGCTGTTTTCCAGCTGCACAACCTGTACTGGTGGATGGGGTTATTCTACCTCCAGTGCAGGACTGGACACTTCCCTCTGCTGGGCTCCATCAGATTCCTGTCATCCATTTCCCTGGCCTGCTGATGTCCCTCTGAAGAGCTGCACAATCCTCTGGCTTAGCCACTTCTCCCAGTTTGTGTCATCAGCTAATTTGCTGAAAATGCACTCTCCCCCATCATCCAGATCATTAATGAAAACACCAAACAGTTTTGGACCCCAAACTTCTTTGCTACATCTGTTGCCACTTCAACACTTGTAAGAGACTTCACTGGGTTCAGCTTCCAGTGAATTTTGGCTTTTCTGGCTGTCTCTGCATGCTTGGGCCAGTGTCTCTCTGTTCCTGCCAGGTTACCTGTCCCTGTTTTCACCTTCTGTGTACTTCCTTTTCGTCCAGGGCTGTGATCTTGCTTCTTTCCGGTCTCTCAGGATCCCGAGCTGCATCATCTCATGGTCTCTGCAGGCAGGGCAGCCCTCACCCTTCACACACCCCTTATTTGTAAACAAGCAGCAGAGCACCTTGTTCACAAACAATGCCTGTATCAACCCACCAAGCTGTAATTTTGAGATCTCTGTGTAGCTCACAGGGGTGCACAATAAATAGATGTCCAACAGGACATCAGCTGACCAGACAGAGATCAAGTACATCTTCTGGCTGCTCATACCAGAGTCATACTGAAAGGAGGTGTTCTCTGGGGCTTTTAGTGCTCCCTACATGAGAGCAGGAGAACATTATTATTTATAAGTTACATATACACCTAAAGTTACATTTTATGTCAAATCAACTAAATACAGGGTTTGTACATGAAATTTTTTTGAGACATCTAAAAGCAGGGAATGTGTAAATTTTTCAGAACTCTCTATGGAATTTTCAGGGCACCTTGTCAGGCTGTACATAAAAGAACACTTGGCCATGGTTCTCAAGAAAGTTCAGATAAGGTAAGTATTCCCTTTGTCAAGGAGAAAAGCTAACATGATGGAGCTGAGACAGACATGCTGGATATTTTCTGAGATGTGGGTGGAGAGATATCTATAGGTGATAATGAATTTGAATATTGGAAAGCAAGACAATGCATGTCAAACTTTGAGAAGGTCCATCTATGTGTCAAATTTTGTGTGCATTGTGAAGCTACAGGAGTGAGCACTGGCTGAATAACTGTTGTTTCTGCAGGATTTTTAAAATTCTTACTTCCAAACCAAATTACTCCTTAGTGATTGATTGAATGTTACTTAGTTCAAATGTCCCTGACAAACAAATCCTTCCAGGTTTTGGAAGCCTTCCAGTTTTGTTTTTTTTATAAGGGCTGCTTGCATAGATCTATCAGCCAGTAGTGTCTGCTTTACAAGACTGGATAGGATTGAGACATTAGTACCTGTACTGGGAAAATAAGAATTGGGAAGCGAACATCTAGTGGAACTTGTTTTTATTCTATAGAGGAATGGAAGTCAGACAAACAAATGTTTACCAGATTCAGTTTCAGATTATATATTTAATCATCATTATCATCATCATCATCATCATCATTGATTTTTTTTGTTCCCCACACCACACTGGGAAAAAGAAAAACGGTCTATAAATTTCTCTAGAAACTAATTCTTTAAAGTTTACGTCATAAATGATATGAAGAGGAAAGGCAGAAGGGGTTTCATCCTGATGGTTTCTACGATATCTCTGCCCAAGGGCCTGAAGGGCCATCAGGATGAGTAGGGTCTGTAGTGTTTCATATAGCTATTGTGAAGCTAAAATTGCACAGTTCTACACCATAAACTTTCTGACAGTCTTGGTCTACCCCAACATGCTTCTGTTGACTAAGCACAAAACACCTTCACAATTTTGTTTATGAAGAAAAACAAAACATATTTAAGAAAGAGGCAGCAAAGACTCAGAAATATCTATATAGTTCCTTACAATCTACAAAGCCAGCAGAAGAGAATTTCTGGTGTGCTTGATTTATTGATTTTAATCTACAGTGAATTGACAGAACATTTCTGTCCTACAGTGCACCTGTTAAAAAAAAATATAATTGCAGAGAAGTATATGAAATAGATCATGGAAATGTTTCCTTCTGGCTTTTCTTCTTGGCAGATGTGCTAAATGGTTATTCCTTTCATCATATGGTTCTCACACTGTAAAATATAACCTGCTTTTTCTCCACTGCATAAGTCAGGCAAACTTCCCATGCACTAGCAGAAAAAAAATAGATGACCTTTCTGAAACATTGAAATTTTTCAGGGCCTTTTAACTGGCATTTCATTTGTGTGTGCTGCAGTCACTTGAATTGGCACACTTTCTGTGACTTCACATTTCTCCTTTCTCCACATCAAATATCATTCATTTTGAAAATGAGCAGTGACATTTTATACTGAGGCTTTATTAATCTTTGAAGTTATAAGATCCAGTCTTCCTTCGAGTGGAACATTTATAAACAATATAATTAGAATTCTTCTAACAGGTCCCAATTATTGATATGGCAAAAACCAAAAAAAGATTGTTATGTTAGACTTGTGAAAGTCCAAATCTGGGCTAAAGATAGCAAACACACCCACATGGATATACTGAGGACATGGTCCTCTCCCTATCTCCTCCAACTCTGATATTTTGCTGATTTGAGATAGTGATATAACTGTTTAATAAAGAAATGGCATGGAAACAAACAAAAAAAAATTATATTAAAGACTATATTCTTTAGAATTTAAGGGAGTTATCTTTTATGTCAAATTCATCTCTGTTTCTCATTCATTAATAGTTTGGAAATTGCAAATGAATGAACAAAGGCATAATAACTTAGAAAGGTTGGCTCATTTAAATGAGTGAGATTATATGTGTTGTTTATGTTATATGTGTCCTCCAAATATCCAACAGCTCCAATAACATGAGTCTGATTGATGACAAAATATTACTCCTTCATTATTGAAGCCAGATATTATTTTAAAAATATTCAAGGAAAAAAATTATTAGCTCATGTCTTGGGACTGCCACATGAATGTCCTTCAGTGAAAAAATACTTATATATTCAATATTTCTTGAATGGCTTTAATAAAGCATATAAAGCACATTAAAACAAAATTCCCTCAGAGCACTGACATGTGCCAGAGGGCAGATTAATGAGAACTGGATAGCCAAGCCACCTGCCTGATTTCTGTACTGACAATTCACTGGAGTTTAAAGAAATTGCTAAGTGAGTCTGTAATTTTTCACTGCCAGCAGTAGTGGCTTAGACTTTCCTTGGGTTCCTGATCAATATTAAGGGTAACAAGAGAAAAGCAGTCTTGGCTGCAGGGGCATTTGTACCACTTCTGGCTGTAATATCAGTAAAGCTGCCACATTTGTCACCTGACATGGCAGTTATGTGTTTCTCAAAGAGGAAGCACTTGGTTTGCTGTGGAGTATTGTGGTTCCATATTCACAGATGCCTAGTCAGTCAGGGAGATTATTATAGAAAATTACAATTACTTACAAACTTGAGATATAGCATATCACAGTAAAAATGGATGTGTCTCTTAATAATTTTCTGAGCTCTTAAATAGTTAATAAAGCTATGCTGTTTTGCTACTGCAACATTTTTTCATTTTTTTTTTAGAGTGGAGAAGATCCTATGATGCCCATAGTTGTTGAAATAGTTTAATTCACATGGAGATACCCAGATTGCTTGTGAAAGACAAATCCCATGCAGAAATCAGACAGATAATAGAAGTTGCCATCCCTTTGTAATTCAGTTCTATACTATGAAATCTTGGTATGCCCCCCTTCAAAAAGGGGAAATTCTGTCAACAAACAGATTTAAACTCATGCAACCTTAGATATAGAGAATAGAGTAGAGTAGAGTAGAGTAGAGTAGAGTAGAATAGAATAGAATAGAATAGAATAGAATATAGAGGGTAGAATAGAATAGAGTAGAATAGAATATACTAGAATAGAATAGAATTAGAGTAGAATAGAATAGAATAGAATAGAATAGAATAGAATAGAATAGAATAGAATAGAATAGAATAGAATAGAATTAGAATAGAATAGAATTTGAATACTTGTCCAAGTAGAATTTGAAAGCACTTAAATTCAAGTAGGCCCAAAGGCTAGAATAGTGTGCCAAAAGTTTGGTCTTCTGATTTAAGAACTATTTAGATGTATCCCAGCTAAAATTTTCTGAAAAAGAACTGGCTTCCTTATCCAAACTCTCCAGAAAAGTTACCATCACTCAATCTTTAGGCACAGAAAATTCATAACAGGTTTTTTGCCCATGGCTACAAGTTTGACTCCCAAATCTGGAAGATATTTTTTTACTTTCTTTTCGGGATTTTCTGTGCAGGATTTGGTGCAGCTGGGCTTTTTTTTCCTCATTTTTCCACCTCTACTGAATTAATCACTTGATGGGGAGCAGTTGGAACTGAATAAGATACAGGGAATTCAAACTGAACTAGAGCACATTCATTCTCACTGCAGGGCAGTGTGAGAAACTTCCCTGATGCAGACCAGATTTCTCAAACCAAAACGATCAACCTGCCTTCCTCTTGCCAGACTCCTCAGAGACAACCTTGCTCTCTCTCCTCCTCCCACCCCCATCACACAAGGGATGGGTGATGAGACAGCCATCCTACAGGCTGCAGTTCAGGTGATGGGTGCAGGTTTGGCTGTGTGAGAAGAGTGGATGTCAAGCCCTGCCATAGGAGCCCTCTCAGTGCAGCAGCAGACGTGTGCCTGTTACAGGATCAACCACCATCGTCTCCATCATTGTGGGATGCACTGATATTTTTAGTGTAATTGTGACATAACTTCACACATGTAGAGGGGATGGGGAGATCTGGCCCCAGCTGCTTCCATCAAAGCCCATGGGGCTTGCTTGTGCCAAAAATAATTCACCCCACTGTAGAAAAGAAGATCTGCAGAAAATGTGTTGTGTTTACTGTGAGATTTGAAGGAAGTGGCTTAGAGGAAGGAAATTTATGTCTCTGCCTCTCAGCTCAGCCAGAGAGATTGCACGTAGTTCAGTCCTTGCCTACAGAGCTTGTCTCAGGTCAATGCCTACACAAATTAAATTCCCAAATGTGGCAGATGGTATGTGTTTGGTGTGCATGTTCTCAGTTGTGTGCTGTGTCCCTACATGAAGTAGCTGGAAAAGGAGAGCCATTGGGAAGGGCAGCAGGGGATGGGTGTTTAGGGGAGAAGGTTCCAGGCGTGGCAGGAGGACAGTCAGTGCAGCTCATTGTGGCAGAGACCACCCTGAGGGGCACAGGCAGGACCCAGAGACAACCAAGTGAACTTCCTTGGGATCAGAGGAGACTGGCAATGTGTGCTGCAATCCAGAAAGCCACAGAGCTCTCCAGGGTGATTCCTACAAGCAAGGATCTATCTCCAAGGTCACAATGAGAAGAGAGATTTGTTTGGAAAACTGTTTCATTTTCATTCTGTCTAATGTGGTCACTTGGAAATTTTTTCAATTTAAAAACTGGGTTATTTACTTTTGTTTCTTATAACATATCCCTTCTTCAGTTTGAAAGCCTTTTGTCTTCTTACATTATCTTACAGAATGAGATCCAGGCAGATCCAGATCATACAATTGCTGCCTTTCTATAAATCAGTCATTTCTGGGCATTTAGTATTTTTATAGTTCCTGTCTGTAAACAACACTCTCAGCTAATCTTTGGTGTGGCTTTCTGTTGGTTTTGGTGTGATAATAGAGCTGATAATAACTTCCTGCAGGCGTAACCTATGCTTTGCAGCTTTTGCTGTTTGAGTGCTCCCTTCTGCACCAACACTGGGCCTGGTTCAATGATTTTGACAGAAATGTGTATCTCTTTCTTTTCTGGCCTCTGTATTTTTCTTAGCTACTCTTCTTCGTATGTGATAAGGTCTGTAAAGCTTCTGATGACTCAGCTTGTTTGAAATGTGCAGTTCTCTGTGGTGCAAGGAGGAAGAGACCTAAGTGGAATAGTTGACTGTGACAGATTGTAGGCAAGCAGGGCTCTTCCTGTGCTTCAGAAAATCTGCTAGGGTGCATGGATTGTGAGAGGAAACGGTGTCTAGTATCTTCTCACCATATATGGAACTGGAGAAGTATTTATATTGTCACGTAGGGCTAAGATTGATTTATTCCCAGTTCGTTCCAGTTCTTGCAGCTCAGCTCTGTTTTTATTCACACTTACTCATAGCGTTCTCACACTTGCACAATCACACACAAATTTGACAATCTGCATGAAAAATTAATAGTAGATTTGAAGATCATGATGTTATTTAATGATTTAGGGAACGTGGTACAATGAACTTGTTATGCAGGAAGTGCATCTTATCAAGCAGGTGCCCTTGCCGTGTTCAGCAAATGATAGCTCTATGTTGTCCCTGGCAGGTGGTCTCAGAGCTACAAGTGTTCAGTGCATCTGGTCCTAGTGCTTGGGGACTGCATCAGCATAAAGATTGCCATTTCTAATTACTGCCAATTCAGAAAGTACAGTGGGAGGACCTTTCTAGTCCTGACTTCTTCCGAGTCATGTGCTAGTCCTGAGCTGTAGCAATGTGTAGTTAGCTGGTGTGTGTTTGCTGTTCTCTGCTGGGGTCCTTTCATGGGACCTTTCAAAAAAGTCTTGGCCTCGTCTCTAAGTACTCCTGCTAGACTATTCTCATCTAAAGAAAATATGGCAGGAAGAAGGAATTAGAGCTATAAAGCACTCAGATAAGGAGACAAAAAGATCAGGCAGATCAGAAATCATCACACAGGAAGGACAATATGAAGAGAGTGCTTTACAGTAATTATAAGTCTTAATGATAAAAGTCCTTGAGTCGAAGGTATTAAAGGCACATCCAAACATTTGACCATAATCTCCAGTGTAAGAAGGCTCTAGAAGATGTTATGAGATTTTGAGAATCACTATCCTTGTCCATCATGGCCAGGCTACTTAGTGCTTGTGAATATATGGATATGAAAGAGTGATTCTACAAGAATTAATGAGTTAAAGCCATGAGAGAAGGACAGTGACTGAGTGAAATTTATTTTGACTGAAAAAAATTCCCTCTTTTCTTTATGGTCTCTCACTAAGTTTAATTACAATACTTGTGTAACACTGGTGCCATCAGTTAAATTCAGAAATACCAATTTTACATTGTGTTAGTGATATAACATTTAGAAGAGGTAGGAGAAGAGGCTCATAATATTTTGATATTGAGTATGTGTAATTCAGAGCTTAAGAGTGGAGAAGCAGGAGGACAGCATCATTGTTCCTTTCCTTGACATGTGAGTGGGTAGGTAAGGAGCCCTGTCACTACTAATTCAATATTAAAAATGTATATTCTGTTGAGAAGTGTCTGCTTTTATTAACAGCAAGTAGGATTGCTAAGTTCACTTTTCAGGGGAAGCAGCGTTGCTACAGGCACTGAATGTATTCCTCAACATTTCTAAAAGTGCATTGTTACATATATTGTTTGTGTGGCATTTATTCCCATTGTTTGCTATGTTTGTCTACGTGGTCATAGCATTAGACTGTACAGCTGAATTCACAGTTCTCAGCTGGCTTTTGGGTCAAATGCTGGTGTAGAGTTCATCATTCAGCTAGAGCTCTAAGTCTGGGTGATTTGTGGGAAGAGAAGGACACATTGCTGCATTCACACACTGAAGGAACAAATGAGGACGGGATCATGAACTGGGAACCACAAGTGTTTTATGTCTAAACAACCCTCTGGATGCATTTCCCTTGGGGAAATGTGCTTGGGGAAGTGCTGATGCTGGTGCGTTTCCCCTAAGCATGGTGGGAAGGACACTGCTGTGTTACTTCACTGCCTTTATCAAGTGCCATGCGCTCTTTACAATGTCACGGACCCCTCTGTGCCAATGGGAATTTCGACTGCTATGAGCCATTAATACTGAGGTCACCATCTGCTTCTTTCTGTTTCTGGGTGCAGTCAAGGACTGTCCTTTTTTTTAATTTTTTTATATTTTTTTTTTAATTTTTGTTGTTTTTTTCCCACATGGTCTACAGCCAATGTTTGGGTTTTAAGATCTTTCATAAAGGAAGAGAAAGAGGTGCATCAAATGAATAATTATCTTATTTTTGTGCATTAGTTACACAGGAAAAGCTGTCAGGAAAAAAAAATAGCTGCAATCCTTAAATCAATAGTGAGAGTTTGTAGTATTTGAAAGGGTGGCAGCCAAGACTCTTCTTCTGTATTATATTTTTCTTCTGTGAATGTGCTGATGTGGTTTTGCACTCAAAAGTATTGCTCTCAAAATTTTAGTCTTGGCAGGCATGTATTTTCTTCAACAACACAAGACTTAATTCTGTTTTCTGATATAAAAATATTTTTCTATATATGGTCATTTACACTCTTCTTGCAGAGTTTAAAACACAACCATTTTTATTTTCTAATGTTGCATCTTATTTGTGCAGAAGCACTAATTACAACGATAGAGAGCAGTATAGAATCTGAGTCAAAATGTCAGTGATGGTCATCAGCTTGGAGAAACATGCAGTCTCCATTAAAGTATCATTAACCTTTGGTTGAATCCAGGACCAAAAGCTCTCAAAATGAATATTATCAGGGAGTTTGCCAAATGAAATGCTGGAAAGATGAGTAAAGAAGCAACACAGCACATTGATCAAGCTAATTTTCAGGGTATTTAGTAGAGCAGTGTTGTCAGGGAGTAAAGGGCACTTTTATTGGTAAACTGAGCAGTTTTAGTATAGCTAATGAGAAACAGTATGCAGGTTCTTCAGGTTTTTCTTACCACTTTTCAGACTAAATTGGCAGCATAACATCTTTCTTCTATATTGTAATACAATGTTTAATTTAAGTTTGAGTACTGCTTTGAGATACATTTTGCATGAAAAATTTTTCACAGAGTAACATTGGTGTATTTTTACACTGTCAGATACAAGAAGCAAATGGGGACACAGGAGATATATCACAGAGGTTGTTTGAGGTGAGAGCTGAATAAGGTAGATAGCAGATCCAGTATTCAGAACCTGAATGAAAAGAACACTGAATGCCTGGGACAAAAACTGTGCAAGTGTGGGTTTTTTTTGAGTACTGTGAGTTGCACCCCCAGTGTTAACTTAATCTTTCTTACTGCAGTTTCTGCTTGTTTAAGGAACTGTCTAGTTGAAGTTTTAATATGTCCCCTACTCCTTTTCAGAGGAATGTTTATTGACTCATTACAGGAATTTTACAAGTAAAAGGAATGTTGGGGATTATTTGCTTTTATTCATCACATTCTAAAGCTGCCTAAGTGATCAACAAAGAAATGTTGATACTTCAGCTGACATTTAGCTTTTGAATACTGTCATGAAACAACCAAAATTTCCTCTAATGACTTGTCTGGGAATCCCATATAAATAAAGCTGTTCTTCAATGTTTTGCTTATTTGTTTACACAGATAAAACTGAGGAGTTTAAACAACATGCCAAGGGTCCATGAACCTGACTATTTTTATTGTCTTCCAGATGTCACTTTCATAAATTTAGTACCTGTTCATCGCAGGCTGAGGTCAAGAGAAGGGTTTTTTCAGTGGTATCAGACAAAGCTGCAGTATGCCTTTTGTGACAACAGAAATTCAGTGCAAGATGAGTGCAGCACAGAATACTAAAGCTCAGTATGCCCCAGTTTCGTGGCTGACAGGGAAACAGGGCTGTTCCAAATGGAAGGTAGAGCAGTGGGGGTTTCTCCTCTTATAAAAGTTGGGTTCTTGTTTGTCTGCCAAGTTCCAGCTATCCCCAGGAAGTGGAGCACCACTAGAGACTGTTAATAGTCACCAATACTTGAAACACCTCTACATTGTACTATATTCCTTTTAAAAATAGGAACTAACTTTCAGATTATGGAAAAATTAAGCCTCTGTTGCATATTCTCACTTGATGTCTTTGAGGAGTCAAGTAATAGCTTTCCACTCATTGCCATTTTCTATGCTAATTCTGATAGGATTAGTAGTAGTATTGGGACTTAAGATTTTATATTTTGTAGAATCACAGAATGGTGATGTCAGAAGGGACCTCTGGAATCATCTGATCCAAACCCCAACTCAAGCAGATTTGCCTTGAGGCAGTTGTTTAGGGACAGTTCTGGGGGGCTTTTGAATGTCTCGGGGGACGGTGACTCCACAGCCTCTGAGTAACCTGTGCCACTGCACAGTCATTCACATTTTGACAGGAAAAAGCTGTTTTCATGAGTTCAGGCAGAACCTCCTGTGTCAGTTTGTGCCCATTGCCCCCTGTTGTCAAGATGCTTGAAGATGTCAAGTTGTTTAGATCCCAGCACTGACCACTGGGGTACACCACTGGTTACTGGCCTCAAACTCAACTAGGTGCCACTGATCACCACCCTCTGGGCCCTGCCATCCAGCCAGCTTTCGATCCATGTCAGTTCTCTTTCACCTCAATTTGCTTCAGATTTTCTTCATACTGAGGATAGTTTATCACTCAAATGTAAGTGGAGCTGAAGAGAAACAGTTTGGTCTTAATATATGTAATTTTAGATTGTAGTGGTTTGGTAATGCAAATGAATGTTCAGATCTGTCATTATCATTTTGTCCAAAATCCTTTTGGAGAATTTTGTTTTCTAAAAGAAAAGAAGAGTTTTCTTTTAGATAACTGCTGGTAGGATATAAAATACTGTTGTTCCATATTTGATTTTCTTCCTTCACCTGACTGTTTCATTACAGTGTAATGTTAAATTTAATTACCTTTTCTGTTTGCTGCAGGAATAGAGAAAGTGCTTGTATAATACCACCAAGCTGGTATTTGCATTACCACCTGTAGAGATGAGAAAGCTTCAACCACTCATTTTGCTCTCGGCTCCCCTAGCAGTTCATGCTGGGTATGGACAGTTCTCTTCAGCGATAACTTGTGTTCAGAAGTGTCCCCTTGCTTATTCCAGAAGTTTTGGACTAACTCCTGTATTTGTTGGTGGATGGTGATGTCCTTCATATGAACTTTCATGTTTTTGCATCAGCTGTCTTGTAATATGGAAGTGTGACTATGAAACCCCCAATGTCCTGTACTTATGCCTTTCAAATTAACAGAGACTTCTGATGATGGAATTTCAGTCAGGTAATTTTCAGTCTGCTAAAAAGAATTTTTTTAATTGACATAAGGCATCTCTAAAATAGGAATGCTATTTGGTCTTTGGAAGAGATTAAAGAACAGTTGTGTAGTTTTATTCTGATCCTAAACATTTCATTTACAATGTCCCTTTTATCTGTGTCTTGATGTGACAGATATTGTCAAATACTCAGAGTATTTGACACCTTTTTTCCTGAGAAGTTGCTTTTATTTTTATTTGTTTCCCTTACCCTCCGTATTTCTGGCCAGAGCACAGAAGAGCTTTCTTGGAATTGCAAGTCACAAAAAGTCAAGGTTCATCAAAATATCAAAGTTTCTTGGTGCAGCATCAACCCTTTCAATCCTTTGAATTTTGTCTACAATTTGTAAAATATCTCAATCACTGGACTCTGCAGGATGTGTTCTTAAGTATTTTGATGTTGGACAGTCAATGGAAATACCACCATTAACATGGCATTACTTATTTTTAAACTAACCTTTTGTCAACAAAAAAATCCCTTTGAGCTGCTCATTTAACTTGTTGGTTGTCATGCCTCTTGTCCCAGGGGAAACCATCCCTGGCTGATTGTGTTGTGTTGTGACATTGACAGCTTTTTGCTGCAGGGAATCTTCACATATTTTCCCCAGGTAAAGAGACAGCAATATGATGTAATTTTAGCTGTTTTAGGGAACGGATGCAGTCAGAAAGGCAAACACAAGAAAAGCGCAGCTGTGGGGCTCACAGGACTAGCAAGTAGCTGTGAGGCACCTGGATTCTATTCCTGGCTCTGTCATTGTCTGGTGCTATTGTGAACTAGTAAATTAACCTTGTTCTGTGACTGCAGAACCATTTATTAAGTGGGAATGATAATGCTTAGCACCACAACGGGGCAGTCTAATTCTTTGCTAATTAATATTTATTAAGTGCCAGATTCTCCATAACTCTGCACCTTTGCAGTCATTTACATCTGTGCAAAATGAAGACAAAATGGCTGAAAGTTGCTGTTGTATTTTAAACCTTGCCAGTGTGAAGGGTAGTACCAAGATTGCAGCAATAGGGGATCTGTCTTAAATAATTTTTGAGATACTTTTTTTGCCTATAGACATAGACTTACTAATTCAGGAGTGGAAGCACCCCTAACACATATATCCACATTTCCCCTTCTCAGAACATGTCACAGAGCAAAGTTACTGTGATGTTAGTAAAGGTACAAACTTGCAGGACGCTACTTTGCAGCCTGTGGCTTATGTGCATATTCTTAGATCCTAAGGTAGCTTATCTCCCAGTGAAGAAGGATTAAAGTATGTTATTTACTGTAAACAGTGTAAAAATTAATACCCCAGCTGAACCCTGCAATAACTCTTTCATACCTTCAGGTATTTTGATAAGTTAAGTGATATTTTTAATTTTTGCTGCAATATTGTAGCAAGTATTTTAAATACGATAAGGAACACAGGAGTTCAATGAAACAAAAGAATTTAAAACTTTTAGGTCTTGGTCCTTTGCCTGCTTTCTTTATATATGAAAGAAAGCCTTGGATGTGAGCTTATTTTCTTCTTTCCTTCAGTAATATTTTCTTTCTGGAGATCTTTCAGTTGTCCCCAGCAGGTGAATAGAATCACTGCTCTGTCATGGCTCTTGGTTAGGCTGCCCAGAAGACTGCAAGATGAACTGCCACCTTAATTAATTGATGAAAATGAACAAAGAAAACAGGTAACAGAAAAACTATCAGGCTAGCAAAGAAGATGGGGACGAGGGGTGTGGGGGAGGATGTTGTCATTTGGCAAGATCTTTGCAGAATCCTTTTGGCAGGCGGATACTAATCAATGCCTGTTTGCCATGCCTGGCCCAGCTTTTCTTTCAGCTAAATATAAAGCTTCTTTTGAAATCTGACTGCATGACATATTCTAGGCTATGAGAAAATGAATAAGGAATACCAGTAGTTTTGGAATTAAGAACAGGAGATGTGTTACCATATTTTGCATTTACTGTTCTCATAGGCTAAAGGCAGAAGGTTATTGCAGTTTTATTCCTGCTCAGTTCAGGTTTCATTTGAAAAATTATGGAAATAAGACATTTTATTCATTTTCTGTCCACTTGTCCTCAACACTTTGCTTTGCATACAGGAGTGGCCAGAATCATGTATATGTTAATCACAAAATTGCTTTAGTGCACATTCTTATTGCCTCTTTGATTATGGGCCTGTCACCAAGAGCTGAGCTGCTCAGAATACTTTCTGATTAATCATGTTCTCATCAAACACTTCATTTGCAGAGTATCAGATAATGATCTTCCTCACAGAGAGTTAAAGGTTTTCCAATAAATAGAAACTGTGGCTGTTGAGAACTCCAGACAGTGTGCTATCCAATAATTAAAGTGATGGGAAACTATTCTGTCTGTGCTTGTCTCTGGAAGATTAGCACATTAAAATATTCACTCTTATGATTCCAAGCAGAAAACTAGGGTAAGAGAAACACCAGATGAGGTGATATGAAGTAAGCATGAGCATCATCAGCAAGTAAGAATCTATATTAAATGAATGCCCTACCTTGCAGGCTCCATGACAATCCTCCATCTGCTGTTATTGCACAAACAGAAATGTGTTTTCTTTTGGCATCTGTTTGTGTTTGTGTTTGCTCATAGAGAGTATCATGTAGCTGAAATAGTCCAACTCATCCTGTCATAAATATGAGGATGGAGGGACCTTTATCCTGTTCTGTCTGTCTGCTTTAGCCACTGTAATTCGTGCTCCAGTCCAGTCTGTAGCTCAAGAAAAAGGATTTTCCCTGGAGAGTCCTCTACAGTCTGACACTGTGGGTAATAGGTATTTTATATCACAGATTGAAATGGACCAGTTAGAAAATAGCTTCTGATATTCTTTAGTACAGAAAGTAAAACAGGTTCCAAAAGGCAAAATTGAATGAATGAGAAAGGCAGGAGGGGAAATCTGCTTTCATGCCTTGTCTGCTGCTTAAATATTTTGAAGATTCAAATATTTATTGTATATCTTCCTTGATTTTTACCCTCTGCAAGGCTGCTAGATGAAGGGGTATGAAGAATCTGGGGCTGCCTATTTCCGTGATGTGGGGATGGGCACAGGATGGGTACATATTTTTATGTACACTATATACTTATAATACGTACATTATAAATGCATATTATATTTTGGAAAGACATCAGATCAGGGATTAAAATAGTGACCACTTACAGATAAGTCAGTAATCAGTCAATATAAATTATGTCAGTAGCCTGTTAGGGCTTTTAGGTCTTGACATATACCTCATCAAAAGACAGGGTTTATCAGGTAGCAAAGTTACCAAGAAAGTGGTTTACCAAGCTACCACATACTGCCATATTTCAGTACTATTTATGAGTTTGCTCTTAGCCCATGGCAATCATAAAGTAAATTTGATTTAGTTTAGTCAGCATTAGAGGAACCTTAAACTGGATCAGATTTCCTCATATTGAGGGCAGAATAAGGGTAAATACAGAGTGTGGTTCAGATGAGCTGTGGTAACCTGTCAGACCCCACTAAGGTGACTGTTTGCCTTATTCCTTTTTCTCTTCCAAGTTGCAGACCACACAGGGAACAGAGAAGTGGTTTAATACAACAGCTGATGTAAAGATCCTGAGTGCCAGGAGACCTTCCTTTAGTCTCTGCTTTTCCACTGACTTGAAACATGATGCTGAAAAAATCATTACAGACCCCACACCTGAGCTCCTCCAAATTCTGGTAGTGCATAATAATTCTCATCTGCTCTTGTAAGGTGTTTTTATATCCTTTGATTAAAGGTTGAATTTAAAGGTGTATCCTTCCATAAAGACAAATTAAGTCAGGCTTTGTTATATATTAGATTTTTATGAATAAGTCCCTTAACAGAGAAAAATTGTCTGTGTTGTCAAATTACTGACTAAATGCAAAATGCTTTTTAATTGTGGCTTAGGGGCAGCTAACACCAGATACCCCTTTAATCAAATGAGTGAAAACTATTAATGAGGGTGAAATTTAGCCCTATATGTCCAGATAGTGTGAGACTTACACACTGAGGTAATTCTGTTGAGATTTAATTTTTTGCAGCACAGTGGCTTCCTGAAAGGAGGGTGAATCATTCCCTGCATGTTTTCTTGGCTGGAGCTAAGAGTCACAGGTAACCTGCTCTGCTCCATGCACAGTGTTAGCACTCCAGTCAAAGCTGATATTCCTTCAGTTAATCTGGGAAACAGCACAAATGCTTCTCTCTGATTCTTTCTGGGGGAGGTAGAAATCATGCCTGTGATTTGTTTCTGTTCTCATAGGGTATGCACAGGGAAATCCAGCCTGTTTCTTTAAATGTACATCCTCCAATATGTTTTCCTGAGGGAAAGAAGGCTGCAGATCAGTGCCTGGCAGCCTGAGCAGAAAATGGTAGTTCTGTGATAAGTAGGTTTCCTGTTTTTTGGGTGGTGGTTGCACTGTCCTATGATGATTGCTGAAAACCCTGTGATTTCTGCACTGGTGAAATGAAGTGAGCTCTTCTTGTGTGTGTGGACTGTTGGCCCTGGATTTTCTCTGGTGCAATTAGCGTGGTCCCTGAGCACCACACAGATAGGGACAGAGACTTAGAATATGGCCCAGTGTAGAACTAGGAAAGAGAGTGGGTCGGATGCATTGGTGGAATAGCATTGTCCTCTGAAATGGAATGAAGGGGCAAAGAAATGAGAACCCAGGAGCAAAGGTTTAATTTAGAAATTATCATTGGAAACAGCTTTAATTGAAACAAGTCATATGTCTTCTCTTAAATATTCCCAAATTTCAATCCAATTGTTGTAATTTGGAATTTAGCATTTAAATTATACTAACACATTTTAATCCATTTTGTCACAATTCATTAAAGTCTTTATATGTACAGTTGCAATTAAATTTTATCCAAGCCTCAGCAAAATCATCACGTAACAAGTTTCTGCAGTCTGCCCATATCTGTAGAAATGAGGAAAGTGTTATTTCAGCTGCTGCATTTGAGGTAGGAATGGACTGAGCAAGTTTCCCAAACTTTAAGAAATAAAGAGAATTAAGAATCGGAGGTAGAACTAGATTAGTTCCTGCAAGCCTCATTAGTTCCCACCAGCCTCATTCAGCTCGTTACTGAGTCTCTCAGTATTCTACAATGAGCTGCTTCAGGGAGTTAAACTCATTAGGAAAAAATCAAAGAATTCAGATTTCCTCTTCAGAATATAACTATTTTACAAATAGAGGATTGAGTGATCAGTACTTGCAAGTGTGAGAGAACATGAGTGAGGGTGGAGGAGACCCAGTTCCTCTCAGCCGTCACACTAAATTTGGGTTCCTCAGTCAAATGATAAAAACTACAGTAGCCAAATGAAGTTACTGCAATTTTATTCATTGAAGGTAAAGCAAGAAGTGTTTCAAGCCAAATGCACACTAGTGCATGAAATAATTTTGAAGTGTTATTCCCTTTGATTAATTTTCTAGATAAGGATTACATTTATGCCAAAATATTGTCATCAAGTCTTTGTTTTAATTTACCTTTGCATCATTTTGTCATAAAGTTCTGTGCTAATTGTTTAGCTTTGCCACTGATTTTTTTTGATACATTGTAAAAAAGAGTATTATTAGAAACGTTTGAGTGAAACAAAACATTTAGTAAAAAAGCTGCTTCAGGATTAAATGAGGTTTGAAGGAACACAGTGCTGCAGTGGCATGATAGCATATATGTTTGATAGAGAATAGAACAGGTCATTTCAAGTGATTTAAACCAAATAAGATGGAAGCGGTTGGCTGATTTATTAATAACATGTATTTAAAGGACAATGAAGAACATAATGTGAATAATTTGGACTACACATTCAGAAGCTGTATCAATAGTACAACACACTATCAGGCACTTTCAAATGTTAATGAGCATCTGCAAATGCCTGCATACTCTCCTTTACCTATTCCTCAATGTGCTAATGCCACCTGCACATCCCCCAAAGTGCCTGGGGGTACATGGGCTGCCCATGAAACGCGTTTGTACCCATGAAACACATTTCATTTTTGGTCTCTCAGGTTCTGAGGTCTCGGTACAGCCCCAGGGAATGGGAGGTGGTTGTACCTCCACACCTCTATGGGCAACAGCCTAATGTCCCTCTTTGGGCTGAGTGGCTTCCCCCACACACTCACCCCTCCTGTTGGAGGGGCTCTGCCTCTGTGTGGACCCTGCCCCTTGCAGCAGCTCCCTGATGTCCACAATGGGGAGAAAACACCTCTGAGTTCATCTTCTCAGACCCCACATGGGAATTTCATACTTACAATCTATACCAAAATCATTAGGGGAAAAAAATGACCAATCAGAAGGGACAAAATCTTTCCACATCACACCAAAAAGGCAAAACATCATCCAAAGTTCTAGAAATATTAAATAAGTTTTTGTATTTTTAAAATTTTAATGTTTTCATATTTTAATTAGTTTTATACTTATGAATTGGTAATTTGTTCTTGAAAGTAGTGTTATGTTTCCTGTGTGGTTATGAAAATGATATCCTCATTGATAATAGCAGTTGAATAAACAATATTCTACCTGATGATTCATAATCTCTATTCTAACTCATGAAAGGAAAACATAATGGCAATTGCTGTACCTTGATTTTAACCAAAAAGTCTAGGGAGCTCTACAGATTAGTACTTCATTCTAGTAAAAAATTTTGAGATATTCTATTTGGAACTCAAAAAGTGGTTAAAATCTTGCATTTTCCTTTAAAGAAGAATTTTAATAATAGTAAATATCCTTTGCTATCACATTATGCATTCCTCCAGATGCATAAATGCAGCATAAAAATCTGTAAACATTGTATTTAAAATGAACTTTCTTGTGTGTATTCCTTTAAGCATCTGCTTCAAGATTTTCATCTGCACCTGACCATGAAGTTCTGGTTTTGCTGTGGCAGGTAGTTTTCCTGGGTGGCAGATTGCTCACATTTCCTCTTGTAAAAGTGCTTCAGAAGAATGATAGTCCTGAAAGTGATACTGGGCATTTCAAGCTTAGTGTTCCATCTCAGGGGAGATGAAGAAATCATGCAATGCTCTTTTGATAGCAAGATATTAGCATGAGGCCAAGGTTGGAAAATAATTATCACCTTATTATGCACTCTGTTGCATCTTGCATATGGATTTGTTAATACATCTAAGAGCATTTAAGTCAATGTTTCTTGTGTAGGAATCCTACATGAAAGGAAACTTGAAGTCGTAATTCCTCTTCATACTCACTTTATTCACTGTTGACTTTCTCCTCTTCTTATATATATATATATTTTACTTTTGATTCTTTATTCACTTAAATAAATGTGTGACTGCATCATTTATTTTATTTTATTTTATTTTTTAAATTATTCATTTGTGGAATGTATGGCGCATTAGGGAACACATGGTCAGTAATTTCACTGCAACAAGAGCAGGGGCAGCCTGAATTTCTGAACTAGGAAGGTGGCTGAAGGATTGCAGACCTTGCTGCTTTTGTAGCACTGGGAGGATGGAGGCAGATGGCTACACTGTGTTGACTTCTTTACTGGAACATCCCAGTGTCTGTTTCTCTTTGAAGCAGAGAATTTCTGTGTTGAATGTTTTCCAGATTGCACAGAAGCAGAGATAACAAAATTTCACTCAGGATGACCTGGTAGGAAAAGCACAGGGTGGGGAAATCAGAATGTGTGAGTGCTGCTCCTTACTCTGCTACAGACACCTTAAATAACCTTTAACAAGCCCATGAGTATTCTTTAGTATTTCTCCTTACATGATACCTAATCCTAAAAGAAAATATGAGCTTTATTATATTTGTCTTTGCCAACACTGTGTTCTTTTTGAAAAGGAGGCATTATAACAATGCAAAGTATTAATTCTTTGACATTTTTAAAAACTAATGACAAAGGTAATATTTCTTTTTTGTGGTAGCATTGTGTGTGCAAAATTAGATTGGTAGCAATGGCTGAATCAGTACCAAACTCATTAGATCTGTGTCAGCAACTTAAAATTAAATTTCCTATTTCCAGTACTCTGGATTCACTTTTATGGCGAGAAATTGATTATTTATTGAACAATACTGCAAGGAAAAACCTTTTCTTTTTTCAGCAATGAACATTTTCTACTCTGGATACGTAACCAACTTTGCATTTTATTTTCAATAGAAGCATCAACTAAGCATGAATAATCCATACTTCTCTAGCCTGCATCTGATTAAAAATGATCAATTAACTGGACCATTTTCCTTTCTACTGTTTAATCAGTAATTGGTTTCAAGTTAAAAAAAACCACTTCTGTCTAAAAAAACCACATTAGTCTTCTAGTGTCTGATGGGAGGTGAATACTGAGGAATGCTGATGATGCATATGCACATAAACCTAATTTATTAATTCCTGTTCTTCTGCAGCCATCTCTTTTTCATAGAACACATCCCTCACAGGCATTCACGAAGAAACAAATGCATATGTTGTGAAGCTGTTAGGGGGCAAGCAAAGGCTGCCTGATATATTTAGTACACTAATTGTGGTGTCTTCCCAGTCTTCTCTGGATAGGCCTTTGCTAAAAAATAAAATAAAATAAGAAGTTCCCCTTTTACTGTCTCATGTTTGTCATATTCATAGACTTCAAAGGAAATTGGCCTGTTCACAGCATCCACAGTGATGGATCTGAGCAGCTCTGGCACTTAAAGCATTAGTGGTCTGTGATGAGCTGCACAGGACAGTCATGAAGGATGGATGGCTGATGATTTTGGTGAAGCTCTGTAAGCATTTGCTGTTTATCTCTTTTTAGTGGATCTGCTTACCCATTTTTATCACTGATATAGACATGTTGATGGTCTGCATTTTCTGTAAGAGTAAATGTGTAATATTATAAATTATTCATTACACCTGTGTGTTTCAATCAGAAGAGGAGACAATAAACAGCAAGAGAAACAGTAATAAGGGCAATGAAAATGGTGTTAGAGTCCATTCTTGTTAAGGTACTGGAAGACATAAGAGATTGCTCCAGGTTGCCCACACACATATTCTGCTTATTTTTATTAGGAAAATATTAAGCAGTGCATGTCATGGATCCCTTGTGGAACAACATGAGGATTGAGCAGAATTGACACTTTGTGAATGGGACAGAGTTACACAAATGTTGCATGTCACCACTCATATTTTTTTCGCTTCTAAATCTTGCTGAATAAACACATCCCTGAAGCCAAAATATTAGCTTTATTTAGCTTTGGCAGGAGTGATTTATATCAATTAGGGGTTTACTTAAATGCAAAATATGTTCTAAAAAAATATATATATATAAGTAATATTGATTCATCAGGGTTTTTTTGCTTTAATACCAGGCTAAAAACTCCTGGCTATGTTCAAGTAAGCATCTTAATTCAGGGATCATGTTCTGTCTCTGATCCTATGACTGTCATTGCTAATGCTTATATTAACATACTCATATATCATGAGGTTACAGTCAGATCATACAATAATCTCTGGCTTTCCTTGTTAACTTTCATAACACAAGGTTATTAACTCCAGAATTCAAATACTGCAGAATTGGAAAAAGGAGACAGTTTTGATATCTAAAGCTTTAGTAGAACAATTATGCACAAGACTTAATGAAAAAATTAGGAGAAAAAGGACACTTTGGAGTCAAGGAGAGATCCTCCTTTTTCTGATCTTGGAACCCTGAAGTATCTTACTGCTTTATCAGATAAATTTAGTTTTAGTGCCAGGCCTTGTTTCCCCAGAGTCTTATCAATAGAATGTGTATAAAAGGATTTGGGAACAGAAGTCAGTTAAGTTTACAGTATGACAGGATAATTTGGACTGGAAAGAAGCACAGGAGATCTCCAGTTCCACCTCCTTCTCCAGTCAGGGTCAGCTATGGGGTTGGACTGGGACACTCACCGGGCCTTGCAAACTTCAGAGGATGGAGGCAGCACAGCCTCTCTGGGCAGCCTCTTTTGCTGTTTGACTGCCCTCATGGAGAAAGGTTTTTCCTTATGAACTTCTCTTGTTACAGTTTATGCCCTTTGTTGTCCCAGCATGCAGCACTGTGAAGGTCCAGGCTCTTTCCCATAACCTCCTAAGGGTGCAGACAGGCTGCTGCTGTAGGTCTCCTGAAATCCCTGCTTCTCCAGCTGAAGAAGCACAGCTTCCTCAGTCTCTCCTCCCAGGACAAGCCCCTAGCTGTCCTGCTGACCCTCTGCTGAACCCGCTCATCATCTTTCCTGGCACACCAAACCTGGACACAGCTCTGTAGCTGTGGTCCAACATGTGCATAGCAGAGGCAGTCCATCACTTCCCTTGCTCTGTGCTGCTGCTGCTGCTGCTGACACAGCCCAGGAAATTGCTGGCTTTCCTTGCTGGCAGCACACACTGTCAAACCGTGTCCACCAAGGTTCCCGGGACCTTGGCAGCACAGCCGCTCTCCTGCTTGCCAGGAAGCACACTTCAAAGTACAGATCATGAAATGAAGATGTGGAATATTTTATTCTGATTCCCAAGAAAGATATTTTGACATATTTTTGTTCTTTATGTTGTCTTTGAACAAGTAAAGCTCAATTACATTGATCCAATTTTGCGAAGAACTAGGGTTATGACAGAACTCTACATCATTCTGTCTGCATTTCTTAAATCAGTTGTAACTGCTAATCTATCCTTTTCCTCAGGAAGTCCTAGAAAAAGTTTTAAACTATATTATTCTATTTATTGAATTCTGCTTGATTGGAATGTGTTATGGTTCTTATATTTTACTGATACTTTATAGGAGTGGAAAATATAATATGTAAATTGACTGGGCAGGAAGAAAAATGGTCAGAAGAAGAAAAGTGAAGCAAAAATAGTATCTGCCAGACAACCAGCAGTTATTCTTTTGCAATTGACTTGCAAAACAGGAACAGGATCTGTGTGTTTCAATCCTACCAGTAAACAAATAAATGAAGCCCTTATGCAGCGTTTTATGCAGGATACTGTGGACATTATAGCTTGTTTTTTCTGCCATTTGTAATGAGAAAGGGCAACAGATTGGAAGAAGGCAGCATTAAACCATAAATTAATGAACTGTAATGTCTTTAAATCCCATTGTGAGCTAATGTTAGATTGTCATTGGTTAAATGCTTTCAAGGACTGATATTAATAACACTCTAAAGGGAGAGATGTCAGCTCCCTAATGGAATGGGGCCATTCAAGCAATATATTTGGAGACTGGTCAGCAAGCTAGCAAGAGCAAAGTATATGCATGGAGACAAGGGAAAAGGAAGATCAGAGGATCATCACTTAATCCTTCCATCTTAGATTGTCAGAGATGAGAGAATAAATCAGTTTTTCACAAGAACACTTTGTCCTGCTGGGCTTGTGTGATGCTGCAGTTCCAGGAACAAAAGCGACAGGGGAAGATATTTATTACAATACTGCTCTGAAAATAAAATAAAAGCAAGTATAAAATCCTGCTCCCTAATTACAAAACAGAAAGTTGTTAAAAAGATCTCTGTGTCTTCCATTGTCACAGTAACATTCATCCCACAGGGGTTTAAAGCTTTTCTTCACTTCCCATCCTTAAGAATGGGCATTCATTTCTGCCATGTTCTGCTGCAGCTGCTTAAAAAATGGACATTGGAAATTAAAGAGAAGCATGTCTTCAAATGAAAATGCAGAGGTATTATAGTGGGACAGGATGGAATTTAGCCAGTTCCTTAAATAATAACTAGATTGATTTTTTTTTTTTTTGAGAAATAATAAGACTGTACTTGAAGGTACTAGGTCTGTTGCTAGTGGACACGAAGTAGAAAGTGAGGGTTCAATCACACACAGCATCCAAGGTTTATTTCAGGAGGCAAAAGCCTTTATTTTGGGCTTTTTTATCCCTTTTTATAAGGTGTTCCAATACAGGTTAACCAGATTGGCACAAGGAACAATGCCTCCCTTATCCCACTGGTGGGACAAGAGAAAAAACACTCTCACAACACCTGTGTCATTATTTTGAGAAACCAAAACCTTGTTTTTACAACAGTCCTTGAGAGAGGAAAAGTTCCCAAAAGACTTTCCCTTGGGCACAGATCAGTGGAAGTCCATTTGGGTCAAAACCATATGCTCAACAGAGATTGGGTCTCCTGTGCTACCTTTCTGCTGTTGTGATGTTCTCTAGGTCCAGACACCGTTCTCTCTGAGCTGTGTGATGGAATATGAGACTGGTGTGGGGCCAGACAGTTCGGTACGAGCAGTGTGCTCCTCTGACCAAGCCACACAGTGGGAAGCCAGGTGGGGGCTGGAGGCTTGAGGATTGCTGCAAAGGCATGAGGATGGCTTCTGCTAATTCCCAATAGAAAGTAAGAAGTGGGGGGACAAAATGTCTGAGGTGGGAAATGTGCTGATATTTTTATTGAGGGTACTATAGGAACTTTTGCCTAGATTAGTTCTAATTCTGGACATTAAAACTGCTCACGTATCTACAGGGATTGTCGGCGTCTGTACCCAGGAAGCATCTTGCCCTTTGCTACTACAAAAATTGTGTTCCTCTGGGAGACAGGAATGGAGAAAATGCTTCTATTTTAAAATAAGAGCTGTGGAGATTATGGGCTGGGTGATCCAGGGATAACGAAAGATGTGCAAGGATGTAAATGCTGTCTGTTAAGAGCACCATATTTAAAAAAAAACAAACCAAACCAATATTTTTCATAATGCAGGAGTTTCATCCCAACCTAGGAATGTATGTTCCTTAGCAGTGCTAAGATAATTAAAAGGTTGCATCTTTTAATTTTTGGAAAACAAGATCAGCAGATCATGATGTGTTGGTGGGCAGATAGAGAGATTTAGAGTCTGCATCAGAAACCTGGGAGATGTAGATTCATCCTTTGGAACATTTTGTCTGTGTGCCAAGAAGCACTCCCTCCTCTAGCACACTGATGTGTGTGATGGTTTTTGTTATGGTTTCAAGGTCACACCCTAATATATGGGATTGGTTGTAAGATTATTCTGCCATTATTGTACCAACTGTACATTGGTATGGTAGAGATTTCTTCTAAAATGTAAAAAGAGAATAATCTCCTATGTTTCTACACTGATCTATTCTAAACCAAACAGTAAACTCACAATAGCCAAAAAGGTAATAACATAAATACCCTGAAGGGTCTTGTTCCCATTAAACCTTTGAAAGAGACGGATTTGCCTTTCAAAGGATTTTATTGGTTAAATGTAATCACACGCAATAGTTCAGTCCTCACAAAATTTTAGGAGATGATATTGTGACCTATAAAAGGAATGCATTAATCTTTACCTTTATTAGTTTTTACATGAAAGACTGTCATTTTCTGTTAGAAAGAAGCATTTTTATTAGTTGTCTGAAAGTAATGGAAGAGTAAATTTTTCCTTTTGGTTTAACAAAAATAACCTTGTATACTTTGGGCAAAATATTTCTTGGGAAATGCACATTTGGAGGAAAAAAAAAAAGAAGGGGTGATGGACTATTAAGAGCACAGATGCATACACTGAGACTGGTGATAGGAGATCACATGGGAACCTAAGTGATTCTGACAGCTTTTCTGTTTTAGCAGTATTCTTGTTTAAGATCCTGGATATGAACTGCTGCAAGCTTGCACTTCTTGCACCTACCTATTCTGTGTGAAGCAAAAAGCTCAACAATGCAGGTATTCCTGGATGCAGTTTGTTTGGATTTCCATCACAAAGAGAACCGTGCTTGATCACGGTGACATGGTGACAGCAGAGGCTCTCAACAGCACTGTGCCAGGCATCTGTGCAGAAGGTGGCATGTGGCTGTTGTAGACAAAAGGAAAGGAAGACAGCATGGATTAAAATAGTTTTTAGGCACCTTTGAGGATATTTTTCAAGGCACTTCAAAAAGTTTAAATATCAATTGTGGTCCACATATTCATTTGGAAACCATCACTTCAGAGACAATCACAAGGACTCATGAGACAGGGATTGTCATCCACATCTTCTGCCCGTGTGTGCAGTGAGGACTCCAGTCCCTTTTTAGAAAGACAGAGAGCAGAAATTGTGTATATGTCTGACTGCCGGCAAGACTTTGGGACTGACAGGAATGGTTTCTATTTTTCCTTCCCCATATGGACTATCAGGGGAGCAGTGAAGAAAAGCAGTTATTTCTGTTTCCCGTGCTTCAATTTTCTTTCCACAGAGAAAAAACAAAATGGAAAGAAAATCAAAAGAGGAAAAGAAAGGAAAGCTGAATAACAAGGAAGGGCAATTGTCAGTTGATGACTGTGAATATGGAAATATATTCATCCCTAAAAGACGTTGGTGGTGTGTGGTGGCCACCTCAAAATTTACCCTTAGCAAGTGAGAGAGATTGCTTGTCTTTAACAAGATTCCTTTCATTCTGTCTACAGGAACTCT
The DNA here is from genome assembly GCF_001522545.3 of Parus major. NCBI lineage: Eukaryota > Metazoa > Chordata > Aves > Passeriformes > Paridae > Parus > Parus major. Next base: position 22,379,193 of record NC_031774.1, on the reverse strand, counting down.
TCAACTCCATGTCTGCCCAAACCCTAAGCTATAAATTCAACTCCCAAATTCAAATCTGTCCTCTTGTGCATCTCTTCAGTCCTGTTATTTTTTATCAATGTTAGTTGTAATTTTTCTCTACTCTGGCCTTGTTGTGCAGAGTGATGTCTGTGTTTTCTCTATCTGGCATAGACTGTGCAGATGAAAGGCTCACAGGATGTGTCCCCATCACTCATCCAAGTGGAGAGGTCAGGCTTGAGAGAGAACTGCCCTGATCTTCTGCACCTCTCTATTTTCCTGCAGCCCTTGCTCCTGAGAGAACAATGTGACTCCAAAGAAGAGCTCTTTCCCCCCATTTGCAAAGGACACTTAGTCAGAAGTGTCTTCCCAAAGGAAAACTGGAATTATTGGGAGGACTGGAGAGCTGCTCAGCCAGCTGCAGCCATGGTGGCATGACTCAGAACAGCACAGGCAATGCCGTAATGAGCAAGATGCTGCCAACTGTTACTTCATCTGCCTTGAGAGTTTGGGAGTAAAGAAACGAGGAAAAGAAAGGAAAGTGCAGCCAAAGGCACTTAAATATCATTAGAGCTATGTAAATCAGGCGAGTTAAAAAGACAGAACCTAAGTGTTATTTCCCTCCAGGGGAGTTCTGGGGATAACTGAAAGGGGGGAGTAATGTCTTGAAGAAAGATGAATTAACAAATTTTCTACATGAGATTTTTTTTGGGTAGACAGAAAATAGCCTTATATTGATGTCTTATTTTGTAAGACTGATAAATATAAGTACAAAATTTAATCCTTTAAGAATAATATTTATCAAAAGGTTCATACCTGGCTTTAACATTTTAAATGTGCTGGGTGTTGTTGCATGAAACTTAAATAATAACTACATTTTTTTGGTTACTCTCCCAAACTGATTAAAATGGGTTATATTTAACTGCACATTACTTAAATTATTTTGTGTTGTACATAAGAAATTCAAAGCCCAGAGCAGACAGTAAAAACACTGCTATTAAAAACCGTGATGGATTTGTATTTCCGTGGCCAGGAGCCTTTACAGCTGTGACTTTACCAATTGAAAAGGTATTCCCTACCAATAGGTCTGTTAGCGAGGCTAATGCTCAGCAGGGGCGCAGGAGGCCGGAGCACAGCATCCTGCTCTGCACAGCTCTGCTGCAGCGGGCGTGTGACTGATGAGAGCCATCAGTTCTGCTCTGTGGCTGCCCTTCAAGGCACTCCGGCTCAGGTCAAGATGGGGCGACGCTATTTATAATTGCATGTCTCTAAACGTCCCAGATCTTTGCATAGAGGTTCAAAATTAGGAGGAATTGAGTTGTGATAACCAGGAAAGCGTGGACAGATTGCTAAGGAATTCTCTCGTCCGTGTGGCAAAGGACACACAGTAGCGCTCGTGAAACTGGATTGGTATTTCCTGTGTTACGGATTTCAGCTTATGCCTCTTCCCGTTCACTGCATGGGAACCCAAAACTCTTATCTGAGTTACGGTGCTAAGGATGGAGATATTAACATGTGGGGACATGACTTTCTACATGCAGCCAGCTCACTAGAGCAATGCCACCTGCAAAGAGAGAGGCTCGCTGTAATCAGAGCTCTCTGCAGTGGGCAGAGAAGGAGCAGATGAAGAGGCGGGGAGTTGACATAAGAGCTGAGGAGCATCCAGCCAGGGGCAGTGCTGGATTTTATGGAGAATAAGAGCATGCACAAAGGATTCAACAGCTAACAGAACAGAGACAAAGCCTGGGCCCAGTACACAAAGCATTTTTGCTTGGAACTGCCAGTACATCTGCACTGCAAAATACTGGCCCACAGAAATAACTTTGAAAGCCGTCAGTGACTGCAGAGAGTTCTGTCTGGGATTGCTTTGCTTCTCAGGAGCATTTTGCAGACTCCCTTGTGCACCTAAGCCACCTAACATAAATCTTCACCTTACATTCTCTGGGATGTTGTGGTCATATCCTGATTCACAAAGCAAAGAGGTTGAGACTTGATGAAGATTTGACGGCTGAAAAATCTGAGCATTTTTAAATAGTGGCTTTAGCATAATCTACAGGCATATCCCTGGCTCTTCAAATCAAAGTAAAATGAGGGATTCAGAAACTATTCATAATAAAGAGGACTGCCTGATAGTAAATAAGGTTGTCTCAACAATGTATCATGGCACTAAAAATGTGCAAATGTTTCTGCCATCATGAGGAGGTGTAAGATTTCAAATCTCGTGAGGTGATGTGCTACCATAGCTAATCCAGGGCTTCTGAGGATTTTTGGCAGCCCAAAGGTGTTCAGCTCTAGATGTGCAGTTAAGGGTTAAAGACTGGACAGAGTTTTCTGGATTTGTCTGAATAGGAAGAGCAGCAAGTGAGACTGTAGTCACAGCAGTTCCTGAGAGAGGAATCTTTTTGGAAACCACTCTTTGGTTGTGTTTTAGTTCACCTGGACAATGAATGGCATCTCCAGTGCAGATCATATGAAAGGGGAAGAACAAGAGCTTGAAGGCATGCAAGCCTATTTGCTGTTTTGGAAGTAAAATTTTCTCCTCCAGTGCTGCCTCTGGACCTCCTCAAAGTTGATTTCTCAGCTTTCTTTGCAGGAAGAGAATAATCAAATCCCGAAAGACTAAAATATGTGAAATCTCTTGAAATCACTAAATGTGCAACACATGAAGAACAAAATGGCTGAATGCTGAGAGTTTTAATGACCTGTGAAATGATTTTTTGCTTTGTGTCATGTCATGGATATTGCGTACACCCCACAGTGTCCTTGAGAATCTTCTGCTCTGGGGACAGCAGTAATGTGAGATGGGTGTTGTAAATTGTGTACCAGGATTAGCCTGTCTGCTTTGCTCACTGACTTTGAGGGGACACTGCTTGAGAACACATATTGAGCTCCAGGTATTTCAACACAAGTGGCTGTTCTTGATTTTTTGTGAAGTTACATGGGGCTCTCACATCTGCTTGACTCCCCAGTAGGACAAAACCCCTGTTAGGGAGAAACGTGTGACACTGCATAGAGCAGGCAGAAGATACTGTGTTTCAAGGACAGAAAAAGAGACTCTAAAGAAAAACTGCTGTGTTTCAGCCTTAGGGTAATAGGCTGCTCTGATGATGTTGCAGCAAGACTCTACTTTTGAAAAGTGTCTAACAGATGTGAGCCATAGGAAACTGCACAGGTACCTGTTAATTGGGCCACTCCACTTGAGAGGCTTTTGAAATGAGTCATAGGTGTAACAGAGTTGTAGGTTCATAACACTGTTTTATTCATAAATCTTAGCTGAGAGATACAGCAGTGCATTGTGCTTTTAGAGGTACAGGAGGAAAGATGAGCAAGGGGCTACACTTTTTAGAAACCTGCGAGTTGTGCTGAAAAGATGCAAAATGATTCCAGGGTCAGCAGAACCTCACCTGCAGAGCTGTGGGCTGCAGTGATGAGGGGACCTCAAACAGGCACAAAATGGGTAACCTAGTCAGTCTGGTCTCAGCAAAAGTTAGGAAATAAAAGCAGCTGCTTCTCACAGAATCAAAGTGTGATAAGAGGCGAGGACTTCCATCTGATGGTGAGCTAAGGACTCAGCTGGGTCTCACAGGGCCTGACACACACAGTAGGGGAGGACTTGTGTGGCTTGAACCAGCAGCAGGAGCCATCCCAGAGGCTCAGTGATTTCTCTGTTTCTCTTTTGGGAGCCAGTGTGGCTCACCATGCTCTCCAGCACAGTGTGGGTCCTGCTGAGTTCCTGCAGGCTTTGTAAATGGACATTTTCTGTCTGAAAAGGGAGTAGGACACTTTCAAAACCAAGGAGGAGATACTTTATGTTGTTCTATCTTAATGGTTGTCCTCCTGCCTTGGAGTGTCTTACAAACTCCTCCAGGTGAGGAACCTGGGAGGTGCTCATGCCCTCTGCAATTCCAAAAACCCCCAGATTACAGGGTTGCTACCCACAGGGCAGAAACAAATGCCAGGCTGAGGTGCACAGGCCTGATTTCCTGTTCTCAGGTGCTACAGATGATCAGCCTCTGCACAGTTTGTGTAAAACAGTTCCCCTTCTCCAGGTGATTTTGATGGCCTCTCTGCCAAAATGAAAAGGTTTATCCAGAGCAGGGAATCTAAATGGATGCCACAATCCCAGGAAAAGGAGGTCAGTCACCTGATGGTGCTGCAGCATCCTTTAAATCTGCTGAACTTGGCTATATTCTCATAAGATGAAACTGCCTACAAGTATGGGTACTTTCCCTTTGAAAGCCATGAAAAATCATGGAGAGCTGGTCCCTAAAAAACCATGCCTTATCTCCATTTCCACTTTTTATTTTAGTGGCCAGCACTTAATGAGGCCTCAGAAACTTTTATACAATTCTTCTCAGTACTTGAGGACTTAAAACTAGTCCTGACCATGTGTTCCCAGTTTTATTCTGCTATGTGTGGTCAGCTTTTAAAGTTTTCTTGCTGAGAATAACCATCAGTTCCTTGAGTTTTCTTTGTATTTTTTTTATCTGTCATCTTTTCTGTACTCTGTATGAACGCTGACCTCATGGCACTGCTTTCCTGTCTTCAGCTCAAGTTGGAATATGCAATTTGCATAAGGCAAGTAAAAACCTCCACATGCTCTGTTTAGAAATATTGGTTAGAAAGCAGAACAGTATAACATAGGAAGAGGCTGCAGATGAAAACATGTATCCCACAAAAATCATTAAAAGCAAATGCAATATATATTTAAATTGCAATAAACTCTCCTCTAGGGACTCTGGAAACACAAATACTCTCAGATCAATATCAGGAAAGCAAATACATAACACACCTCTTGTGGAGACAGGGAGAAGACAGATTCAAGATGCACAATGCACCTGGAGTAGGGGGTGGGGAGGGTTTTAGTCAACCTTCAGGTGCAAAAGAATAAAGCCCCTTCTCCCAGCAGGTGACCAGTTACCCATAAACCAAGTGAGAACCTGCCTTCTCTAGCCTCTGATGGGGACCTCTACCTACACCTGCTTCTCACACACCTTATGTGCATTTCTCTGCCTCCTTCAGTTCCAGACATGGGTGATCCTGAGCTCTGTGAGCAGGATGAGGTTAAAAGCTGACCTGATCGTGCAGCAGCTGTAACTTAAGGAAGTGTTGGACAATGCTTGAAGTACGGTATTTGTTTACTGTTTACATGTTTTGCAGATAGATGCTGAGTCTGTCAGCATGTTCTTTTAATCAAAGTTGCTTTTCTCTTGATCCTGTGAGTGCCTGGAGGTGCTCTGTCTCCTGGGACAGGCACTTGTATGGTGATGTTACTAAGGTAGGAGTGCTGGCTCTGAGTTCTTTTCTCTCCTTTAGATGATAAGAATTTGCTAATGTGGCGTGGCTGTTTTGCACAGCAGCTGTGATGCATAATCCTGTTTTAAGTGACTATCTTGTGTCTGCTTTGCATTACAGGAGGCACTAAGCCATTGAATTTCTCTTTGGGCAGACCTGATATTTCAGTCCTGGCAAACAGGCATTTCCAGTGTCACGTTGCATTTATCTGACCTGGAATTCAAAGGCTTGTTTTTGAAGACAACTCTTTCTGCCTTGGTCAAAGAGAGGTTTATACTTTGTATGAAACAGGTGTGTATAAGAAATAATAAGAGAACCAGAAATCCTGGCTCTGTTTAGCCTCAGCTGGAAATTAAACACTGTCTTCAACAAGACCTGAGAGTGAAGCTGACTCATTGCTTAATTACTCCAAAAGGCAAAGCTTAAGGTTTCAAGTCTATTTTTTAACTTTCTTTTTCTCTTTATTCCTCTTCCCACCTCATTTTTCAATTAATTTCCTTAATAGAGCAACTGTATCTGTATTTTTATTCTGTTTATAGCTACACCTAATTTTAGGCATAGGCAAAATGTGGCTACCTAGCTGGCTTTATGCCAGTGTTAGACCTGGCAGCCACTTCCTGCTGCCAGGAGAGGTGTTGGGATATGGAAGCTGATAGCAATGGTTGGCTGAGGAAAAAAAAAGTAATGAAAAATCAATGGAAGAAAAATTTCTCCTTTCAAATGTTTAACTCTGCTTTTCATCCTGCCTGGTAGCAATAATAAAGCCAGCCATACCTTCTCCTCTAATGGTGTTTACATTGCTAAGAGTACTCAAATCAAGTCTGCTTATAAGCTTTCCTCCAGTGACAGTCAAGACTAGTTCTACTGGAATTAAAGAAAAGCCTGACTCTTCTGACTTCAATGCCTGTTGGATCTGGTTACAGCTTGTTAGACACCAATGTCTTAATTTAGGCTCCCATTAAATAAAATACAGCCATGGGAATCCTCTTTGCAGGAATCTCCAATGTATAAAGACATTTTTGGTGATTTCATATCTGAGTGTATCAATGCATCTCAATTGTTTTACTTTTTGGTTTCCTTCTTAGCTTAATAAGGGCAAATGGGGAGGAACTTTTAAACGGTCTTTGGAGCCCATTTTTTTAAAATTTAAATATTTAGAAAGCTGAAATATAAATAAAAATGGTGTTGCTTTTTATTAAATTCTAAGTTGTTCATATAAACTGAAATTGTTCATGCCTAACCTGTAGGCTAGCTAATAGCTTCTGGGCCATATTCCAGCTTTGTCTATCTTGTGCACTCTTATTCTTCTGGTCTTGTTGAACATATTTTGCCTTTGGTCATACTCATCTTAGTTGGTGCAACAGTGAAAGGAATGAGTTTCTCTGAAGGGGGTTGGGAGAGATTGTGAAGATGTTAGTTTAAAGATTTAGCAAGGGTCAATAGGAAGTGCATTTGTCTCCTGCTAAATTTATGATGAGTCTGCAGCAGCAGTTAGTTGCATTATCTGACAACATTTGCTTGAACAGTCTGCTGTCTTCTGGGTGGTTTTATAAGTGATTCTTCCTTCAAAGTTTCTGTGCATTTGTGGACTTTAAAGCTCTGTAACAACATTTGTGCAAGTTTATTTTTTCCTCCCAGCAAATTTCGAAAGTTGCCCTTAAACAGCAGTAAAATGCTTTTCACTTGCAGACTGTTCACTGGGCAAAGTTAACCTCTAAAAGCAATTCTGTTAGAGGTAGGAATATGTTATATACTGAAGTACCCCAAGTATAGAAAAACCCAGAATTACTCAAAGGAAGCATAACAAATTGCTGGCATAACCAGGATTTTTATTTGTTGACATCTTTTTTTCAAAGTTATGAGGTATCTCTGGCCCACTGGCAGCTTCCTCAAGTTGATGTGGCACTCTGAAAATCAGCCTAGACTGAGGTTCTCAGCTTGTAAGTGCATCTCAGAACCTAGGCTTACACAAATGTTTATGCTTGGTGTTAAATCAGCTGCAGCCATTCAGGACTAGTTCCCTAAGGATTTATTCAGCTTATGTTGCTTTTGCAGTTCTTCCTTTTATAACTGCATAGCTACCGCTGCCCAAATGAGCTAGTTTAACTCTGCATTGGGTTGTTTTATAGGCAGCCTAAACCTCTCTCAGCAGAAGAATGCTTACTTGGTATTTTGGGAACTCTGTTCACTGGAGTAGCAAGCTGCCTGTGGGATCAGGAGGCTGCCTATCTCTGCAGTCCTGTTGCTGAGAGTGTTGGCTCCTGGGTTTATCAGTCATTGTGATTTGTGTCATTATGAAAAGCTGCTTGCAAGTGTTTACATTAGAGATGTCATCTCCATCTCTGTGTGTAAATATGTAGTTGTTCCTATTATTTCCCCAAACTGTCAATTGTTAATCTGTCATTTTCAATGATCACACCCACTGAACTCCAGTGTGCAATAAATTACCTTCTAATCAAAATGGGTTCATTTGCCAAATGTTGCAGGAAGCAACCTGGCAGGAATTTATACTTAGCTGATAAGAAATGTCAGAGCCAAATATTCATATGTTAATTGCCGGACCAACAGTATGCTTACATCCACAGAATTCCCTCAAAGACAGAAAGGATTGGTCTACACAGATCGTGTCAGTCCATTTCCACAGTTTATTACAGGATTTTTTTGCCCTTCACTCAGTGTGATCTCAGGGCTTGTCCAACTCAATTTTAAAGGAATTAGGTGAGGGAAGATGTCACCCTTTCTTTCTACTCTTGCAATGCTTTCTTCTGATGTTCATATTGCATTCTATTTCCCTTATTTTCATTCACATTGATATAAAAAAGTACGTGTTGAATGAGTCTCATATTTAAATACTGTATAAATTTAAAACTTAACTGATGCACTCTGTAGATTCTGATCCTATTTTGTATTTTTTAAAATTCTGATGTATGTTATCAAATATAAACTGCTAAATTGGTACCTAATATTACCCCTAAAAGACTCTGGCTTTTGTTGTTGTTCTTTAACAGGATCTAAATTGCTATTGCTATTACTTTGGCCACACAGATATTTCTACCAGACATATAGATAATCTAGCAGTGCTCAAGAGCTCAATCAGCACTTCACTGGCTCCTTCATGGCTAAAGAGGGCCACATCCCCTGATAATTGTGCAGCCTTAGTGTTTCTGTGTATTTGTCCAGTAAACAGAACCAGATTGCCACTTTACATTTATATTGTTATTTATCAAGTGTTAAACTGAAGGAACCTGTGCATCTTTCTTCTGTATGAGCTTTTCAGAGGGGTGTGTGTGAAGCACAGCACTGTCAATTTGTGCAATGGAATTGTTGTCAGTTCAGATCATCTTTCCAAACAGTTCACTGTAAACTTGGTGGAACAAATGAGTGCATGCAGTCTGGAGGGATGGGAATTATGTATCATCAAAGCAGTGAGTGAACTGCTGTGATCTTATTAGATTTTTTTAAAGGCATGAAGAGAAGCTTTAGTTGTTGCATTGCATGTTATTGTAAGAGCTGAAAGAAACCTGCAAAAAATTCTATTTAATACTATTAAAAATGACATTTAGACGACATGAGTCTGGAAAATCTTTTCTTTTACCTTTCCCTTTACTCAGACCTAATTGCCTTCTCAAATACTCTTCCTTGTGTAGCTCTTGCCCTCTACTGGAATAAAGGAAACGCAAGCCTGTGTGTCACCGCAGTAGGATTTGAAAACGGTGTGCTTAGTTTTGCTCTTCCTTCACGGGTGAAATAAGTTTCAATTAAAGTTTGTGTTCATTTTGATCTAGAAAGCACAAAATATGCACGACTGCCAGGTGCATGATTTCTCTCTGCTGGTTGGAGGTCATTTTTTTGTGCTTTGGTTACGACCCTAACAGTTGTTCCCTGTGTTGGAAAACTTTAGATCGCTCTGGTGGTTGGAGCCTGTGGAATACCGGGAGCAAGAAGTCCTGTATGAACACCCTTAGGTGGTGATGGTCATCCCTGAGCTCGCTAGTTCACAATTCATAGGTGCTTTTGAGACTTTGCTTGCTAACTAGCAGCATCTCCTCTCGGTTTTGTTAGAGCCAGAAGGAATTGCTGCTCTTTTGGGTGTGCTGACAAGGCTTGCAAACCATGAAACGGGAGATGGGCACAGTGGCTGCTCCGACGTCCAAGATATCCATCCTTGCTCTTAATGAATTGCAAATAACAGCTCAAATTATTGTCTGAATAAATAATTGTGATCCTTGTTGTTGTTACCTGTAACCCCCCACCTCACCCCAAATCCTACAGTGATAGGGGCTTTAGCACTTCCAGTTCAGTCTTGCTTTGTCTGGAGGGAGAAATCCAATGGAAAACCAAATGTATCATTCCTTGGTTTTTAACTTCTACAGGGGGCCCATCTAAGACAAAACTATGGACATTTGTAATGCAGCCCATTTCTGGCAGTGGCAATGGTGTTGGGGTGCCTCTGTAATGCTGTCTCTGGAACAACAACATGTCCTGAGCTGCTTACTGCTGGGGCTGTCTTTGCTTCTGTCACAATATTGCTGACAACTGGCTTCACTCTTTAACCCTCAGCCTATTTTCAGCTCTATCTAGCTCTGCTAGGTATCTAACTCCCTCATTGGTGTCCTGTCCTACACAACTTCTTTCTCCTTGATCCTTCTCTCATTCTGTCTCTCTCTCCCCCGCCCCTGTTCCATTTTCACTTGTCCCTTTTGCTTGTTGGGCTTTGCAAAGATTCTTCCATAAATGAATGCAGAGTTAGATCTGTTCCTTGTCAGAAAAATCTGCAGTCCCAGCTCTTCTTTGTGGTGTGTCAGAGGTGTAAACACTGTTGTTGTCATTTGCATCTGGTTTCTGAGGCAAATGTTTCATCTCTCTGTCTTAAATAAACTGTGTTCTCAAAAATGGCCTCAGCCCTTTCAGAAATTACTCTCTCAAATCCTTCAGTGGAGAAGGAGAAGGAGGAGAAATCAATAACTTTACTGGGAAGGAGGACAGGAAATCACTGTGTAAAGTCTTGCAAAATCCTATAAACAACTGAGTATTGCCAACACAATTCTCTGGGTATCATCTGTGCTCCTCAGTAAAGAACAGGCCACAGGAGAGGCCAGGTTACCCCTTCAGGCAAATAATCCTGGAGTTGGGGAGCAGATGAATTTCTCTTTTCCATCCGAATTAGAATTTTTCCAGTCAGTCAGAGAAGGGCAGGAACACTGAATGGGCTGCATAGTAACAGTAGCTGAAACATACAGCTAGTTAATTAATTAAGTAGCTCAAACGTGCAGCCCAGTGAATTAATATCATTAAGGTTGCATGGCCAAGCCTGCTCAAGTATTTCCAGCATGAAGCATGGCCGTGCAGCCTTAATTCATCTGTAAGCATGTATCCTTCCCAATGTAATCCCTAATTGCATTTCTCTTAAGTGAGAATATACATACAGTATGGAATTGCATCAGCCTGTGCACAGCAGCTGTCTAACAAAGGGATGAGGTAGGAGCACATGAAAGGAGCACTGCTTCTGCAGGCAGACAAAGTGTACAGATAAAAGGGTTGGGACCCGTACTGCCTAGTATCTTCAGCAGTGACACAGATAGCGGGACTGAGTGCACCCTCAGCAGATTTGCAGATGACACCAAGCTGAGTGGTCGGGTTGACACACCTGAGGGATGGGATGCCATCCAGAGGGACCTGGACAAAATCAAGAAATCAAGAAGTGTGACTGTGAACCTCATGAGGTTCGACAAGGCCAAGTGCACAATGCTGAACTTGGGTCAGGGAAAGCCCTGGCATCAGTACAGGCTGGGGGTCGAAGGGATTGAGAGCAGCCCAACCAAGAAGGACTTTGGTGGTACTGGTGAGTGAAAAGCTGGCTGTGGGCTGGCAGTGTGCACTGACAGCCCAGAAAGCCAATTGTATCCTGGGCTGTACCTAAAGAAGCCAGGTGGTGGTCAGCAGGTCAAGGGAGGCAATCCTTCCCCTTTCCTCTGCCTTTGAGACTCCATCTGGAGTACTGCAACCAGCTGTGGGCTCTCCAGTGTAGGAGGGATGCAGATCTGTTGGAGTGAGCCTAGAGGAGGACCAGGAAGGTGATCTGAAGGCTGGAACACCTCTCCTGTGAAGACAGGTTGGGAGGTTTGGGGTTGTTCAGACAGGAGAAGAGAAGGCTGCAGGGAGATCTTTCAGTACATAAAGGGAGCCTACAAAAAAAATAGTGACAAAAGTTTAGTGGGGCCTGTTGAAATAGAACAAGGGGTAAATGTTTTAAAGAAATGAAGGGATGGAAGACCTTTAAGTGTCCCTTCCAACCCAAATAATTCTATGGTTCCATGGTTTAAAAACTGTCCTGGGCAACACAGTTCTGTGTTATACTGTTATATAAGCTGTTTCTGTGTTATGCAAAGCCTTTCCTTTCAGTTATGCTTCATCAGAGGTGATTAATATTTTTGTGTGTATTTCACCTACAACTTGACTTGCAGAAGCACTGACTGTATAGAGAGGTATTTGGAATCTACAGACAGATAAAGTGCAAGAAAATTAAAGAGATGTCTTGCATCACATGGTGGACTCAATTATACATTTATGAGTCTTAACGATGTTTGTTTAACTTTTTCTTTAAACCTGAGGTGACAAATCTTCCAAGCAAGCAGCTTCAGCATGCTATTGCAGTATTTATTACACAAAAAAATAAATAAATAAATTCATCTTTAAATTTTAATATTCATCTTGCTATAATGGATAGGACAAGACAAACAGGTTTAGAGGACATTGAGGTCATACTATTGTAGAGGTTTGGGTGGGGTTTGGTTTATCTTTTAGTAACAACCTTTTACATATTTGAAGGCTTTTGGCTTCTCTTAGCCTTTAAGGCTGTACAGTGCTTATCTCTAATCTGCTTCTTGTAGGGAATGTATTCTAGTTTTCTATCATTTTCATTTCTCTCACCTACATGTTCTTTGACTGAATTTTATAACTCTAGAAGTGTCTTCCTCCAAATGAAATATTCCTAATGAGGTTTTATCAATGCTCAGTGCAATAGAAAGATTACTTCATGTGTCTTGCAGCCTCTTTAGAGTGATACAGGAAAGCAGCAATTTGCATTCGTATCTCATCTTGGATTTTAATAGGAACCAAACAGCTGTTCCACTGGTGGTGTTTTCAGAAATGGATGGAACAGTGTGACTGAAAACTTCCAAAATAATTCAGCTCAAGGGGAAAAAATGCTTCAAGCTATGTCGTCAGATTCTGGTGATTGTAGGCAAAAGGAAGGCTCAGGTAATCTTGAAATAAATTGGCCTCAACTTTGCCTGTAATAAAGCTGCAAGTAACCTGGGTGTCTATGCAGAGCTTCAGGGAGATTTTCCTTACCATCCCAGGGAAACCTTAAATATCTTTATTGAATGAGTGGTCAGAAAGTAGGTCCAATGGCATGAATTCAGCCAGTGACTTTAATGGGAACAGATTTAGTATTCAAAGAAAAATTGCCTAGGGAATTGTCATCCTCATGTCTTGCACTATAGGGTGTGGATGTGTTTTGGTTTTATTCTTTTGAGATTTCCAATGTAAACTGACTAAATCAGAATTCTCCTCACATTGGATTGAATGCTGATGAAGATATAATTTAGCATGTTACAGCTGCTTTCAACATGGTGAAGTTATGTGTGCCTCTTTCATGTATAAGTATATTCTTTACTAGAAAATAATTTTTCACTATTGGTATAAACACATCAAATATTATATCCATTATCTGCTTCCCATATTCTGAAAAGCATTTGACTCCTAGTCAACCCCTGGTTCAGAAGCTCAGTAATTCTAATGAATATTTGAAATAAAAAGCAATGACTACTGTCAGCTCTTTCCAACAGGTTTTTGGGTTTGTGTTGACAGGCTGTGCAGGGGGTGCACTGGGGTTCTTAGGCCCTCATCAAGAATTTGCAAGAATCCTTGTAATACTTTATTCAGTGGTTAAAACCTTTTGCTGTTTAATTCTTGGTGTCTGCTTCCAAGTGATTATTTACTCAAAGCTGGCGTAAGAAATGGACTTATGTAAAAAGTTATCCACAAATTCTGGTGTCCAATTTGGATTAAACCCCATCAAGTAAAACAGTGCATTAGTTCAGGGTTCTGGATAGTTTTTTGTGGTGGTCAGGCGCTGTCAAGCCTTGGCACTGTCAGACTCATTAACAAGATTGCTCTAAGCTGCTAGAGAAACTGTTGCATTAATTGTCATCATCAATGTCAAGAGGAATAAGGTCTGAGCTTTGAAAATGGTGGCAAGGGAAAATGAAGGACATTCTTAAAGGTGTCTTACTGCCTCATTCAGGGCAGCAATTACCTTTCACAGACCCAGATGTCAAGACAGACTTGATACAAATAATATAAAGATTAACATTTTCTCTGATAAATATGTCATACTTCCCAGTGATGCTTCTGACATCCAGAAACATCAACATCATAGAACCAGATGCAACCAGATGCTTCCTTCAAGTGGAAGGCTGAGTTGATCCCTATGTAATTGCAAACACTCCCAAATGCTTTTCTGGGAGATCAGATCTGTGTCCAGTTCAGGGAATTCTGCAAATCTTGGGTAGAACTCTTCTTACAGAATGTAGCCTGAGTCTTGCTAGGTAAATGGAACATTTTACATCTTAATTTAATTATCTGTTATCCATATTTAGTTGCTGTCATTGATGTGACTGAGCTGAAGCCATTTATCGTGGTTCTAAGTAATCCTATATTAACTAATTAAGACAGCGAAGTTCTAAATTAGCTTCCGTACAATTCCAACAGAGAGGGAAGCCATACTAAAACTGTTACTTTTGGAAGTGAATTGCTGCCACCTATTATTCTTTTGTATTCTCTCACATACTTGGAGCACATCCTTGGTGCGGGAGTACCTCATGTTTTAAGGGGACTGCAAGCACGCACTTTGTTGACAAAGGAGGATTGTATTTTGTGACACTTACATTACTCTCTTACCTCTTCCTAGGAAATTGCTAACTCAGATCATACTCATGCAGTTGCCTGCATGCCCTAGTCATGGTTCTGCCTGAAAACTCTTGAGGATAATAGCCTAGCTCTGGATACCCTCACAGTATTCATGGTCCAATTCAGGAAAGGCTGTAGTGAGGACCATAACCATCTCAACGGTGTCTGTATTGATTTAATAGAAGCATATAATGCTTTCACTTGATCTGCTTTCTGAGAGTTGGTGTGGACTAGTCTGTTCTGATATTCTTTTAGCCCATTCTATTAATGATGGGAGGAGAGATCCTGTGTAATAGAAAATTTTTCTTCAGTGGAGTTTAATCTTTCTTCTGTGGAACTTCTTATGAAAGATGGAGTTGAGCAGGGTTGTAGATCCATATCTACTCAACTTCTCATTTCAGTACTGTGGGTCTAGACTTTAGCATGTGATATAATGAGGGTAGTTTTTTCAGCCTGAGCAAATTTATTCAAATTTGAGTTTTGTGAAGCCAGACAGCAGCAGATCTATAGAATTTCACTGCTTTATAAGATCATCTAAACACTTTCACCTTTCAAGGAGGAAATAAATACAAGGTGTATTTTCCCTTTCCAAAGCTATCTCTGAAGTCCTCTCTTTGTTACAGTTACAGACTCAAAAGTGCACTGTTCCTGACATTTTTCTCTCTCTTAATTGATGATTAAATACCTTGGTGTTCCTGGAAAACAAGTCTTTCTTGAAAGACATTTGAAAAATTTATTTTGCATGAAGGAGGAATACAATGCCCAGTACAGATTTAAACCTTTGTCTGTGTTCACTTTGCACAGGCTAGGCACAGCATGGAGATGCAAACTGCAGAATGCTCACGTATCGGAAGACCTCTTCTAAGTTAGCCTGCTTGTGGTGACAGACCACCTGAGTGACATGCAAGGACATTCCTAAGTCCTCCCCAACAGCATGCCAGATCAATGATTAAGAGGAATAAGCTTTGAGACATCTGGAGATGCATCTTTCCTTGTACTGGCATAACTCTTGATGCAAAACATGCAGCTAGCTTGGAGGTCAAGCAAGAAAAGACGTTCAGAGGGATTCTATTGCCACTTCTCACTCATCTAAAAATCACATATTCAGCTTCTAACCATGCAGATTATGTGCAGGATTGTGAAATTAAATAAGGACATTTGACATTTTAGAAATAGAAATTAATCAATTTCATTAATAAAATGAAAGAGAGAACTAGAGGGAATTATCCAGGTTTTGGGAGGGGGTGGGAAATTTTCTTTGATATTTCAATGTGACCAATGATGTGCTGGAATCACTACCCTTCTGACTCAACTGAGCTGTTCCTGACAACATTTTAAAATCAATGAATGTGCTCTATTAGCATGATGCATACCTGCACTCTTAATCATAATCTATATTGCCTCGTGATGGCAGCTCTGTGGTGTCTGTGAATTGGTTGGATAACTTGAGCCCAACTAGGGCTGCACTGGCACCTACATTACAAAAACCTGCTTAAAACCCAGACATCTCAAATCCAACACCCTGTGCTTAAGGACTGAACTGCCCGTAGAAACAAGTTTTGTTCTCTCCAACAGGAGCACCAATGCACATGTGAGAAGCCCTAAGTGTGGGTGTTATGTGGTTGTGTAGCTCAGACTCTAAACAGAAGAGTTGAGTCTCTGAAGCCATTAATCTTTCCCTAGAGCTAAATTCATGATGTTTTTTTATGTTTTGGAAATTGTACTGTAAACTAACAGGCTCAAGCAAAACTGAAGAGAAAAATATAAAAATAGTGAGGAGGCATTTGCAGGGCAAAGACTGAAAAACAGTCTAATCAGATTGAAGGAGACTTTGTATCCAGTGCTGCACAGATTTAATTAGATACAGTTGTATGCCTGGCTGTAGTGGGACTCCATTGCACTGTGTGCAGGTTGCTATTGTATTTAACAAATAGGGGAGGCATGGGGAAAGGCAACAAGGATCTAATCTTTGAGAATGTGTGATAGAGGCCACCCCCAGGGAGGACACCAGACCTACTCAACTCTTTCTCAGCTTTGTAGATCAAAGCAGCTCTATTAATGTGGTAAAGAGGCCCTGCAGATCCCTGTGCTGTGGTGCTGTCTGGTGCAGTAACAGCACCTGCCTGAGTGCTGACACTGGCCACCAGGACCTTTATTCAGATTAAGAGATTATCGAGTGGTGTGCAGTTCAGCTCAGGTTCTTGCAAATGCAACAAACCTTGAAGCTCCTTAGCTCTGGACAAAGGAACTTATTGCTGGTGCTGCCTGAATTCAATTTCAAAGCTTAATGGGTTTTAGATGTATGTACCAACTGGATTTCGGACAAAAAGGCAAACATGAGAAGTTGAGAGGCTATAATGCATTAATGTATTAATGGTATATAGGGCAGTAACAATCTAAGTGAGATCCTGTAGCTTGATCATTACTATAACGGGACTATTTGTAAATTAAGTTTCACTCTTGATGAGAGACTAGTTTTGGGTGTTTGTTTTTGCTTTTTAACACTTCGACCAACTTGAAATGTCAATGTAAAATATCAAGGGTTTGGTATTCATCTGATTGAGCTCCCTCAGCTCTAAAGTTTGATCTCAGTAGTTAGACAGCACCTCCAAAGGGGTGCCCTGTAACTGTGGCATCTCCCTTTTATCTTGTACTTGCTTAGGAGGGAAGTGGAATAGGAGATGTTGTGCAAGATTTCTGGGCAGAGAAGAAACAGGACTCTAGGATGGCTAAGGTCATCTGTCACTGAAGAGCGTGTTCAAACAAATGTAAATTAATGTTGAACTCATCCAAAACAGAATAGCTGATTTTATTTGAAAAAAATCAAAGTCTTTATGCTTTGTATCAGGTTGGCTCAATTTTTTTTTATTTAGGCTTTACTGAAGGAAAGTTGTAGATCTGTGTACCTTTCAAAATGTCCCTGCAGAAAATTTCCCTGAAGAATATATTTTTTTACTGAAAATTTCTTCAGCCTGCTGTCACGCAAACCTAGAAACCTCAGGGCCTTGTAAAAGTGGTCAATTTCTAAGATTGACAAAGTCTAAATATGTGATTAGATAAGTGGTAGGGTCTAAAAGGAACCACAAAGCAAAGAAATTAATCTGGTAGTTGTCTGCCACATCTTTCTCAGATAAACAAAACACTTCTATTTGAACTTTCATGTTTTTACAAATTTCTGTATGTGATGTCTGTGGTGGGTTGACCCTGGATGGATGCCAGGTGCTCACCAAAGCCACTCTATCCATCCACTCTACCCATGCCCAGCTGGGCAGGGGAGAGAAAATACAACAAAAGGTCAAGACAAGGACAAGGAGAGATCACTTGGTAGTTACCATCACTTGCAAAACTCATTTGGGAATTTAAAAATCAGCTTGGGGAGTTTAATTGAATTTATTACCCGTCACATCAGAATAGGATAATGAGAAGTAAACCCAAATCTTAAACATGCCTTTCCCCCACCCCTCCCTTCTTCCCATTCTTAATCTTATTTCTGATTTGGTACCTTTGCCCCACCAGCAGCACAGGAGGATGGGGAATAGGGATTATGGTCAGTTCATCACACGTTGTCTCTGCCACTCCTTCCTCCTCAGGGGTCCCTCCCAGGGGATGCAGTTCCTCATTAACTGCTCCAGTGTGAGTCCTCCATGGGGTCACCAGTCCTGCCAGCAAACCTTCCCCATCATGGGCTCCTTTCCCCAGGGGTTCAGAGGTCCAGCCAGGAGCTTCTTTTTTCTTCCTTCCCATGAGCTCCTTTGAGCATCCACCAGCTTCAGTGTGGGGCTGCTCCATGGCCTGCAGGGACACAGCTGCTTCACCATGGTCTGCAGCATGGGCTGCAGGGGAATCTCTGCTCCTTTCACCTTTTTCACGAGCCTTGGTGTCTGCAGGGCTGTTCATCTCATGCATTCTCACTTCTCTCTGGCTGAAATCTGGTTCTGCACAATAATGTTTTTTTCCCTTATTTTATCTCAGAGGCGCTACTGCTGTCACTGATGAGCTCTGCCTTGGACAGGAGGTTTCCCTTGGAGCTGGCTCTGTTTGACATAGGGGAAGCTTCTGACAGCTTCTTACAGAAGGGTCCCCTGTAACTCCCCCTGTTTCCAAAAGCTTGCCACATAATCCCAAATACAATGCCAAAGCTTTTGAGCCTAAACCAAGCCCCAGACTCTCCAAATCTTTGCCTACAATCAAAGCAGAGATAGAAATATGAAGAAGCTGAAGGAAAAGGCAGAGCAAGCCTGAGTACCTCTGACTGAAGAGTCTAGGGTGACAGATATTTTAGAGAAGTCTGTGCCTAGGTCAGGTGTAGGACAGGAAGTCCCATCCAGATTCCCCAAACAGCCACACTCTGCAATAGTCTAGGCAGTACAGCCCAGTGAAGGCTGAAGGGCAGCACAGAGGAACAAGCTGAATTGCTCTTCTTGTGCTGGGATGAACTGGCCTAACAGAGACCTGTGAATGGTCATACTGCCTTGAAGGCTGAAACTGCAACTATTTTGATTTGATGTAGCTGAATGAAATAGATTGTGGAAGACATCTGCTTTAGAAATGTATCTGGCACAATATATAACATTTACATGACTCTTCCAGGAAATACCGCTGTGACATTTACTGTTTGTTGTTTTTTTTTAACCTATATCCTTACTTAACCTTTTTCGAGACTGAGATATCAGCTGCTTCAGAGAGATAGCTGATACTTGCCTTTCCTCCTCTGAGCAGTGGTTTTATTTTTATCATGAGTGCTACAGAAGACATATGGCATTTCACAGACACTTCCAGATAGTTACTCAAAGGGATTTATAATTTGATCCCTGATCCTACAGTGAGTTTTTCAAGAACCATCCATTGAACCTTGTAGAGCCGTGGCAAAGAAAGTAAAGTGCCCCGAGGTTTTAGTGTTTAAGTACGTGTAGTACAACAAGGGAAAACAAGAATAGGAAATGCATCCCACACTTTAGTCCCCACCAAAGGACCTGAGCAGATAAGAAAAACAGCAGTAAGTGTGTATGAAATGTTTATTGTTACCCTTTTTACTCCCTTGTTTAAACAGAACACATACATAACACAAGTTAGTTTATTTGTAGGCTAAAATCTAGTTGGAGAGCCTTGTGAAGATGAATAGTAGAAAACAGATTTCCAAGAATAAAATAGAGCAATGAGAATCCAAAATTTTGGGTTTGGGATTTTATGTATGTATCCTGAACAATAGAAATTTACATCAATTTTAGTGTTGCTTTTTCACACTATGTGAAAAATGAAAGATGTCAGCAGTGATCCTGACATTTTAATTGAGTCATGGAAGTGTATAATAATCTTGTTTGTTTTTTGGTTTTTTTTATTTAATGTAGGCTATTTGACATAACAGTTGACAATATGGCATCCTGAAGAAGAAAAATGCAAGTTACAAATAAGGACCCTAAATTAAACGTAGTGATCATTTAAGGGAGCTTTGCTCATGATGTTTTGCCATGTGACTTGCAGTTATTTAAGAAAGTAATTGCTTCATGTTGTAGTTGCAATGTCCTGCTCCACTAAAGGACCTTGAGATGAAATTAACCTAACAATAATAAATATGTACAAGGAAAAGATCATTGTAATGGAAGAAACCAGTTGAAAAAATATTAGTGGATGTTGATATAAGTTTCCTGCCAAGTGTTACATACAGAACAAGAGTTACCTGCAGAATGCTATGCCCTGCTTTCTTACCATTTTTGGAACAGTTGTTTTATTCCTCCCTTCACAACTTCTGGTTGGCTTTTTCCTAGATTTTCTGTTCTGTGTTTGCTACAGTGCATGCCCTTACCTGTCAATGACTTGTTAAAACAAAACTATCCTCCATGAGGTTCTGGTGTCATTGCCATTGAGAAAAACCTTCAGCACAAGAGAAGAGCCCATCAACCTCAATGCACATTTCCCAGACTTATTGGTATAAACAGCCATCTGACATCCTTAAGTTTTCTTAGACCTTTATAGCCTTTCCATCTTGTCTGGTTTCCTCTTTCCCATTACCATCAGCTACTTTGTGCTGCTTCTAGATGACATGTGACGTTCCTATGCTACCTCAACTTCCCTTGAGCAGAAATTCTCCTTCTGCAAAAGGCTGATACTCAAATCACCTCCAAGTGACAATGATGACAACTTGGTGTCATCATAACAGCAAAGTGAACCCTTCCATACATCTTTGTATGCTTGATATGGGCATGAGCAGGATACATGCTCAGCTTTTGCTGTTAATGTGGTAAAGCCATGTTAAAATGGAGAAAAGAAATCCTCTCTGTGATAGTGATTTTTGTTTTCATGCTCAGAATTGCACAGCATGTTGGTTTAATTCTCATCAGTCTTCCTTCTTCCCTTCTGTCCTTTTACACAAACCTAATCCTGGCAAATAATTTTGTGGGGGTTTTAACCATTTCAGGATTGTCCCTCCTTCCCTCCATTACCCTTTCCCCTTCCTTCCCGCACCTTTCTTTTCATTATTTCAGTAAACAAAAATATCATGTGGAGATACATTATGTTGTCGGATAACATTTAGTAATCCTATTTTGTCAGTGAAGAACCAAAGGTGGTCGATGAACATAGACTGTGTTAGGATGGAATCAGACCAATGTGTGCCTGTATTTCTAAAATGTGTAGTTAGAGGTCTGAGGTTTAGTAGCCTGTCTATCATGTGGTGCATCTGAATCTTTGAGGGAATTAGGGGAAAGATATATAGGAAGATTCCTTTATTTGTAAGCTTCAAACTGACTCCAGGTTAGAAATGCAGAAAAACTGCTAGTTTTAGGGGTTCTACAGGAAAAATATCACACTCTATCTTGCTCTTTCTGGACAGAAATGGCGGGGATTAGATTTGTCATGAGTGACATCCCTGGCCTCTTTTAAAAGTCCAGCTAAATGTCAATGGACATGTGAAATGAATGGTGTCTTTTTTATCTTTGTGTCTGTTTCTCTGTCTACAAGTTGCCTCTATATTTTGCAGTGTACTGTTGTTGTATTTCTTGCCATAGATGAGTAAAAGAAAGCAGATCCTAGAACTGCCTACCCAGATCTTTGGGAAGTACTAATTTGGGAAGAATGCTCAGAGAGAAGGGTGTTTTGTAAAGAGTTTAGTCTGTAATCTGGTCCTTACTTATTCCAAGGTGCATCAGTCAGACCTGAGCAAATGCAGAGAAAATGTTTTCAGTTACCCTGATTGTTAGATTGATTATCCCTCAACATCTCCTGAGCCATGAGGGCAGTGGTTGCTGTTTGTAAAAAGCAGTGAGGGGAAGGCTGATGACATGTAAGCAATGAAGCAGCATTTGCAGAAAAAGCAGTGGCAAGTGACCTCGTGGGTATTTTCCCTAAACATAAACAGACAGGATTGTTTGTGTTGTGATTAAAACTGGCTATTTGCCCTGTATCCTTTCCCTTCTCCTGCTTCTCCCTGCAGTTTCCTAGGAAAAAAAAAAGTTCCATTCATTATAACTAGAAATTTCTGGAAATGTATCAGTTCTGATCAAACTTACCAAGAACATTTTCAGAACTAGGATGAATTGTAAAGGAGGGTTTGATAGAATTGACTAGAATAATTGCTTGAGCTTTGCATGCTCAATGCAAATATACGTTGACTAATTTAGAGAAGTTTCCCCCAATACCCACCACTTTTCCTCTCCTTTTAAAAGGCTTAGTATCATGCACTTTAAAAATCTCAAAAAATGCTCTTGCAATGCCAAGAAAATTTTCCCCTCTGATCTGGCTGAAACTGGAAATCCTGCAAGAATGTGATATGTGACGTAGACTACATAATGCTCTCATGGGATGTGATGTTTTCAAGCTGCTTGTTCTGTGTGCAGCTAATCCATTTCCATTGGCATCATGGCTGCAGATTAAGCAGGGTCCATCTGCACACACATGTTACTTTTTATAGGGCAGAAATAGTCCTGTGGGACTGACAACCTTCTCATTTGCTGCTCTGGCCCATACAACTCTGAGTCACACACCCATGAGAATGGGTTCTTCATTTGGAAGATTCCGCTTTTACGGAAGTTAATGGAAACTATGTTTTAAAAATCCCATACTTTTATTTCTTTTGTGGTGAAGCATCCTATATCATTAGCTTTCAACCTGTATTAGTCCAATAAAGGCAATTAGTTTTCCCCATGGCAGAAAGCCTGTTCTGTATTTGGCAACTGCCCTTGGAGCATATCCTTGGAGCAGATGGCCGCTTGCCTGCCAAATAAGATACAAATTAGATTTCCAGATGATTGAGTGACGGTGGCAGGAAAGCAGCCGTTCATCTTAACTCCTCCTCTATTTCAAATCCGGTTAATCAGTGAGAACATAGCCACTCACCGCTGGGGTGGGAGTCCTGCAGGGAAAACCTGTCTCTGCACCGGCCCCGCAGGGAGGAGGGGGGATAAGTTAAAAGGAAATGTTTTGCTCTCTTAAATATTTATTTATAACGAATAGCAAATCCGTCTTCTACACAAGTGAATTGCCAGGCCTTACTTAGTCCATAAGGAAGGCAATAAATTAGTATCAAGGGTCCCCATACGTGTTTCCATCAAAGTCCTGCACTGTCTTGCAACTAGGCTGAGCTTCCATGCAGGGGGTTAGCTGTGGAGCTGTATTGTGTGGCAGTTCTAATTATGGTCAGTTTTTAGGTTCAAACACTAACTCCCCATCAGCTGCATTTGTGTATCTGTCAAATGGGAGTGCAGTCTGCTTGGCCCAGGAGCCAAGTCACTATTAGGAGTTACAAGGCAGCAGCCTAGCAACTTGTGTTTCTCTCATGTAGTGCTTCTTTCTGTGTTTAAAATAAGACACAACTTTATATTTGAGCATGGTTGTTTCACTATAGTCAAAGGTGAGCAGGTGATTGCTGACAGGTAAAGGTGACAGCTGGGCAAAGCACTTTAGTTCCGTTCCAAAACCCTTGGAAACAGCCACAGACTCACCATGCACCTATGAAGTGGAGCCAAGTTACATTTGGAACCTCATGTTCTAGCTAGATAACTGGGAAAAAAAAGAACAGTGAAAACAAAACAGCTTTGGAAAAAGACTTGAGGGAATAAATAAAAATATTTTTCTCACAGTGGAAAAAATAAATTCAGTAGGACCACTAGTATGCTCAGCTACAAAAATGCATTTCCAGTAAAGTTAACAGTTATGCTGGTAGAATTGTGAAGGGAATCTGGCTTAGCACAGCAGTCAGGGAACAGATCTGCAGCTGGTGATGATGTGGTCTCTACTGAAGTCCAGGAGTCTATACTTATCTGAAAAAATGTAAAGAACTGGCTTGAGGACAACTAAAGTCTAGGGACTTCTGCTCTCCCATATTCCACTTGCTATTCCATAAAATGCAGGTTTCTCTGTGTCTGTCTTCCTTTCATACAAATAGTGTGGAGAGAAAGATTTGTAAGCTTACACTAATTTAATTAGTCAATTTTTCATGATTGTTTTGTCTGTGATGTACTTCTTTCTACTTGCTGTATCAATGATTACAGAGATGTAAACCCAACTATATTAATGTTTCTGTGAGGCAAAAAGTAAAATATTGTTGTAGCTGTATTTACAGATTGTTTGCCAATTTTCTACCCTTCATTAAAAATGCAATGCCTTCTGTAGCTGTCCTTCAACCTAAAGAGACTTAGTTAAAGAAATACATATAGTTATTTAATTGTTAAAGAAAAAAATGCGGAGAGGCTGAGGCCTGAGTCGATACAAAGCTTTTTGGTAGGATCAGCAACACTCAGGTTTGTCATCCCAAGGGCAGCTGGGGAGAGGGATGCTGAGGCTGGCTGGAGGAGAGGCAGGGAGGACTCAGAAAGGCTCAAGGTGGATGCAGGATCTGCGGACAGGGAGGGACAGCTGGAAGACCACAGGGGTTTTCCTCAGGAGACAGAGTTAGGAAATGACAGCATCTAGGAATTAGCAAAACCCATGGCAGAGGGTCTGGAATGAGATGATCTTTAAGGTTCCTTCCAACCCAAACTGTCCAATGATTTTATTGATAAGTCAAAATGTTAAGGGTAGATAGTATGGAATTTGATAAGGAGGAGTGAGCAGGAAGGCTGGTGAGGTTTGCGGTGTAGGGGGTCCTTCTCTCCACCCTTCTTGCTTCCCTGCAAAGAGGGATTGTATGATGAAGTTCAAAAGAGGGTCTTGGAGAATCAACCAGGTTTTCTTCTCCTGCTAGTGCTCAGGATGCAGCTACAGATGGGGCAGCAACAGTCCCTCCCACTGTTTGTGGGGCTGCCTTCAATATCCCTCAGAAAAGCAGAGCTGTGTCAGTAAGAGACCTGTTGTGACAGTCACAGAATAATCCCCAGTGTCAAGGCAGGGTGACTTCCCACCCCAGGCCACATCATATTTTCTGAGCATAGGTTCTCTGGAGGAAACTTCAAAGTTTGGCTGTGCTCTGAAAAGAAGCTAGAAGGGCTTTAAAGTTTCCATGTCTCTTATTCCTCAAAAAATGTGCTCGGTTTAGAAGTAAAAGAAGGTTCATTGTCCTGCTGTTTCTTTGAATGTTCAAGCTGAACCTTTTCTCTGGCTTCCACCTGTTACAAAGGCATACTGCCCTAGATTTAGACCCTCTAAAGATAAGTGTACATTGGTTGAACAGCTATGAGGTTTTCTCCTAATTTCATCTATTTTTTTGTTTATGTTAAGAGCTCAAAATAGATGAAGTGGTTGTCAGTTCAGGTGGATTTAGCTAGCTGAGTGAAATGCAAAGGTTGTCCAGTGTTAATTTTCAATAGTTCTTCTGTGGAAAATATGTATTGCCATAAATGCACTAGTTTTAGAAGAAACTTAAGAACTCTGATACTCTGAAAATACACTTTTTTTGCTAGTAAAAGCAACAGCAGTTGTACACCAGTGTCACTCCACTGCCTGAGAGCAAACAGCCATATTGATTTAGGGTGAAATGGAACTCACTTTAATTTACCTCCCTTAGCTATATTGGCTTTGAATTGGTATCACAATAGAAACCAGTGGTAGCCTAAATGAATAAGCCTAAAAATCACTAAAATCAGTGCACTAAAATCAATAAGTCTAATAGTCACTACACAAAGAAAATACATCTAAAAGCTAAGCCTGTGTCCTCAGAGAATCATGCTCAGCTTGGCAATATCTGTGGATATTTTTCCTATTTTGCAAGGTTGGTAAGAGGTTATTTGGTTTTGGTTTTAATTAGTTGATGGACAAACTGAGGCATAAACAGTAGAAAACGCATCTGTTGTAGTGCATTGAGTGTGACACAGGTAGTACTTGGATTAAATCTTCTGGAATTTTTATTTTTACCTTGCCATAGCATCTCTAGCATCTAAGGCCTGAAATAGGAAATGCCTTGGCATATGCGTCAGTATTTGCATTTCTATACACTGCCAATAAAATCTGTCTTGAGAGAAGCATACAGGCAATATGTAGACAAGAAAAGGAAATTTTTCAGCAGAGTTACTTTTTGGAAATTCTCTAGAACCTTTAATCTGCTGTCAACTTTATTTATTTATCCATTCATTCACTATTTCATTTAAACTCTTTCATCTCCCTCCCTTTTGAGGCAAGAATGTTCTGCATCTAAATGAGACACTTGGAAAGCCTGACATGGACCACCAGGGTGAATTGGTGCTATGTACAAAACCATATGAATATTCAGAGGTGGTGGATGCTCTGTAGTGGGACAGACCCTGGCTGCCCCCTCCGTAGAGGAGTCTGTCACATAAAACAACTGGGAGGTGGATGGAAATTTTTTTTTAATAATTTTTTTTCCTCTTCTTTGTTATGGGTCAAGTGAGTGTGATTTACTAAATGGTTCTAGGACATACTGTTCCTTCTTGAGACTAAAGAACTGATCACAGTCAGACTAGATGTTGGAGTTTGTCCACAACTATTCATGCTCATAAATCAGAGCTTCACTGTACACCTAACCCTTCAATTACCTTCTCTCCATCAGCAGATTTTTCATGTCAGTGCTGAGCTTTCCTTCCAGGCTCCCTCCCTTCTCCCTGCCCCATTTGTTAACCCTTATTAGGATGAATCTGCCCTAGTGGACCTATTCTGGTCAATGTATTCGTACTTCAAGCAGTCTCAGATCTATTTGAATTACTCTCCTTTTGGTTATTATTGCCTCTGTCTTCAGACTATTTTATATTCTTTCCCTACTTTGAAAGCATTTGAAAGAGGTTTTGCAATTTTGCAACATCAGATAGATTTCTGCTGATCAACTAATATAATTTCTAATATAATTTCAACTCCTCGGTAAATTGCAGTTTCTCTCTTCAGTTACCAAGAAAACTTCAAATTTTGTATTACAGCAAAATTGCCCAACAGTTCACAGTTGGGCAAGTTCATCACTTCCACGTATTTACAGAAGTTAGGCTTCTGTAATTTTGATAGGGAACAATAAGAATGGACAGACAGTAAGCACATCTCAATAAAAGTTTATCATCAAAATTAAAGTTAAATGATATAGAAGTATTTTTCTTATGTTTTCACAGCCACTGTATTCCTAAAAAACCCCCAAACTACAAACTAACAACTCAGCAAAAGCCCAGCACACACCGCCTCTCTCCCCTTGTCCCCCTTCACTTAATGAGAAAATTTGAAAATTTTTGCTGTTGAATTAAAATCTAAAAACAGTTTTAGAAAAGGTGGATGTTTGGTGTTTTGGTCTAATTTCAGTTAACATTGAATCAAATGAGTCTGGATAGATAATTGGAGAGAATGTCAGACTGACAAAATATAGAATAAATGCCATAAATAATCTTAACTGTTCTGCTGCCTGTCTTTATGTGGTGTGAATTGTATATAAGTATTCCATTATAAAAAGCTTGGCAGAGTTAATCATGTAATCAGAATGATGTCTAAGTTATGATACTACTTGTTGTGTTTTTATGGTTAAGAAGAAAGAAAGAAACTATGATTTGTTGTAATTAGATTGTGATTAAAATGGGTAAATGTTTGCAGGGATGGCCCTTACGTGATTCGTGGAGAAAATGCTGATGGCATTTTCAGTTTCTTGCAGAACTGGAACTTCCACCACTGTAATAATAGATGTGCTATAAATGATTTGCTTCAGAGCTTTGTGTTTCCCTGATGACTTTCTGATCTGTGACCTACTATTAGGATTTCTTACAGGAGACTAAATTAAAAATACTTGTTCGAGGAAAGAAAGAAACCTGTATGGCCTATTGAGCTGGACATTTTACTGCTGTATCCATAATGTGCTGTAATTAAGAAGAAAATAGAGGATTTGGGAAAAGCAGAGCAAAGACAGAAGGCATTGATTCATGTTTATGTTTCTGCTGCTTTCATTGCTAATTGCCAACCAGTGAGACACTGTAGCTGGTAGCAATCTAAACCTGTTCTTAATTACAAGGGAGTAGGCTGAGATTTGCATGGACAGTCTTATATCTGGTTGTTATTTTTATATGTTTTTTGATATCCTTTCTTTAGTGTTTGGTGTTGCTGTTTCTCAGCTATAGGATACTGAGCTAAGAAAACCAAAAGCTTGAAAGACGTACAAAAAATAGCAGTAAATCAATAAATATTTTTTTTTGTGAACAGTACTGGTCCCTGCTTCGTATTGCTCTCCGTATAAGAGCATCCATTTCAGGCTCTTTGAAGCCTCTAAACAGGGAAGGGAGTTCATCTTGTTCTCAATGGTTTTTTTTTTTAAAAGATATTTTCTGTAATTCAGCCATAAGTCTCTGTTTAAATGCTTCTCCTAAATTGTGCTGGAAAAGGCTTTATTTCCAGTTTGCACTGATTTTCACTCTGATTAATAATTTTAATTCTGTTTCTAGCATGATATAGATAGTAGATCCAATGACATCTCCTATTTAAAGACCAGCCTTTTTTACTGGGTTAT
The DNA here is from genome assembly GCF_001522545.3 of Parus major. NCBI lineage: Eukaryota > Metazoa > Chordata > Aves > Passeriformes > Paridae > Parus > Parus major. Next base: position 22,351,076 of record NC_031774.1, on the reverse strand, counting down.
ACCATTTCAGACTTTAGTACTCAAGTATTTGTCTGTTCCTTTATTTTTTTTTGTAGTCTCGGTCACTCCTGTGCTAATGCAGTTGTCTGTAGCTAGTTGTCTTGAAAGATAACTTTCCTCACCAAGAAATGCAAAGTTTGCACAGATTTGTTGCTCTTTCTTTGAGTATTGAATACTTCATTTGTTTTCAGACGCAGTATCTCCAGAGGGCTAACAGCTGGCCACAATTTGAGAATGGAAGAGGAGTGAATTTGGTTTTGCACATATAAGTTGCAAGTTTGGATGTCAGCAAACGTTACAGTGAATGGCATTTTCTCTGGTATTTATTTATTTGGACGTTTTTCTATACTTCTGTATTTATCTGCCTTTATTTTTATTTTTTTTTTTTTGGTGCATGACTTCAATTGTAGTTGTTGGTTTTTTGCTTTTGCTTTTGTGGTTTCTTCCCACCAAAATAAAAAGGGCAATTTTTTCTTCAGTTACTCTGCAACAGAAAATCATACAGTTCCTATTGAAACACTTCTGGAAGTCAGTATAATCCCAGTGGCATTCAGAACAACTGATGTGTGCTAAATGGGATTGCAAAGAAAGCCACTCTTCATAAAACTCTACATGCCAAAATCCATTTAATGCTTCCTTTTAAGAGCCCCAGCTGAGGAAGTGCAGAGTTTTGTTAAGATTGACAAAGTAACATCTCACTCCCCAAGCAAATGCAACTGAAGTGGACAGGTTCTAACAACATTTAAGGAAGAGAATTTTCATATGCTTAACAGTTGCAAGTTTAAATGTTTGTTTTCTTCAGAGTATGCAGAAACCTACACTCTGCTCTGCTGCCTGTGGGTTTGATGTGTTACTGTCCATACTTTTTGAATTCTACAGGGAAATTCAGTTATATGCACTTGAAAAGGACACAGTTTTTGTATCTCATTTTCATCTGGTTGGCAGACAGGAGTTATGGTAGAAAATCACAAGGTAATGGATAACAAGGCTCTAGAACACAACAGGAGAAATATTGAGTTGGAACAGCCTTTCCTGACTTTGCATCATTTCTATATGGAACCCAGGTTGGAGGGATCAGTCACTAAAAATGGTGACCAATGGAAGAAGGTAAGAGAACAAGGTATGAGGAAATTTGAGCTGATAAAGAAATACAAGAACAGGAAGTGTCTGACTCAACCCAAAGATGGAAGTCAGGAGATCTTATCCAAATTATCATTAGGCTGAGTTTCTGTACATAATTTTGTATAAAGATCCTTTGTGTTAAGCTGACATCCAGAATATAAGGATCCTTTTGATCATTTAATAAACTCTGTCTTTAAATGGAAGTTTTGCTCAGATAACATTACAGGTTCCCACAGAAAGAAGTTTAAATATGGCATCTTGCGGGCCAGATCTTAACATTTGACAAATGAAGCAGGACCATGCTGTCAGGCAAGGGAGGCACAAAAGCTCTGGCTGTGGCACACCTGGTGGGTGTGCTCGAGACAGACTGAATGGGTCCAAGGTGCAGTTAGACATATAACAGCATTCCTCTTTTATTCTCCTGTTAAGGCAGAACATGGTTGCTGCAGTGCTCACCTTTCTCGCGCTTTCACCCTCCTCCTTTTCCTTTGTGCAACGCTTGCTCATTAACCAAAGTGTCTGCTTTCATATCTTCATGGCATCCCAGGTGTTACTCCCAAGAACTTCCATCAGGCTCCTTATGCTGTTGTTTTCAGAGTGATTTTTTTTATTATTTTTTAATGCAGGATGGGCTTCATAAGATTTATTTGGGGTAGGCCTCATCATGTATTTATGCTATCACACCCATGAATAGCTGGAAATGTAGAAGATATGGGCTCCTGCCAGTATTCATAAAACTTTGTACTTTATTTTTACTGGCTCCTCATCCACTGAAACTAATCTAATAATTCTAATTGTTTTATTCATTTGGAATTGCAGTATTAATCAAAATCAAATATTTCGGTTGTCTCAACTGCACCTGTCTGTTCTTCTGTGCTCCCCCATTGTGAACACTTGGATGCACAATGATATTACTTCTAACCAAAGAACAAAATATTTTTGCTCCACATTTCTTCTTCTCTTCTGAGTTTGTTCATTCAATATAGAAGCCTACTCTTGCATTACTCATGGAAGATTTTATTGTTACTACACCGTAGTCATGATCAAGCCTATGTTTTGTATTGATTGAAGTTTCAAACTTTTGAAGAAAGTATATACTGCTCCTATCTAAAACTGGAGGACAGCGAATATCACCATAAAAAGCAGCTTGATTCCTGGTAAGGCTAAGTGCATTGGACAGACCTCAGCAGGTTTCTCACCTCTGCAGAATGCACAGAGCATACAGCATTTCCAGTGCCTCCTCTCTGGAAGATTTTTTTGAATCCGAATTTAGCGCCATATATGGAAATTCATTTAAGCAGTAAATTAAATGCTTTTATATGAGCCTGGGTGTATTTAGAGCTTGCTTAAGGGGCTCTGAAAGTAGATTGAGTACTTTTGCCCCCTCATCCTATTCCTATTCTCACTAATATCTATAAATCTTAATTGAAATTACAGAGCTGAAGAAACTGTGCTGGTCTGTACTCCGCTGGGATGAGAAGTGACTCTCTGGTCCTGGGCCAGCAAAGTAATCAACTGTGTTTAACCACTTCTAATTGCACAGGATAGGTGCTTTAAAGTTTGAAATAAGATTATCATACTTCAAAGTTGAAGTTAAATACAAGTAAGGGGCTGGGGGAGTTTGAGAGAGAGTGATGGAGTGGAAAAGTCCACTGCTCAGGACTATGGCACTCCACATGTGTCTCTGAATACTAACCCATCAATAGGCAAAGTGTTTTTTGTTTAAATGCTTATTTCTCCTGACTATGTAGTATTTATGAACTTCTTTTCAGGGTTAACTCTTGGAAAAGGATACACCTAAAATGAGGAATTATCTATTTAATCACAGGTTGCACAATGTTGATGTAGATGCTAGGGAACTGCATCTACATGATGAACTAGGTACTGTAGTGCTTGGTACCTGGTTAGTCTGTAATACTCTGGTGTAGAGAAGATGCTATGTTTAATATCTTGTTGGCAAGTTTGGGGGCTGAGGTATCATGGCCAAGACGAATAGTAAAATGTAGGAATAGAACTTTGTGCAGAAATTATTTCATTCCAACACAGAAGGAAAAATATCTGGTTGACCCCCACAGGAAATCTGACCTACTCACTAGATGTGATTTCAGCTGTGCCTTTGTAGCTCTTTCTCTCATGCCTCCACATTCCCATTGTAGTGAGTTTATCTGTCTACAGCAGCAATGTGGGATATGATCTTGCTAATCTGGCTCTGAAACTGCCCTCTGATTCTTCACTGCATAATGTGTCTGTGTGTGTGCTGGGGAGAGGAGGCAGTCTTGTGAAGAATTATTGGCCCTGTTTTTTTGTTTTTACCTCAAATTTTGGATCACCAACGCCTTTTGGTACAATCCTCATCTGTCCCCTAGAGCTCAGTTCAATTTTTACAGCAAATACTGCCTCTGAGGTGTTTGCAGCTGTTACTGTCTCTGTGAGTCTGAGGGAAATGAGGTTTGTTTCTTGTGTTACTGCCCAGGTTGAGCTCTTATTGGAGCACTCTGCAGGCTCTGCTGGCAGAAGGTGCCCTCCTCCTGCCCCTGGCTTTATCACGCACTGGGTATATTTAATCTCTCCTCCTCTGATGTGGTCTGAGGGCTTTAGCAAGCTGTTGCCATCTTCCTGAGGGGAGAGGACTCTAGGGACAGACATGCTAGACTGATGGAGAGAGAGAGATAGAGAGAGGTTTTTAAGATACTGTGTGCTACCTGTCAAAGAAGAAAAACACCAAGATGTTATAATAAGCTAGAGTCTCCACAGACTTGACAGCTGAACTTCTGAATGAGCTGTAAAGTGCTTTTTAGTTCTTCCGTGCATCGGAATTTGAAATGGTAGCTGCTCATGAGGATGAGCACTCTGCCTTCTGCTGACTTCCACAGAAGGTGTGGGGAAAATGCACATGTCAGGCTTTGCTTCAAGGAATTGGGGCACTTGGGTTTAATCAGCTCAGATTCTGCTTCAGAGGATAGCGTTCTTTATGAACGAACATGCAAAATCTCATTCACTCTTCCATGGAGGATCATACAATTTTGAAACATATTCCGGAATTTAAATGATTAGTCTCAAGACTCCTTGGCAAAGTTGATGCATCTAGATTGTTCTGGTGGATGGTCCATAATTTGTGTGTAAAATATTGCATGGTGTTCCCCTGTGAAAGGCTTGGCATGGGCCCAGTGAAAAGACAATGTCAGTGTGGAGGTCATCAGACCATAAGGAAAAGGCAAGGAGCATTCAGTATCCAGTTGGTAAAACAGTGACCTTATTCCAGTCCCATTTAATCACAGAATATAACCACAAAGGTACAAGCAAAGATTTTATCATATTTTATCAACTCTTATTTGAGAATTTTTGGTGCATCTTGCTCAAAGAAATGCTTTTTGGTTATTTGGGTTTGGGCTTTTTGCTGTCATTGTTGCTTGTTTGTTTTCTTGAAAGTAAAACCCATAGTGTGCTTTTACTTAAAATTAGTTATAATGGCTAAACAGCAATTGAATGTTATGGCTAAACAACAATTGAATGTTATGACTAAATTTCAAGAGAGCTTATTCTTTTACGTATTAATTGTGCATCTTATACATGCTTATAGGTCAAAGGAAAGAGTTTTCTTATATGTCTAATATATTTCTTATGTAGGAAACATTTTTCTTTTGTATCACTGTACACATCTGAGTATAAGACAGATGTAAGAAAAAGTACAGATAGATCATATAGATGAGGAGAAGTTAAGTGTTCTGCTTGTGCCATAGCATGAAAAGACATACTAAAAAGTGGAAAGAAATAATAATTAACTGAAATACCTATTTTTTTTCCCCAAACAATTATGCCAAATTACTTTTACACATACTCACTTGGGATGATAAGATATATAAAGCTATAAGATTAATTCTTCATTGTTTCTTCTTACAGTATATGCAGTAGTAGAGAACTGTATGAAAAATGTAGGTTAAGAATGGTGATAATATTCCTAAAGTCATACATTATTTATTAAGTGCTGTTTCTTGAATTCTGGTCTGGTGATGGCCAAAGGGGATGTATAGAAAATGGACTTGACCAGTACAGTCAGGCAATTAACTCTGCACTTGTTCTAAATTCTTATTTGCCTAAAACATCTTTTTCTTGGAGACAGCAAAGCATTTCAGTTGGGTTCCTGCTCCAAGTTTATGCTCTTATGGATCAAATTTCTCCTGCTCTGTAAAGTTTTTCTTGGGGGGAAGTTGAGTGCACTTTGTTTCTATGCTCAGGAATCTTATCCACTCATTCAAGGTAGCCATTACCTTTCACCCTTGGTGTTTTCTGAAGACTTTCTGGTTTCATTTTGTAACCTTTCCTCTGACTCTGACTTCCATCTGCTTTCTGATGCCTAAGGAAAAAATACAGTATTGCAACCACTCTGTGCCCTCTCTGTCCCTGTAGTCAGGATCTTTTCCTTAGTTGTTCTTAAAATACTCTCCACGCTTTATCTGGGCTTGACAGGATTTACTTTTTTACTTTTTATTGGTTAACTGATTAGCACACATCTAGACCTAGAATTTGCTGTGTTGTAGTTTTTTCCAATGCTGAAAGGAGCTGATCTTCCACTCACCAATGCTGCAACAGTGAGTACAGCTATTATAAAAATGCTCTGATTATTCTGTTCAGCTACAAGGAAAATGGACGACTTCTTTAATCCCTTTTTCCCCACCCCTTCTTTGTTCTTTTCATTCAGAAAGAGCTCCAGAGTTCAGTTTCAGTTGGGAGCTCTACAGTGATGCAAAAACGGAATTCCTTATATGATCCAGTAACTTTCAGTAGTAACATGAATGCAAAATTAGGGGGTTAATACAGAGAGTTATTATGACAATCCCTAATAACTTAAGATTGCTGTTATTTTAATATTCTTTTTATTATTTAGGCTTTTGGTCTCACTGCCTTGTTTATCATCACAGCAGTTTTCTCTTTTGATGTGACTTTATTTGCTTCCAAATAGAGCAAAACCAGTGAGTGCTTTGTTTTGAACTCAGAGAATGTTTTGCATAGCAAACTCTTAAAATATGGGAATTTTGAATATGAAGTATGCTTAGAATTTTAATAGGGTTCAATCTTCATTAAATCTGCCCTAGGTGAAATCTAGTGTGATATATTCTTTCATGATTTTGCATCGTAAATCAAAGGTGACTTATGCTGAAATTCAAAACTTTAAATCTTCTGTCAAATTTGACAGTAAATATATATAGAGATTTAGCTGGTAGTTTGGCAAATATTTGTGCTGCTGGAACAAGAACTTTTGAGAGTGAAAGTGGCAGTAGAATTAACCACATTCAATAAGGTTAAGGAAGCTGGAGAAACTTTTTTTACTCATTTCTTGTAAGTGATTCTGTAAAAAGAACATTTTCCTCTGCCACTGCTATCCTTGATAGATCTGTTATAAAAGTTAAAACATTTATCAAATCTGTCACAGATCCTATGACCCATAGAAGAAGGACTATCAGACCTTAATTGGAATAGCTGTGTAATTGCAGAGCTTCCCTTCCCTTGTTCACCTACTCTCTGACCTTTATGTCAGCTTCTAATTTCCTTTTGTAATTGACTCTTCTTTCTAGAGCAGGAAACTGTGGCAGCAAATGCATCTCAGTGCAGAGGAAGATCCAAACAGTGCTGTCGAATGCCTATCAAAAATACTTTATAATCAAGTTCTTTTGGGAAAAAAAAAAGTGAGTAGTTTGAACAAGTTTCAGACGAAAAAGAAGTTAGTTTCCCTAGATCCTGTTGTTTGTGATTATTTTGTTTTTAATACATAAAGTTAAGTAAGGACTTAAAATGCTACCTTCAAACATGTGCTTAAAACAGCTGTTTGCTCCAACACTTGCTCATTTCAGCAACACATGCTACTGGAAGTCCACCCTAAGTTTACTTTGCATCAAGGGACAGCTAATCAATTGAGACAGGAAAAGAGAGGAATATACCCTGAAAAGTCCTCATATTCTCATCCAAGTTTTCTAAGATTTCCCAAGTCAGTGAACATTTCACACTCAACAGTGACGGGCAACACAGAGTCCATGTCTCTTAGAAAATACTTTTAGCAAAGACCATAGCCAAATAAGACTAAAAGAACAGAATTAGCATCCACAGGACTTATCAATACACTAATATGCAAAATTAAAACTGAACAGCTGCTGAGGCAAAGCTGTCATACATTCATATATGTATGAAACTGGCATGCATGATCTTCACTTTCCTTGGATTAAAACATTTTGATACTCAAGAACCACTGAGCACTAATCAGACTGTAGTAAAAATTTGGTAGAAAGCAACAACAATGTCTAGCATTTTTGATTTTATTGAGGACAATCCAGAGATCTCTTACAGTTAAATGTACTAAATACTGCTGTACTAAATGAAGCTCTTAATTCCTTGAAAAGGCCAAAATGCTTCTTCCATATTTTGCTGGGTGCCTGACTGGCTTCACGAAAAGGAGGCTCACATCCTAAAAATATCATTATAGGCATGTTCACTTTTTATTTTTTTCAGAAAACACTGGATATGGGGAAGATAGGAGATATTCCAATATGGGAAATCTGGTACTTCTATTATACAATATGGATTTGCCTCCTAGTTGTAACTCAGGGCTAAATCTTTACAGGGACAGTGGCTCTTGGAAATCATATAATTATTTTCATTCCACTTTCTTCTTGATACTCTTTACTGACTTCTCTCCCAACTACAACTGAAACAGAATATTGAAAGTAGCTCTGGAATTCTAAAGGAAAAGAATAATAATTCCTTTTCAATGATAATGACAGAACTTTTTATTCTTGTCTTTAAAGTTTCAGATTTGCCAATTTAGAATTCAGAATTTTGACAGGTGGTTCAGGCCAGGTGCCAGAAGGATTCAAACAGTTGACACACAAAGAGGTGTTCCCTCCTGTGTATCTATTTCACTCACAGGAAATAACTGCAGGTTTGTATAGAAGCAGTAACTAGATTAGCTTTGGTGGCTCAAGAGCTCAAAACCCAGTTATCCCAGCCTTGTGCTGTGCTCCACATCAGTGAGCTCTCAAACAACTACCTTGGAAAGAGCAAGTATACTCTTTTGCAAAGGTAAGTGGGTTTAGTAAATACAGTATAACCAGAAAATAATACTTGGCATTATTTAGATTGACTTGGAGACCTACTCATCATGTTTCCTAAGTGCTGCTGTTTGTGTACACCTATGCAGGCCACACATAAATAGCAGAGCTCCAAGAGAAATGGATGAGATCAAGATTTCATGCCTACAGTGTCTGTAAACCAGTGACAGAAAACCAGGAGAGGGGGAAAAAAAGCTTAGACAGATAAACAGATAAAATAGCAAGAAATAAGAACATAGTAAATATATTCCAAAAGTTGTAAAAATTAATCAGGAAACACCAAAGGCCACTTCAGTGAGTTGGAAATGTACATTCACATGTAAAGGTGAGTTGAGTAAGGTACAGCTGAAAGAACAGATTTGGTAAAAGCTCAGGTGGAAGGGGAAAGGGAGAAGTAATACATGACTAACACAAAAATAGGATGCATATTTTGTCTTTGGACTGAGTGAAAGGTAGGAATGGTAATTAGAAATGGCTTGAGACATGCTGGGTAAGCTGAGCAATGGGAAGTAGCAGAAGAGATTAGTTTCTCCAGGGAACACAGAATGTGCACTGGTCTGGCTAGACAGCCTTGTTTCTGCATCTCCTTTGTTTATGGTGCAGCTGCTCCCAGCTGTCAAAGAAAACTCTGCGATAATCTCTAGGCATATTATTATTATTACTTACTTTGCACATATTGAGGAAAGTATGAACTGACAATCTACCTGCTTAAGCAGGTAAGAGAAAAGAGAAAAGATTTCATATTCAGCCTAAAAGACACTTTTGCTACTGTAGCTAATGTTCAGTCCAGAATTAGTATGTTGATAGGGACTTCAAATGGCATTTTCTCTGAATATATAGAAAGTACTTGTCCCATTGTATTATCTGAAGATAAGCAGTGATCCAAGAGAGCCAATAATGTTTACCTTTTTTGTAGTTATATCATGTAGCTTAAAATATAGGCTAAACTTTGAATTTATCCCTTTCGTAGGAAAGAAAAATCATTGATATCTGAGGATGGAGAGCAAATTGATACCTGTGGAAGCTACAGTGTGTTTCACTGTAGCATTGTGTGCTACCATTTCATACTGTAGCTAAAAAGATTAAGGAAAAAGACAAAGATGCTAGTTTCAGAGTGATGTGAATTGGGCTTTTTTTGTTTGTTTGTTTTTTAGTTTAGGGAGTGTTGAATTCCCTCAGTTAACGATCATTTGTAAGGATTATTTTTTCCTTAAATCACCAGTATAATTGACAGGGATTGACTACTATTATGGCAGATTGTGCTCATTGAATTCCCATTCTACACAATCCATAGAGCCCCTGCAGGGAACACAAAGATGCTTGGTAGACAAAACAGCCAAAGAGGTCCTCAGCCAAGGGAGAACAGGTAGAGAATTTTTAATTTCCATGGCTTTAACTTCTTTTCTTCTACTGACTGCTCAGTTTCAGCAGATTTCCTTAAACCCTCAACCTTTTGTTCTTCTCTTCATTATTTCCTGAAGAACTTTTAAGTAGAACTCCCTCGGGATTATAATGTCTGAACCCTTTTTAAAGTAAGAGCTTTTGTTTAAATAAACTTTCCCCTTTTCATTAAAATCACTTTGCTCTTGTAAATTAAAACTAACCTTTGGAATATAATAGTGATTATAACCTGATCTTCTGCTCCACACACTGAACTGGGGCACCTGATCTAGTTCAGAGTGCTATAAAGAATGTTATCCTTTAACTACAGTTTAAACATGATCAGAAGTCTTTTTGAAATGAGGTGAACTAAACAGGCTTATTTGCAAGCACAACTTACTAAACATTTTGAAGTCATTTGCATGAAATATCTGAGATATCATGCTCCAAAGAACTGGAATTAAATGTGAAACTGGTTGTAAAATCAGTGAGATGGCCCTGGAGGAAAATTTCGACTCTTAATAAATGTTTTTGCCATAAAAATACATTAGTTTCCTATGTCAAGAGCTTAACTGTTTTCTAGCTATTGTAATATTGTTTCCATGCAAAACCAAATTGCATAGTCTTTGTGAAATGAGAATACTTTTAGTCAGGAAAAACTTTTATGTCATATATAGCCAAATTTATTATCCATTTATACTAGACAGTCCTCTTTCTAAATATGAAGACAAGATGTAACTCATGCTTTAATACAAAACCTTGCTCCTTACTTTCTTTAAGGCACATATCCCAAGTCTTAGAATGCATGGAGAAAGGGAGAAAAAAAAAATACCAAGAATTTCACAGAAATACTTATGACCAGCCCTTACTTATACTGACACAAATAACAGTACTACCTTTCATATTTTAGCTGTATGTTCAGACTCACCCTGCATATTTTCAGGCTCATCTTACCCCTAGCTGAGCTCTAGGGATTTGAATCAGCAGAATAAAAACACTGAAAGTGGAAGCTTGGTTTTGTACACTTAACAGTTTTGGAGCACAAAGAAAGACACTTGTCTAAGGGGAAAGGCTGGGACAGCAGGGTGTTTCTTAGTGGAGAGCATCTAAATATCATGGGTCATCAGCTGGTAGTGTAAGTCCAGTCAGTGCAGCTGCTGCCAATTTAGCTAAGTCAAGGATGCTGCCTACAGTCCTGTATTCTTCTCTCCCACCTGCCCTTCCCAAGGGTCTGAAGCAACTGATGGCTGTGGTGCAGGTGCAGAATGGGGAGGTGCAAGTCCTGGATCCCACTGACAAACTGAGCAGCCTTGAGCAAACGGCCTTGGGAGGTCTCCAAAACAGTCTCACTCTGCTTGTTCCTCTAATTAAACACAAATTATATAAACAAAAGCCACCTATGTTTTCAGGGTAGAAAAACTAGGAAAAACATGTCAAAAAGAGCTGGGCCACGTCTGCAAGTGTCAGTTTAAGGCTTCTTCATTTTATGGTGAGGGAAAGACTTGTGTTCAGCCCTGCATTTTTGGAGAGGAATTTTTAAGAGACTAGCAGAGAAGAAACAAGGCATGGACATAGGGTCAGAAGGCAAAAGGAAAAGCTGCTTAAGGTGAGGTGGTTATTTTAAATTCTGTTAAAAATGTTAAGCAAGAGCAAAGAACCCACCAAACCAAATTTTCTACCCCTAAAATGCCAGCCTAAATCCCACCAAACTAGCAAAAAGAAAAGAAAGAAACCACCCATCAAAAACCCCACAACACAAAACATATAAATACCCCCTTTACATGCAAGAAAAAATGCAGCACATGCAAAAAACCCAGCCAAACCACAGAAAACAACCAAACAACAGAGACCAAATGAACATAACCCCAAACCTCCCACCTTACATCTGTCACCCAGTGACCCTATTACTCTGTTTTAAGGGTGGGATGCTAAATCCTGCTGAACTGGAGTCAAACCCGCTGCTGTTCTCACATTTACAGTAGAGGCCAAATGCTACACAGGTACCAGAACTGGTCTGCAGCTGTGAAAATTACTGAAGAGCAGATTGCCTAATTGACTTGCTCTACAGCAACCTAAGGCAGAGTCAGGTAACTTCCCCCTGCTACCCTCCCCTAAGTTATTAGAGTTGAGACATACACCTCAAAATTACTGACTGGTTTAAAATCATGATTTCTGAATGATAGGAATTGATCCTGTTGCTAAATCTGTGGTTGGGGCAAGCATCTTACTGCAATTCTAACAATTCAAAACACCTCTCCTGGCTAATACCATGTGACCTATTTAAAGTGCCTCTATAATAATTTGCCATTCAAAATGCTCTCCACTCCCTATTTTTTAGTAGCTGCATTTTCAAAGATAGCTTTGTGCAACTAAATAATTCAACATTTTTTAGTATAAGATAGTACTTTCAAGAATACAGATACAGGGGAAGTGGTGGTGTACTTTACACCCTAAAAGTGTGTTTGCAAGACATTCATATTCTTCACTGGGACTTACCAGAAAGTGCAAATACAGACCCATTTATCACGCTCTCAAATTCTACATGTTTCTTTAAATGCTGATTTTTATTGCCAAGACTTTAATTCCCCAAATGGAAGCACTAAGCACCAGCCCATTTTGTTTCTGGCAAAACTGGAGGAAAGCTTATTTCAAATTTCTAATTAAAATTCTTTCTTGCTGCGTAAGGAGCCCTGATGGGATTCCTCAGGGTAGCTGGATGGGTTTCTGATTGAATTACAACCGGCCCAATTGCGTGAATATTTCATTTAAATGTTGTGAACTGAAAACAGCAATTAACGACAGCCTGAATAATAAAAAGCACTACTTTACCTTCAATCCTCTCCTCTCCCACAGTTCATTCAATTTAAATGCTTAGTCACTAGGAAAAAAAACCAACAACAACAACCCAAAACAAAACAAACAAAACCCTTGAACAAATCCAGAAACAAAAAGCTAAGCAAGGGTCACTGGGGAAGAGAAGTCCTCAGTCCTCATCCTAGAGATCAGAAACACTTTGCCTGGAGTTGATGACTGTGTGTGACACTGTTACAGAACCACCCTCACTCTGCCTCTGACCTGCCATTTATTCAGTGTTTTACACTGTGGTTTCTGCCCAGTCTCACTGAAGGTAATTTCAGTCTATTGTCTCACCTTTATCATCACCAGCAGCAATTTTTTTTACTAGAGATCCACAGTGCCCATAGATTTGCTGGGGAACATCTGCTAATCTGGTTAAAAATTCTGAAACAATCAGATTGGACAAACCCCCCCAGCCCTGCACATGACCTTTGGAGTGAATTGCCCACATTTACAAATTAACTTTTAGGCCAGGGCAATTAGGAATGATCCAGCTGTGCCTAATTGCCTGGCTGGATTATAAATATCTCCTAAAGAATACAGTAATATGAGCTGATACTTAGGATGAAAATAAGAGTGTTTGGGGAGAATTATAGTAAAACTAAATGCTGGGATGACATGCAATTTCTTCTGATATGTTCTAGTAAGCCACTATTGTATGCACTCTGCTTTCAGAGAATCTGTCCTTGCATTTTGCAACACTGTTGAATCTAAAAATTAAAAAGCTCATGAGACTTGGTCTAAATCTGGCCCAAGATCCACTGTTTCAAAAATATTCTTAGGAGTTGATGACTGATTGGACCTTGACAACCGGAAGAAAATAAGTTGATTAATTATAATCTTTACTGTTATTTATTAGTGATCCAAGGTGTTTAAATTGCTGACTTGATTATCATAATTGCAACAGCATAGTGACAAAATCAGGAGAAGTTATTACTAAGACAAATGTGTTCCCATGATAGAGTTTCTATGACTATCAATATCTATAGTTCAGAATAAATATAAAAATAAAATCCCTCCTTTTCTTCCCATTTTAGGAACTGCTCAAGTTAAGCTGACACAAATATACTGGGGGGAAAAAAAACCCAAACCAAAACCAGTTAAAACCAAAACCATTGAAAAAGATGGGAAAGAAATCCACAACTTAATTAGTCTTTTGGAGCAGCCATGATAAGTTCATATGTGAAATGGAGTCAGCACAAAGCACAACATGAGGATCAGTGTGACAAGCCTCAGATGCAATGATATGGCTTTAACATTGCATTTACTTGCTTAATGATGTTATTTTTCTAGATTTTGGGGCTTCCTTTTGGTAGCAAAAATCTGTAGATGATAGCAAATTTTAATCATATAACAATGTCTATATTTATACAGGTATAATAATATATTTTTTCAAATACAATTTGAATAAAGTTTTGCATATCACTTATTTGTAGTTTACTGTTCTTTTTCTACAGACTAATCTTGATACTTAAAAGGCATTCCCCCCACCACCTTGTACAGTTCTTTGTTTTTGAGCTACTGTTCTCATACTAGGAGCAGTTCTCTGTACTCTGCCTGGATTTCACATTCTAGACTTTGTTCCAAACAAATCCAAATCTGAAAGCAAAACTCAGCTGAAAGCAATATGGCTTGGATTTCAGGAACGGTCCTCACAATAAACCGTAAGGTCTTATATTTTTGGTACAGGTTAGTGACTCAACTTTGGTACTGTTACAGTAAGCAACAGTCTTAGATGATGAAAAGAAAATCAATTTGTACGCTGGAAACTAGCTCAGACCAAAATCTCCACAAGTTAGGTCCATGCATCAGTGAGCTAAATTGCATTTCAAATCAGCTCTAACAGTGAGCTCAAAATTCCACCATCAAAAACATTCAGAAGGGATTTGGATACTACACCTATGAACGACTTCAGAAAAATCCTGAGGAAATGTTTAACAATGGATCCACTTTTATTTCATGCCATTTGCATTTAAAAAATGTACCTGGAAATCAGTTTGGTTCAAGGCAGACTTTGTCTTCCAGGGAAAAGAGAGGAAATACAGATGGACAGGCAGAAAGACAAATTTTAAGTTTAATTCTAGAACCAAAAATAGCAAACTGATTTTTTTCTCTATTCTGAAATGTAAAATAATAAAGTCCCAATCTGACTGTGCATTCAGATTTTATGACTGGTAGGCTGACTGGTTTTTGGGTTTTTTTTGTGTGTGTGTGTGTGTTCTTTTCAGCTTTGAAGAAGGGGTATTTTTATGGTACTAAAAGAATCATTACCTTAAGTGTGATTTTGTCTAGGTGTCTTTTCCCTAGACAAGGTGGAGGGCTGGAGCCAAATCTCAGTGTAATCTACATGTGCCAGGAGTTCAAGGAAGGAGGTTGAAACTATGTTTTTCATCAGCACAACTAGACTGATCTGTTTAAGAGGAATGGCATCCACTCCAAGACTGACATTTGTCAGAACTGTGTGAGCTTCAGTCATTCAGCCTGGCACAATTTAGCTTTAACCAGCTATAATATATAATATAGACTATGCAACATATAACATACATATAATAAGGTATAATATATAATATTCAGGCTGTGTTCAGGCAGGTGATCCTTCATCTCTTCTTAGCACTGGTGAGGCCATAGCCTGAGTGATATCTCTAGTTTCGGGTGCCCCAAAATGAGAAAGACAGTGATTCCTGGAAAGAAAGGTACTGGAACCACTGTCATGCAAGGAGAGCCTGAGAGAACTGGGAATGCTTATCCTAGAGAAGTCTCAGTGGGGATCCTATTAAATGTGTATAAATACCTGATGGGGAGGTGTTAAGATTACAGACCCAGAATCTTTGTGGTGCCTAGTGGGAGCAGGAGGGGCAGTGGGAACAAAATGAAAAACAGGAAATCACTTGTTGAGCTGTGGTGGTGGTTAAATACCTGAACAGTGTTTCTCAGTACAAGAAAGATGTGGGATGTTGAAGTGGGTTCAGAGCAGGGCCACAAAAATGATCAGTGGGCTGGAGCACCTCTCCTGTGAGGACAGGATGAGAGACTTGGGGTCATTCAGCCTGGAGAAGAGAAGGCTCCAGGGAGCCCTGATTGCTGCTTTTCAATGCTAAAAGGGGGCCTACAAGAGAGATGGGAACAGAATTTTTAGTAGGCCTTATTATGGTAGGACAAGTGGCAAAGATTTTAAATTAGAAGAGGGTAGATTCAGACTAGAAAGAAGGAAGAATTTTTTTGGTTTTCAATTTTTTCAAGAAGAAGGCAGTGAGGCATGGTAACAGGCTGCCCAGAGTGGTGGTGGATGCTCCATCCCTGGAAACACTCCAGGTTAGGCTGGACTAGCTCTGAGCAACCTGATCTAGTAGATGTCCCTGCTTACTGCAAGGGTTTGGACTGGATGACCTCTGAAGGTTCCTGCCAACCCAAACCATTTCAGGATTCTGTGATTCTATAACAGCTTCTCCTGAGAGACTGTGGAGCCTTCATCCTCGGAGATATTTGAAACCCACAGACACAATCCTTGGCAGCCTATTTTAATTGGCCCTGATTTTGTCAGGAGTGGCTGAGTGAGGTGATCTCCAGAAGTTCCTTCCATCCACAGTAACTCTGTGCTGCCTGTCAAGGGAAGGCAAGCTGTGCATGGGCTTATGCCAACAGCTCATATGGTTATCCTTGGGATGGAAATCCTACTGGGATTGCATATATGGCAGGGATGTAGGCAGGGCAGAGAGGGTAGAGAGATGCTTACCTCCCATTCCCAGAGATCATCCTGCCATCACTGTCAAACAAAGCTTTTCTAGCTGTAGTAGATGGGCTCATACAAAGAGACAAAATTATTTTTTGCCTAGGTGGTGAAGAGCTTGGAAAATGCACTCTCACACATTACAAGAAGCTCTCTGAAGTGCACCACAGGTTTTATTTTTACTGTGGAACTGTTTTACTAAGTCCGAATTCCCAACCCCCACATTTTTTGTTCCCTGTTATATTAGATATGACCTTAAGAATGTGCTGAAGAATAGTATAAGGATAAAGCCTTATTTCTAAAGAGAAATGGTTTAAAGATTTGCCAGTTTTGTTTTTCCTATGAAAAACATTTTCATCAATCTTTATATTTAAGCTTTTTCAAAGAAATTTCATTTTGGAAATGCAGGTGAAACATTTAAAGCATCTTGTTTGACATTTTTGAGAATAGAGCATTTTGATTTTGGTACAAAGCCACATGTCTAAATTGAACTAATTTTAAAAGTTTCATTAAATTCATAGGAGGTCAAATTAGGGTGACAGGTTCTGATTTTAATCAAAGCCAAAATAATTTAGTTTTCCCAAGACCTCAGAGCTTTTATGCATGAATTTCACTTTACAGCAAACCTAAAAGGTCTTCTTTTGTTTGAAAATATAAGAAAATGTATTATTTTGAGATCACAAAACTTTTCACTGAACAAAAAGACTGTACTTAATTCCCATTTCTTTCATAACAAAAGATACTGCATTTATGTCATTAGATTGCTGTTTCAAAAACCTGCTGTCACAAATATGAATTATTATAAATCATCATTATTGTAACAATTCACCCGAAGTATCCCATAATTGAGTACGTACAGGTATATCTTTTTAAAATCTACACTTCTTGCATCCTTCCAGGTGTTGAATAATCTAATTATTTTCTAGCTGAATTTAGAATTCTTGGAATTGTAGAATTTAAAGACCTATGATTACTCTTGAATGTCTCTCCAATTTTACATGGCTGCAGTCCTTTATCTATTCAGATTAACTATATTCCTGCAAACTAGGAAAATCTGTTTGCAAAAAAAGCTGCAGGTTAAAACCATAAAGAAATTCAAGATGAGCAACCCCCTCTGTCTTACATGCAGCAGGAACATATCTTACTAGACTTCAGATTTTAGCATTTTTATTTGTTGAAGTGAGTCAGAGCCAGCTGTAATTCCAGAGCCCAGTTGGAAGTTCTAGTGACAATACTTAACCTCTCTTTTCACTGTATAAATAGAAAACTAGGCAAACTAAATGCAAAAATCACATAGTGATTATCATAACTTATAAAAATAGATTACACCATGCTTTTGTTCAATTTTTATAAATAAGAGAATAACAGAAGTGTTAATTTAAGGGGGAAAAAATGGTCACCACACATTATTTATTTCGCTGCTTCCCTAGCATATAAAAGTAGCTCAGTTAGAAGAAAAAATTATGTCAAATGCTGAACTATTAAGGCTGTAATGTAAACATTTCCAAAGTCTGTAATGTACTATCAGCTAGGTTCATGCAGGGACCCAACTATTTAAGTATCAATTTAAAGACATAAATCCACAGCTGAGATCTTCAACACCGCTGTCCAGCTGTCACTCTGGAGATAACTAAATCATGTGCCACTTTCTGTTTTCCATTAACAGGCACAATGAGTCCTGGTACTGATTAAGCTGCTTGGTGTATAGTTCCTGGGCATGTTCCACCTGACACATTTCTCTTCCTGGCTTGAAAAAAAATGACCCAATTAGACATTTGTGGTTTCACTACTCCACCTGCCTTTGACTCCCCAGAAAACAGGCTGTATGGGTTGTTGTACTTTTATGCAGTATCACCACCACTGAAGTATTTGCATGATTTGGTAAACACAACTACTCACCTTTCTGTCAAAAAAAGGTATCAAGCAGTAGCCTTCAGAGTTTCTCCCACTGTGGTCAGTAGCTATGAATGTCAGTGTGCTTCTCCTATGTCCCATTCTCAAGACCATTTCTATTCATACCCTTGTCATACTTAGCCCTCCTCAAGGTGTATAGCCCAACATGCAAGATTGTTTCTGCCCCTGAACAGCTCCTAAACTGAGGTGTCAGGGAGAACTGTGTTTTGCTGCTGTACCATGTATCTCCTCTCCTGTCCCATGGTCTTTCAACAGCACAGCTGATTTGCGTATTTTATACACAGAACAATTTTTGACAAGACAGAGACACTGGATGAGGAAAGTCTCCTGCATCTCAGCCACATGAAGACAGTCCATACAGCACCTGCTTCAAACCCCACTGTCTTCAGTCTGCCAGCTGCAAAACACTCCTGAACAGCCTAACACTACAGACAAACCCCAAAACCGCTTTAGGACCAATTTCACCAAAAGGGTGGTCAGGCATTGGGGCAGGCTGCCCAGGGAAGTGGGAGAGACCCATCCCTGGAAGTGTTCAGAAGACATGTGGATGTGGCACTTGGCACAAGGTTTAGTGGTGAATGCAATGGTGCTACATTAATAGTTGGACTCTCAGTGATCTTCGACATTCTTTCCAACCTTAATGATTCTATGAGTTTATGATTCCTAACCACTTGCAGTAGGCAGTGCATCAGCTGACAATATCCAGACAACTCAAGGAAAATATACCCAACTGCTATCTGTTAGGATGTAAATCACTAAGTAAGCTTAGCAAGATTTCTGGTTTTCCTTATTGTCATTAAATATGCACATCACTATATTCTATTTAAAGTGTCTATCAGGCATATCATAGCTCTAATGCATTTGACACAATTTATTTTATAAATGAAATTTGGAATTTCCCCAGGTAAGGATTGTGTTTCCTTCTAATTAGTTTTGGAACCATTTGTACAGGTTAAATTGTACTTACATAGATTTCATTGTTTAAAAAAGGAAAGCTATTCAATTTTAACTTGAATAACAGTATTTAACTTCATAGATTCTTGCTTAGAAGTCTAAGAGGTGAAAGGAAGATAAAACCTGTTTATATGCTAGCATCTTTCCCAAAGTTACAGGTTTGATAATGCTTTTAGACAAGAGTAGTGAGTTTATATCCCAAGGGTATGCAACTATTTTTCAGTGTTTTCTTGACTTTTAGAAGAGGCAGAATAGAGTGGATCACAATGCTCAACACTTTTTGATTTATCTTGGGGTTTAGATTATATGGATTCTGTATGAGAAGTTATCATGTACCTTACATGCTGCAAATCAACTGCTGTGTGAAGAGTATTTCAGAGGAAATAGCTCACAACCTGCAGTCTATTCAACAAAGTCCAATCAACTCCCCTCCTGCCCCAGTCCTAATCAAAAGGACCCAAACCTACTGAAAACACACTGACAATCTGAAACAGAGCGACCTGCCCCTCTGACTTCGAATAAATTGCTTTCTTAGTATGCTGTGCTGTGGTTTGCACTTCAAAAAAAGATTGGAGTATTCCCAAATAGCTTTTCAATTATAAAAGAATTCTTGGTCTAGCAGCTGGGAGATTTGGAGGTTGGAGGTTAAGAAAACACATCTATTACAGAAGACCTGAGTATGCAGTAATTAAGTGCCACAACTGAATCATAACTAGATGGAATCTCAACTCAGGTTGCATGCACACAACTGTATTCCTGCTCCTATAACACAGTACACACCTTTGTCAAAACTGAGTAATTTTGCTCCATGCCAGAGAAGTTCTCATTAAGAATGCTTGCAGAGAAATTATCTGGGAAACCAAAATGAATGTGTACACAGATCATGGATTTTCCTCTTTTTTCTTTTTTTCATTTGCTTTCCGTTTAAAAGTTGGATATCTTGCCAAGTATGCCCACAAGAACCATCACACATGAAACACTGATGGAACTGGGAAAGGAGTGTGAACTTCTGATTAGGAGTCAGATATCTACTATTGCTCTTTTATTATCGTAGAATCATAAAATGGCTTGGGTTGGATGGGACTTTAAAGATCACCCAGTTCCAAACTCACTGCCATGGGCAGAGACATCTTTCTCTAGACCATTCAGCCTTCAACAGTTCCAGGGCTGGGGCATCCACAAGTTTTTTAGGCAACCTGTTCCAGTGTCTCACCACACTTACAGTGAAGAAATTCTTTCTAACATCCAATCTAAACACACCTTCTTTCAGTTGAAGGCCGTTCCTCCTTGTCCTGTCACTATGGGCCCTTAAAAAAATCCAGCTTTCATTAATTCTCCATCTTCACAATTAATTTTATTTATTACAGTACTTGTCTTGGAGCTGCCCAGAAACAGGACATCTGTTTTTCCTGAACACTTTAACAAAGAACAATTGAGGTAATTTCTTTATGGGGAAACTCAGGAGAGAGCCAAGATGAATTTCCAAACTTTTCATTTTCATTTATTTCATACTGGACAATCATGTAAACAACCATTTAGAAATAGGCCTTTTTTTTTATTCAATTGAATTAACTCAGACTAAGTGTAATATTGAAGTATCTGCCAGTTTGTTATAGCCACAAAAATCTCTAATTAAAGTACAGCATTCATAACCAAGTTTTTCCCAAAACCATCCTTTTTTTATAGCCCTGGAACTCCTACCACATTTAAAGTGATGGACAAGTAATAGGAAATTGTGGTCTACTCTTTTTTTTTCCAAATAAGGAGCAGAAGTATTAGGGTTTTGTTGCTAACACAGCTCTCAGTTATGTACCATATGGCCAGTTTTAGATAACAAAACACCATGCTAGCAAGAGTTTACAGTACAGAGGGGGTCTCGTAATTTCAAATCCAACACAAAATTCCCCTTTTAGATATGCTCAGAAAAAGAAAAGAACAGAGGAAAGGTACACAGGTTGCAAATGGCAAAGCTTTTATGATAGGTACTACTACAGATTTCCTTTTCACTGGCCCTGTATGTCCCTATGTCCCTCATTTTCTTCCTTTTTGATAGTGGCCACACAGCATGACCCAAACTGAGAGCCTCTCATCTTGCTGCTAAGTCCTGGTAGGAGTGTGCAATGTGTCACATTCCTCTGCAATTTTTGGCATTCTCAGAGCACATCCTCCCCTCACAGGCAGCAGAGAAATATGGTGCCCCACCTTAAACTTAGTACTGAAATAGAATGTTTTCCTTCTCCACACAGGAGACATGAGTACAAGCCTGCCCAGCCCCAGGTAAAGATGTGAGGCTGGTTCACCAGTGCATCCTAAGTTTCAGGATATTCATGTGGGATCTCAACACCTTCTATAGAAGTTCTTTCACTTGCCATAAAATAGTGAAATAGGGCCTGATAAGGAGTGGGATCTTCAAAACAAGTCTTGGATCAGCTGTACTGGAGTGAAATATTCTTGACTTGTTGTATCTTGTCAAATCAAACTAGAGACAGACTTAGCCAGAAATAAGATATTTTGGAGCAGGGTACTGTCTCCTGAGTAATACATCTAACTTTGTATCAAATTAAGGAGAGAAAAAAATTAATTTTTGTCTCTCACCAAAAATACATATGTTTTATGTGCAAGCTGTTAAATCTAAGTGTGGCACTGTTGTGCATCTCTCTTTTTCATTCGATGAAAGGGCTATGAAGTTGGGTGGGATATTTCTTTGAACCCTGAGGTTAGATGCCTGGGCCTGAAAAATGTGGTTCAAGAAAACATGATTAGAAAGGTTCCTGGGGAATTTTCTAGTTCTTGTGAATCCTATCAGTATGCTGCCTTCCTATACGACACCCTGAAAAGTTACCCTGAGCTCTTAATAGGCTTACATTAAAAATGAAGCTCCCACAGTCACTGTAAAATGACATGCCTGCATGACTAAGTAGCATTATTCTAATGATAAAGCTGTGCAAACCAAGTGTTCCTCATAATTTGCATAAATACATAAATAAATAAAACAATCAAAATCTTGATGTTGTTTTCCACATTGCAGAGCACAATCTTGATTTGTAGCTATTTCGTCTGGCTCAAGTTTGGTTGCTTTTGTTATTCAAGATTGCTAGGTGGGCTCAGCAGCAAAAGGATATGGGTAAAAGTTAGTTCTGTAGTTCTTTTTTGACCTGAAAAAGAACAGGACCTGACATCTGATGGAGAATATTCATCTTAAAAAAAAGTTTTTTAATGCACAAAATCCTCAGTGAGTGTAAGGCAGTGCAGCCCCTCTGCAGCCAATGCTCATCTGTGCCATCTGAGACTACAGAGCACTTCTCTCCCATGCTGTACCTCCCCACCTCCTGTCATGAAGGCTGCCTTGCTACAAGCATCAGTTGAGAGCCCAGGAGATTTTGGATGCCTCAGTATGTTTAAAATCCAGTTTAATCTTAGAATGTAGATGGAGGATAAACACAAAGCTTTGTTTGATTCTTTTAAAATCTCTGGGGACTGTGTAATTCCACCAACATTTGAACAATACTAATCTGCAGAAAATAATCAGTGGGGGGGGGGGGAGAAACTCACTTTAATTCCTCCACTTCTGAGCATTGTGTTGAGAATGAGGTTTAAAGTCAGAGGCACACATCCAATTTATTTGAATTTCAACTACACTGTGTCTTTCCCATCTCAAATCTGACACAGCTGAGGGCATGTGAGGAGCAGTTTCACACAAAATAGAGTTTCATACAAAATACTCATAGCTTCACAAATACATGAGTGACCCTGAGGAATTCTAAATAACTAGAGCTTATTTAGCTCATGGAGAAAGAAAGTCAGCAATTCTGCTCAGATATGGTGTGTATTTTTCCTCAGCCTCCAAAAATGCACCCCCTTTAATAAGATCTTTGCTCCTCACTCTAACAGAAAGAACGTTTTTTGTTACCTCTTGAATATGCAGCTATTACATACTCTGTATCCCACTCCCCTCTTAAAAGCAATGTTAGTTCTATGTCTCAATGAAATTATGGAATCAATCTGTCTGTCCTAACAAGCAAAGAGAATAATGGAAGCTCTTTGCTTTCAAACTAATTTGCACTAGCAAAGCCAGCTATTCCTTTCTCTGATGTCTTAATTAAATGTATGCATCCAATTTCACTCTAGAAAAATGTGGAATGTGGCAGTGGGACATGAGCATATTTTATTTTACATAGGAACATATGACTTAGAAAGTAGAATTTACATGCTACCAGCATTAGTGGCATATGTTCCTGCTAATAATAATTCCAGCCCTTTTCTGGAATATTCAGCCATATTCAAACACAGTTTTATATAGTGGACCCTGCCCAGACACATTGGTTTGGGCTGTGATGAATTGTAGCCTAATTTTGTGGCTAAAAACAATGATGACACCTTAATCACTTTAACAAATCCATATGTGACAGAACTGAGCTGCACATATTGTCTATCACTGGCAGGCTTCCATAATCATCTCCCTTAAAGACAAGATTTCTCAAAATGAGAGAGAAAATAAATTTTGTCAGATGCTTACTACCTTTGAACAGAGTAATGCTGCTTATCTGCACCATGCTGTTTATTCCAACATGAATAAAGTTATGTTATACCCAGTGTCTGAACATAAAATATTTCCCATTGCAAGGCTTTATGAATGGTTTTAATCTCATTACTAAATAATTCAACCCCAGCTAGAGAGACATTTAGAGAACGGCCCTAGTGAAAAGTCTTTGTAGTCTTCTGCAGAATTACATCTATTAGTTTCTCTTACTTGAAACTGTGATTACAGTTCTGTGGAGTAAGGAGCAGATGCTTCTGTCCCAGCAAGACCCTGCTCAACCTTAAGAACATGCTAATGTACACTGATTTATAGACAGATCAAAATGTGCTACGTGAGACCACCTGACCACTAGCTCACAGCATGAAATAAATATAACAGAATTTAAAGGATACTATTTTCTGCCTATAAGAAAACTATGTAAATCAGTCATCTCAAAATGGGAGGAAGAAAGAAAAGAAAAAAAAATCTCTAACTACATATGAATTATTAAATGAATTATTATATGAATATATTGCTATATATTCATATTAAATTAATATATGCCAGAACAGTTTGCAAACCAGAGAACCTGTCATAAAACCCTCTTCATTTGTAACGTTTTCCTGGTTTCTCCAGTCACTGCAAGTACAGGGGAGAAAACCATGCTTAATATACTAATTAATATATTAGTATAATAAAGTAACTAATAATAGATATTAGTATAATATATATTAGCTCATATATTTTATTATTATACTTCTGTAGTGCACACAACACTGTCTTGTTAGCATTTTTGAGTTTATGGCCTTAGGCATGCAGGATCACCACTTCCAACAGCTTTTGTGGAGTGTTCTTTTCTTCAAGACATTTGGTGACAACGGGCTCCTTGCAGTGGAAGCTGGAAGTGGTTCTGGAGCCAGGGAGGCCTCCTTTATCCCTTTGCTAGGGGCAGTCAGCATTCACCAGGCATACACCCATTTCCAGAATTTGCTCATTGAGACCACTTCATGCCTGAATTCAGAGACTAAAAGCTAGTACAAACTTATTAGAAGTTCTCCATGAACTGCTGCAACAATTGAATGCTACTTGAGGGCTTATATAGATGTATACTTCTAAAAATAAAGAACAGAGTTAAATGAAGAGCAGAAGAGATATGAATTCGGTTCATTTAGAAACAAAGTGTTGAACACAGATACTAAATGAACCTGCTTAATGCAGCTAAGTAATGCAGATGCCTAGAAAATGTATTAGCAGACACCCCTATCACTGACTTCTTTCTGCAAGTTCACAATGTCATCCTCCCTTTGCCAAGCCAGAAGTTGCTGTATAAAACAGCATCTGAATGAAACACTCCATAAGAATTGTCATTAATAGCTTTTAAATATGAAATGCGTGGGAAACATTTGATTTGATTCTCATGTTGAGAAGTGGGGAGAGAAAGAGACTAGGGTAGGAATCAAAAAGAGCTTTAAGCACTGCTGTATTTCTTCAGGGATTCCAGCTGCATTCACTCTAAGAAAATTTACAGCACTTGGAAGCTCTTCCAGTATCCAATATTGCTGTCAGAAATAATCTGAAGAAGATTTAATGAAGCTGCTGTGGCAATCAAGGTCTACAGAAAGCAATTCATTCTGGCTGTGAAGACCAAGATAAAAATCCAGTTTAGGAATATATACAAACTTTCATATGGCAAACATAAAATTTATCAATATTTTGAGACAGAGGAGATAATGCCACTAACTTTCATGTGTATTTTTAGAACAATTAACCATAAAATCTCAAATGCCTAATTTTGGGGATGTATTGGTTTAGATTTTCTGAACTTCATGGGTCAAGAGGTTGGAACATTTTATCAAGCTCACATTTTGATAGTGTTTTGTATTTCTGGTCCAAGAAGAATCAAGCTTGGCATTTTTTAGGTGCAAGTAAGTGAAGTCATTGTGATGGTTGTTGTCAGAGAAGACAGAAGCAGGGGACCATATACCTCAAAACTAAAATCAATCCAGATTTGTTTTGCAAATCTGAGCAAGAGGTCTACCTCTTTGCCTGGTTATTCAGTTTCAACTACATTTTTTGCAAGATTCTGCAAAAAAAATAAATTAATATCCTCTAAAGAGCCTGGTTTTTGAACTGGTTCCCCAAAACCAAATGTTTTTTAATTCCCTCAGCTTTTTGTTTGATATAGGAGAATAGAAGTGTGACTCAGTAGTTATATCCTAGGCAAATGAAAATAGGATTTTACGTAGGTGTTTTTAAACTACCAAATCAAAGCAAGTAGTCAGCAAAATGCGGCACACAGTAAATGAAAGGGTTTTCTCATTTGCCAATTAATAGGAAGACTGAATGGTGAGAGCATTTTCAGGTTATCTAGCAATATTTGTAACTATTTAAAGCACAAAAGAAAGGCAGGTGAAGCATGCTTGGGACAGAGGTTATAAAAATTACAGCTGTATTAAAGTTCTTTATCCAATTAAGCACATAAACTGGTGCTGCAAATTTCATCTGAAAAAGTTAGCTCACTTAATATAAAGGGATCAAAAGGAATTTAATTGTAAAGCAGTTCTCCACCTGCCCTCTCCACCCCCCCCACCAAAATGACCTCTCTGCAAAATTGAGCAGCCTTGTCTACATTTCTTAGCTGCTGTTTCAGCTCAGAAGGAATGAGCTTTCTCTCTCACTTCTGACACACCCCTAGCAGGATTCAGAAAAGATCCAGATTAAATCAACCCAAGCAGACACAAAGTGCAAACAAAACACTGCACCCAGTCTTAGTTCCATAAAGAAGTATACTCCAGGATCTGCCCTCCCAAACATCTGCCCTAAATAGTTTTGTCAGAAACAACTTAATGTTGCACATTGCCCAAAACCAAAAAAAAAAAAAAATTCCTTCAAAAACTTGTTCTGTTTGACCTACTTGAATAATCTCTTGTACTACCTGCTGCCTCTTGCAAAATTATTTGGCCTATCTTGCATTGGTCACTTAGCGTTTTCTCCTTGCGGTATTTTTGATAAAGATTTCCTCCCTCAGTCTTGGAAATGAATTAATAAACTGTGACCAAGTTCCATTCCTAATCTATTAAATCCTTCTTTCCTTTTCAGGGACTTATATACAGGCAGCAACTCTATTCTGTCTGGAGTTTAACACTTGTACATACTCTCCAAGAGATTTTTCCCATACAGTTCCTCAATACACTACTCAAATATTTTATTTCCAGCATCAGTTTTAATTCGAATTGACAATAACAATCTTTCCTGAGTTCTTTGACCTTTCCCTCCAGGACCTTATCTCAGTTATCCCCAAGGCAATCCAAGGGACAGGCCATTACAGAGCTGGGACAAAGTGCTTCGTTAGAGTTCAGTGCCTGAATCAGCAGCATGCCAGCTTAACGAGCTGACACAAATTATTGTGCCTTTCTGGAAACAAGTGGCCTTCTTGTCTCAGGAGACCAATGTGAAGTGACAGATTGAGGCAGTACTGGCATTTCCATCACTGCAATTCCCAGGGCTTGAGCCTAAGGACAAGGGTACCACTCATCTAAACAATGTGCAGTATCAGTACATAAAGCCATGCAAAATTTTGCCAATTCATAGTAATAAGATATCACTTTGACTCTTTTTGAGCCATGGGTTAAAGTAACTGAAGGAAGCTGTAAAATGAAATCATGTTTGTTACATCAGTTTTTACATGAGGCTCTGTGTCTTCTCCTTGCACAGGCCTGGAATCATGAATAAAGCCAGGGGAAAAAAAGAGCAGAAAACAAAGAAGGAAATTCAGCCATTTTCCTCATTTCCACTCCTGCTTGCCTTAATCTCATCCTTTCCAGGTACTTTGGCACGTATCTTAGTCCAGGTAGAACAATGGTAACAGAGAAAGAGATGTGTTTGTGGGCTAATAGTCCAGTCTTTGGTCATTTCAAGCCAGTGTCAGTATCTAACGCTTCCTGACCTACAAGATGCAGAACATCTGCTACTACATCCTGTGGGTACCCCAGGGAACACAAACTGTTGTAGTATCAGGCCTAATATGTAAAGTAAATGTACTGCAGTGTGAGAGCAATGGGAGATATCAATGAGCTGCAGGTATTCAGGTTGCCTTGAGGGACAAATAGGCAAGAACCAGTCTCCTCACGACAAAATCTCTATTTAAGGTGAAGAAACTTTGCATGCAAGTAGGAAAACCTCAGTTTAATCTACTTTGGGTTTAAGCCAGCGTGCCTTCACTAGTAGACAGAACCCTGGAGAAATGGAAAGAAGGAATATAAGGAAAATGTGTCAAATCAAGACCTTTACTTTTAACATTACCTTCCAATTAATTGCTTTTAAGGTTATTTTTCCAGTACCCCATTCTTCCCACGTTACTTCACAAAGAGCAACACAAAACACCAGAACACAGAGATTTTGCCAGACAGCTTGCTGTGCCCAGGCAGAAGGCATTTGGCATCACAGTGTAACAAAAAGACCACCCAACAGAAAAAAATCCCTATAGTCACAAACATCAGTCAGATAAGGTGGAGCACTCTTGCTGCAGAGAAACAGACATTAGTGACAGCTTTGAGTAATGTCTCTGTGCCTTCCAAAAGCACAGTCCCTGCTGTACCATGCTCAGACCCTGGGAGTATCTTCAGTATCTTGCCCTCCTCACTTCTGGTCATTTGGTGAGATACGAGCAAGGAGGCTGCTGATCCACTGAGCAATGGACAACTGAACAATTTTTATTCATCATCTCCCTCTTTAGCCATTTCAGCCTTTTCAGCTCTCAATAGGTGCTGCCAGCAGACAAGAAGGCAATTTAAAAAGCTTCAGTCTGTCTTGGATAAATACAGGAAAATAATGCTACATTTTAGTAGTCCAGTCGGAATTCAAGTCCCAGCAAAAATGTATCTCACTGCAGTCTACTGCAGCTCTTTCTGACACTGCAAACCCTACAGAAAATGGCTCCTGTCCTCCTGGTGTACTCCAGCCCTCCAAGGACCCAGTGCTGACAGGTACCACTGCATGATTTTTGTTCTGTACTGAGTGCAGAATTAGTCTTTGGTATTTGCTAAATAACAATTATTCTGTTCTGTTCTGCTTGGTCCCAGCTGCCTCCAAGGTGGAGGTTCCCCAGCACTTCTCTCAAAGTGTGAGACAGTAGTTCTTCATTTAAAATTATGTTTGTCTCAGTCTGTTGAGCATGGTTTTTACTGTACTGTGAGCCTACATAATACCTGGCAGAACAGGGAAACAGACCTGTTTATTCTGTCTGACACATAACAAGAAATTCAAAGTGTGCTAAAGCAGAATGCCTGTTGAAACGTGGGAAACCAGAGCTGTACTTGATTTCAGTTCAGACTTTCCTCATACCTGTGGCCCTACAAAGCCGTGATTCAGTAGTGTTCCACTACACAAAGAAAGGATTTCCTGACACTGAACAACTGAGTATTCAGTGTCTGCACATCACCTGGTTTTAAATAACCCAGCTGGGGTATCAGGAGCAGCCTCCCTCTGTTAGCTTGGCACTCTACCCAGACACCGTGCACTGAGCTCAGCAGGCAGAGCTCAGCTCAGCTCCACTCAGGAAGGGCTAGCACAGCTCTGCTGCTGTTTCTGGACCAGCACAGGCAGTTCTGCTTGGCCTCTCATGAGCTGCATCAATGCACCCAATGTGTTTCATCCACTGAGTTTGGTGCAGAATGGAATTAATCAGGCATAGCTGAAGCTATACGGTTATGCTGGTCCAGGATTAGCATCACAGGAGAAAGTGAGGAAAGCTAAAATTTCATAATGCTGGTGAGAAAGTGTTTCCATTAAATGCTTCATGAAAATCCTCTGGTTCTCAGAGTTTTTTTGTGGGTATTGTTTCATTGTTGGGTTTTTTGTCGGTTTTTATTTATATATGCATCTTGAAAGCATTTCAAAGTAATCTAAACACTTCTGACCTTTTTGAAAATGAAGAATTCTCTTTTGTTTACAGTGATTGCTTTAAAACTGAAGCAGTTAAAGGTTAAATGAAATATTTCGCTTCAGCTGATACTTTGCTTTAGATTTTTTTATTCAGAAACTTCAAACAAGTCTCAGTTTGATACAGGAATATCTGATACAGGAATATCTGCAATCTCTGACTTTCTCATCCTATCCTATTCAAACCAGTTCTGCTTGTCAAGAAAGAAATCAGATGCTGAGAGTTTGCTGAATCACTGTGTTGTGTAGAAGGATCCATGAAGGATCCAGAAGGATCAGACAGAGGGTGAACTACAGCAAGAGTTCTGAGGCTCTGAGGCAATTGCAATTGCTGGTTCAAGGGAAAATTGCCCAGGCTTAAAGTGTCATAAGGATTGAAAAGTAGGTGGTTGGGTGAAAAACTGCAAGGAAGGAAAGGAGTGAATACATATTGGGGAGGGGGTGGGTAGGTGTTGAAACTGGGGAGGAATACATGAAAGTTCAGGCTGAAACTCCATGTCGTTGCCCAAGGTAAGAGCAATTCCAGCCTCGTTCAGAAAGGAAGACATTATACCACGGGACAGTGCTTGACATGCTGCAGGATTACGTCTTGATTTAACTTATTTCCTAGTCAATGATATTCAAAGAGAACATGTCTTACAAGAAAGACTTCATAAATCCAAATATTATGGTTAGAAACTTCCTTCAACCTTCAGTAAATTTAGCACTGGCTAAGAAGTTGCCAAATTGATAGCCCTGAGAAATGAAGCCCTAAATTTGTCAAAGAGGAAGATATGCCAGAGATGGTGTAATTTCAGACCTTCTGCGTTTCTCTGAAGGTCCTGATGGAGGATATTTAAGGCTGAAGAAGGAATTCAAGGTCTCTATCTTTGCAGTATCTGTGAACAAATGATCTCTTAGAAATTCTACTTTCTTCTGCTGGAAGTTGAACAGAATTGTCACCACTGTAGCACTCACAGAGCTGCAATGAAGGTTGTGAGGAATAGGTGGCCCTGCTCTGGCATCAAACCACAGAGTTGCTGCCTTCAATCCAGTAATAGATTTTTAAGTCAAATTGCAGAATATGCGACATGCTCCTGCAAACTGCAGATCATCAGCGCGTTAAATGAATGGAAATCCTTCCTCTACCTTGCCCTATTTTCTGAGCCCTCAAGGAAATTTTTGGTGACACCCATACTCTGCAGCATTGAAGAGATTATATCTCTCTTTTTAAGGTGGAAGTAGCATATACAATGAGATCAGCAGAGCTCTCACAAGCCCTCTGGCCAGCTAAGGGTCACTGAGGGGCACAGGCAGAAGAGATGTGTGTCCTCTCTGCCCTTGGGAGGTACACAAGAATTTCTTGGATGAACAGCTAATGCTACTCACAACTGATAGCAGCCTTTTGGAGAGTTCTTTTCTGTTTTTCCCTCCTCAGTGTTTCTCAAATTGGTAGTGTTTTCATTATAAAATATTTACTAATTTCAAGCTCTTGATCATCTAGATACCATTCCTCTTTTATTTACATTTAGGAACACCTTTCAACTTGCTTACTCCCAATTGTAGCCTGACCAATGGCAAAAATTGCAGAAGTCAGTGCCTGATTTTTACAGGGCCTTGTACAAATGTCTGCCTGCAATGCCTTCTAGATACTTCCATTCTGAGAAACCTGCCCTGGAAACACATCCTAAAACCAGGATCTTTACATCCAATGAAATTCTGCATTAATCTTGCTGTGCCTTGTTTCCCCAGATAAACAGAGGAGCACTATCTCACTTCTACAGATAGAATTTATGAAAATAAATATCCCATTTTTTAAAATTATTTTGATTCTGTAGTGATCAGAGAATGGAAAATGAACCTAGCCTAAATAGAATCTAGCCTTGATTTCCTATCTCTTCCCTTCTCACTTTCTTACAACGTTTTATTCTTTACTTATGGTGGCAACACTGACATAAAAATCCATCACCGTGTGCTACTGGGGTCCAAACACCTGTAAGAAGTAGGAGTTTGAGCAGTAAATATCTTGCTAATACAGCTTTAGGAAAGCACTTTCTCTCCTCTGCAAACAGGTAATGACAGACATTGGCTGTGATGCAGACAGCAAAGTTTGTGGAGAGCAGCTGCAAAAAAAACCAGCTTTTAGATTCCACTTCCTTCATCTTTCACTTATATCACAAATATATATATATAAAACTTGTATTTTCTAGGAGTACCTTAAAAGAAAACATGTGACAGATGAAAATAAAGCTGTGAGTTACCTGAAATACCTGAGGGCAAAGAATCTCACACCAACGTTTCAGCTGCTACTGGCCATCTTGAACTTGGTAACAAGGCTTCATGAAAGCTCAAGTCCTCCTCCCTTCAAGACTTTCAGATTCTGCTTCTGAGATCCATAAATTTCATATGCAAGCCATCATTGGTTAGGAATTTCTCCCCCTTATAGTTCACCTCGTAGGAAAAAGGGGATCTTACAGCAGAACCATTAGTAGAACCACCGATGACCAAAGTTATTTGCTGCACCCTTTATTTCTCATCCCTACAGTAAACTTTTTATTGCATGTGTGCCACCACAGCTTCAAATCACACAGTATGAAGTGGACATATCTCTTTGATCATTTATTATATTTAGGAAGAATTTCCACTTCTTAGCTAAATGCCATCATTAAGAATTTTTTTCAGATCATCCTGCAGTTCCGTGAGGCTTTTATCTTCTAAGTGTTTTTTTTGCCACAATAAGCTAAGTTCTCCCATTGGAGCACAGAACCTGTCTTTCCTATCGGAACAAAACAATGTGATACTGTGAAATGATTCTGTCATTGAATGACTGCACAGTCACAGGGGAATTATAAGCAGTCATTAAGATGCTAAACCAAGAAAAAGATATCAAAAAGAATTCACACTAGTATGGATTTTTTACACAGTATTTGAAATAGATCTTACTGCTTAATCCCAGTTAAGCATACCACTATATTGCCAGAGAGTATATTTTTTTCTACTTTTGGACTTTCTACTGTTTCTGTGATTTGGTTAGATTCTCTTCTGTTAAGCCATGCTGGCTAAGGTCAGTGCTTTTATAAGAGATCTTGGCAGGGAATGTGGAAGTCAAAAGTCAACGAGGTACAAATGATGGCAGCATATCTGATCACAGCATTCTTTCTCTGTTTCTTATTTCTGAAGCAACGACACCCAAGAACATTTTTCATTTAAACACTTTACTAAGGTCTTGTGTCATTGAAGACCCCATGATGTACCTCAAGATTTGAAGACTTGCAGTTTTCCACACAGAGCTGTTATAATCATATAGGCTGAGAATTCTAAGCAGTAACTATGCAGGAAGTTTTAATCATGGTTTTTGCTTAAATTTTTGTGATAACTGCTATAGTCCTGTATAATCTGGCTGTACTTTCCAACTGCTGTATTTTGGTGACTACAGAAGCAATCTCTCTCGGGCTGTTGCTGAAGAACTCTATTTATAATATTTAGCTAACTCTACTTGCCTTCCAAACCATGATTCTCAAGTGCCTCACTATCTTTGGTGCATTTTCCCCTTCATATTACTGCAATGATTAGGGAACTATCATTATGCAGATATATAAATGACGACCTGAGGTACAGAAAATAATGACTCGTCTGTAGTCGCACACAGAGCTTGAATCAATATGTTTTATTTCCTAGAAAAACACCTCAACAATTCTTCACTGATTCAGTAACAGTCCACTAAGGATTTAGTGACAAAGCTTGCAGCTAAAGTACTTCATTCTGTTTCCAGTGGTAGGGAACTTGGAAGTCTCTGCTGCAGTGATTTCTGTGTGGAACAACCCAGCATGTCACGTGTGCTGAAGAATTTTCATTTCTTCCCCAAATTGTTCAGGTTTCCCAGCATTTGAAAATATGACTGTAATACCTGGTTACTCTTGGGCAGAAACAAGTAATAGCACTGGAAGTTCTTCCAGAGAAGCTCAGGCTCAGAATGGACAGAAAAATTTAGTTTACTCTATTGCCTGCTCTGGACTTGGAGTCCAAATTTCAGAGAGAAACAAGCAGCCACAACCCTCCTACTAGAAAGCTCTGACTCAGATCACTGATTATAACAAGAGGAGGCAGTATGAACTCTTTTCCAGGCTCTAGAGTTGACCATTAGGGTGATTCAACAGACACTTTCCAAGTCTGAGCAGCCACAAGTAGACTCAGGACACAGCTGAGCCCAGGCTGTGCAGTGGAGTGGAGCAGACTAGATTTGTTAGGCCAGGAGCGTCGTGCTTTCCCTGTGCCATGCTGCCTTTAAGTCCCTTGTCTTGAACATGCCACTGTCTCCATCACAATGAAACAGAAATGAAATTAATGCATTCATCCTAAACGGATTTACATAATTTGTTTTAGACATAGTATGTCATCTCCGGATGAAGGGAATAATGTAGAGAATACATTGTCTATTCTTCTTCCCTGACAAAAGAGCCAAACTAGAGATACAAAAGGAAGGAGTAGACAGAGCAAACTGGAGCATACAAGTGAAAGAGACTTATCTAATAGTCTCTTCATTATTCTGAAAGCAAGCATCTAGTGCAGGCTTCTGGCACAAGCTGGATACCTGCTGAGAGTGGGCACGTTGAATTATTCATGATTTTTGGTTATAAATAATGCACTGCCTGCATATATCTAATCTAAATAGACCCATAAAGCCCAGTGGATTAGTGACTGCATGCTGCCTAAAAGTAACAGATCAACTAGCCAAAGTCTCTTGGCTATTACCTGCTCTCAGCAAGGCTCTTCTGGAGGATAACATTTTAAAGAACTTTTTTTCTGATCTTTTTTGTTGATGCAGGGATAATATTCTGTATGTAAGAGCTTAAGAAACTCAAATAGGAGTGCTGCACTCTACCAGGACACCATCTGTTTGGTAGTGCTCTTGCATAATTTTGCTGTCTGGCCATCTCATAATGATGGTACTGTTCTAACAGTGACGGAGACTTTGCATCTCATACCACAGACAGAGTAAAAGGGTTGGCAGTCCTAACAAGAAAGGACAACTGTACCTTGTGACAGTGGTTCTTAGGCATCATTTAAGCAACAAAAAGAAAGAATGCACTCAAACTTTACACACTACATTGCTGAGGAGTACAGTGTGATGTGCAGTGCCAGCTGCAGGTTGAGTTTTGAGTGGTGGCAGCCTGGGGCAAGGGGTCATGAACTGGTGCTGACCCTTTGCACAACAATGGGGACCTGTGGCCCAGCCAGATAGAAGGGAAGTTTCCCTATCAGTGCTTCCTAAAAACATACAGACCATATCCCTCACTTCTCCATACTTGAATTTTGTCCATCAGCACCCACCTCCTGACTCTTCACTGTGACTGGCAGGTGTAATGGGACTGTGCTGGCCTGAGAACCCTCCTGCTCTCTAGATAAAGTCTCATAGCAGGCTAGGATCAAGGGAAGTTAGGGTGATTTTAATTTTGTGGTATCCCACAAGGAATGCAAGGAGGATTTGTACTTCTGAGATAACAAAGGCTTTGTAGGCTGACTGCCAGTCTTACCAGCCTCTCTGGGAGGGGTTTTTAAATTCTGCCTGATGAAAAATGTCCTGTCTTACATGAGCTCCTTTTGTGATATCCTCAGAAGCGCTGTCTATCTGATCTTATAAATGCCCAATGCAAGCTCGGTTCTGGGATGGACAATCACAAGTTTTAATACTCCATATTGTCCCCTGCCCTTCCCTCAGATTCACTCCCCCATTTCTAACATCCCAGCACTCAGACACAGTACATTTTCACAGTACATTTTCACAGAGCACCCATTTTCACCCCTGCTTCTAAAGGGATGCAGCAAGTGCACATCCCTTCAGCTAGTAGACCAGGTCTAGATAAACACAGATCTTGCTCTTGGTTTGTAAATAGTGAATGCAGAAGGTCTCACCTTGGTGTTTTCCTGTCAATCATAAGAGGAATATTTTGATGAAATCAAAATTCTGGTTTTCATAAAATCAAATATGTTCAGATAAAAATCCTCAATATTCCCTCCCTCCACAAATTATTTATTTTTCTTGTTAGCTTGAAGGATGAAGGGGAGGGGGAGAAAGGGAGAGGAAACACCATTTTAGCTTATTTTGCTACAATTTTTTTTTACCCAATGATTTCAGCAAAAAATAGGACATTACAAGGAGTCATGATGTCTCATTAAGCATTACTGACATAGTGATTACACAGAAGCTTGAATATTCTCTTAATCCATAATGTTAAGTGCTGTTTAGTGTTGTCATTTATTTTTTTTCTCTTCATTTTTACATTTATGCATTCCCTGTTTATAAGATTAGAAATTAGAATTGTTAGCTAAGAGGTAAAAAAATATCCTGACCTGCATTAGGAAAAACACTGTCAGCAGGTTGAGGAAGGTGATGTTCTCTCTGCCCAGTGCTGGTGAGGCCTCATCTGGAGGGCTGGCTCTCAGTTCTGGGTGCCCCAGCTCCCAGACATGGACTTTCAGGGGCAAGTCCAGGAAAGGGCCACTAAGACAGCAAAGGGACTGCAGCACCTCACATGAGGAAAGGCTGAGAGAGTTGGAACTCTTCAGTCTGAAGAGAAGTTTTGGCAGAGGAAGGTAGATAAATGTCCAAAAAGAGGTCTTAAAAATAGAGCCATAGTTGTCTCAGAGGTGCCACAAGACAGAACTAGAGGCAATGGATGCAAAATTATGCATGTGGAATTCCATATGAACACAGAACAAGTTTTTGCTGCGAAGGTGGTCAGGCACTAAAACATTGCCTGTAAAGTCTCCATCCTCAGGGATGTTTGTAATCTTACTTCACACTGTCGTGAACAACCTGCTTCAGCTGACTCTTGAGGGAGGGAGGCTGGACTAGGCATTCCCATGAGATTTGTAACAATCTCAACTATTCTTTGATTCTGTGAAAAGAGAGAATAGCTAATAAATACCTGAGGTGAGTAAAGGTGTTCTTTACCCATCTAACACTGAATTAGTGATTTAGAAGTTTAAAGGAAAACCTCAGCTTTCAATTTAAAACAAAGCCAGAAAACAAAAGATTCTTTGTAAGTTAACCTATAAAATGAAGGCTAAGTCAATAGCCAGGTTGTTTATTTCCCATTTTCCACAGCACTGTAGTTAATGTCTCTTGCAGGTTCTAGAGGCTGCTGCTGGGGACAGAGAATGCTCTCTGGACAGGCTCCACCAACTCCCCTGCCTCAATATCAGCTGAAAAGGATTCCTGCCTCTGCAGCTTGACTTTTAGACCTGATTTCAGCTGAGCTGCAGACCATACAGCCTTCACCTCAAGAGGCTTGGAGACCTGATAGGAAGTTCAGCATTCATCTTTGAAAGAGCTTTTTCATTTGCCAAGGAGCAGCAAAGCCTCTTCCTGTTCTTGTAGCAAATTGGAGACATGGGACAGTCAGTGTGCACACAACCGCTGTGTCCATTAGTCCTACACACTCACAGAAATCTGCTCTTAGAGACACTGGGGCTTCAAGAACATCAGGGATCTACTTTTCCCTGAAGAAAAAGGATGAGATAAATCTTATCAGCAGTCAGTGGATTAATTTCTTATTAAATCACTATTAACTATGTCTGCTGCTTTTCTTTAGAGTCCAAGGGATTCTCAGCTGCTCTTCATCTGGCTGGTCACACAGCACACCATGTCTTGGTGTTTAGGAGATGGACAGGAGAAAAATCTTGGTTTCTGAGCCTCCCCAAAGCCCCAGGTCATAATTATGCTGCATAATTCTACTCCATTTCTGTTCTCAAAAAAGAATCCATAAAACCCATAAATAGTATACCCTGAAAGTAAAGCCATATATCTTAATGGAAGGAGAAAAAAAAAAAAAAAAAAAAAAAAAATCAGTGCTGGCTTTAGGAAATAAAGTATCCCACAGGAAGTTCAGAAACTGCCCTCCCCAAACAGAATAATCAAAGCCTCACAATGAGAAGTAAAAAAAACCACCTCCACAACAACTATTAATGGTGTGATGGTGCAAAGGAATGCTAAAAATCAAGGGTGAATTGAATTATTTTCATGCTAGCCCTTCCTACTCCAACATTAACTGCTTTTAAACTTACACAACAGATGAGGTACTGTAGGATAGCACAATGTACCATAGCCAATGCACCAAAGAAAATTACACAAATGGAAAATGATGTGGCAAATGAATAATTGAGCAGTAAAGCTTTACTTCTGTTCAGGGAAGGGTTTGAGGGGGAGAAATCACGCAAATTATTGTTTGCATCATAGTTGGACATTTGTTTGATAGCTGCTACCTATGATGCTTCAAATCTGATCCAGTGGAAAAATAAAGAAAATCTCTCATCATATCACATAGTTGTTATCTCACTTGACAGGTAGTTATTTTTCTCTTGATAGCTTTATATGTAGAGTTCTTCTCATCTTCCCCATCTACATTCTCACAGTCAAAATCTAAACCACTCAGAATGTTAACAGAAGTTGCAGGTTGCTGCTTGGTGCTTCTCAGAAATCTCAATGCAGTTTTCAGGCTTGGAGTTACTACTAAACTTCATGTTTTCTGATTCCCATCTTCTAATAAGAACTTCAACATTTGCACATGTCCACTCAACCCTGTATCCACTGTATCTAAAATAAAAATGAATCTTATGGAGTTTAGAAGTAAAGTCTGCACTTGGTATTTGGATTGGTATATCCACAGGTTTATGCTGATAAGGCAAAATCTTCACATCTGGCTTGCCAGAGGTGTGCTTTTTTATTTATTTTTTTGCATGCAAAGAGACACCACCATTCATCCCAGCACAGTAAGAAATGTAAGTATTGAATATGGGTATTAGAGTTTATCTGCACGTTAGACTGGAGCACCAACCAGTTCACTCAGTCTCATTCACGTCACGTGCATGTTTTAGCCCATGTTCTGGAACACACCACTTTCTCTTCTTGGTGAAGTCATGCACACCCTTACCCAATCTGATCAAGAACTAGGAGGTATCAGGAAAGAAAGCCATGCACAGTTTGGAAGATATTTCCCAGAAGAGATATACCACATGCACTTCCTATGTCTAACATCCAGTCCACAGGAGAGCAGGTGGCACACTGAGAAAAGAGCTGACAGAAAATTTGAGTGGGAAGGAAAAGAAAATCTTGCCTGAGGCAAGATCATCATACCATCCTGCTGAAAACACTGTGTTGTCTCTGAAGCATTCCTCTCTGTACCCTGAGGGCAGCCAGTTCACAGATGACACCATTTTGGGATATCTCCTTTATAAAATGGAAAGTTTCCTCTACGGCTAGTATGTGGAAAACTTGGAAGAAAAGGTTTTCTGATGGGCTCCTTCCACAGCCCTCCTAGACTCCTATAGTTTTTGGTATAAATGGACACACAGATTCCCAGATGAACAAGTTTCTCTGGATACACTTTATATAATTTGTAATAGTTCATCATCTCAATACCGTAAAGCTGGCTTTACTTTAGCTTATTTATTCAAAACCAAACCAAAAAACTAAACAAACCAAAACCCATTAAAAACCCATTTCCCTTTGAAATCTTTCAGATTTTCTCAGTGGAAATCTATTTTGTTAATCTCCATTGTTAGCATACAGAACATACATTCTCATTTTCCCAGAGGATTTCAGCACACTATGGTGAATTCATCCAGCCTTCAGGGTGTGAAATGTTTCTCTCACATAATGCTCTTCTCTTGCAGTTTTTCAGAAATACCTGAGCTCTTCCAAACCAGAGATTACCATCTTCATCAGCAAGTCACTTGTGGATGATCATAAGATAACAGAAAACAGCCTCCAGAAGAAGCTACAGGTGTCTAACTTACCACTCCTACCCGCCTCCACCCTCAGCAAAAACTCAGCACAGCACAAACAATCCTTCAAAAGAAATCTTGCTAAAAGAATATATTGATCCTCTCCTCCCTTTCCTTTAGCCTCCAGTTTTCTCCCCTTATTAGAAATGGAGTTAGTTTACCCTATTCCTCACCCAGACTGCAAACATTAATAATACAGAATAAGATTCGCACTTGCCTGAAGCAATTTTATTTTCCACTAGCTGCCCACTAAATAGCAGTTGGAAGCTATTCCAGCAAATGGAGTGCTCCATGGCCTAGGGGGACGACACGCCACATTCTCCTTCACAGTCATTGCTTTACTTCCCCTGCAGATTATCTAAATTATCCACAATACAGCCTTCTTCATTATAGCTATAGGAATGAAGCAGGACTGTATGAAATTTTAACATTTCTACAGTGCATCACTAACCCCATCATCAGCTCAATATATTCATTAATATTTGGAATATTCAGAAGCAGAAGTTGGATAATTTTGCTGGTCCATTATAATGCTATTTTTGAGAAGAAAAAATATCCAATGTCTCCACAAACAAATTAACACAGAATTAAGGATATTTTTGCTGTATGAGATCTCTTCAGCAAAATTAAAAATTAAACGCAAAACCCATTTTCAAATGTTTTCAACAGTGACAACTTATCTCTTCCTAGTGTTAAAGCAAAAGTCAACCTTTTGTGATTAAAATGTGTCTTTTCCTTCAAGATGTCTATTTGTTGTAGATGCAGTGTGAAGCCAGTACAAATTTATCTGAAGCATGAAACTCCAAAAATCTATTTTCTTCAATTTGTGACAATACCTAGGTACACATCTGAAAGAAGCCTGCACAAGAGGGATGGACTGCATCTGAACTGCAGGGAGACCGAGCTGCAACACTTTAAACAAAAAACATGAGTGAGCTTTGAAACTAATGTGTGAGAAAAAAACCAAATAAACGCAAAGAACACTCTTTTCAGAATAGTGTTTCTTATTATGCAAATGCAAAAATTCTTTACTTTATGCAAATCATAAGACAAAGGATGAAAATCAAGTGAGAAACAGAAAGCAATTTCCACTAGGTATAATTAGAGGGCAGCTACAAAGACATGACCTCCTTAGATCTGTGTATCAGATATGGATACCAGCACAGGCTCTGCAGCTGGAAGTCTTGTATTTAATCAAATTATTAAAGTATTAGAAGAAATCAAGAACAGAAAAAGTTATATAACCAAAAGGTTTGAATTATTACTTTGTTTTGTTTTTTCTACAAACTCTTACCATAGGTTTTTAGAACAAATAAGCAGCAGTGGAATAAGTGGGAAATGTCTGGGAATGAGGAAGCATTGAGTGAGTGGCTGAAAGATGGAAGGTGGAGGAGGTGTGATATGGATAATTGGTCAGTATTGCAGTGGAGGGAAGTAATTAGTGGAAACTCTTGAGTTTGTGCTATTCATTTTATTTAATCTTAACCTTGAAAGCAGTGTTAGTGGTAAGGCAAGGAAGTTTGCCAGAGATAGAAAGAGCATTCAAAGGAGTAAGGATGAGAAAGGACTGTGAAACCTGAAGGACCTGACAAAAGCATTCACCTGGCAGGTAGAAATAAGCATAAAACAAGGAAAATTACTCCTAGTTTTATACATGGCCATTACCAGAGAAAGAATTGGAGGTCCCAGCAGTTGGTTCTACAAAGTAACAAGGGAGCACTCAATAATAGCAGTGAAAACAGTAAGGAAACATTTGGAATTTGCCAAAGAAGGATAAACAGAACAGGTTACTATGCCACCCTTTAAATCTAAAATTCATCTTACTGAACATAAATATATAAGAATGGTGAGTGTATGGCAGAAACCCTTGAAAATCATCTCTTATTAGAAAACCAAAAAATCTTCAGAAGGGGAAACAGGGATAAAAAAATGTCAAAACAGTAACAAAAAAAGAGTGGCTTCCCTATGAGGGACAACAGGTAGGCAAAATATTTCAGGTGTTGGCAGGGATTTAGGCAGAATATGGCGAGTGTGCAGAACCAGAAATGACATGGAAAGGCTGGACATAGATAGATGGTCTTTTCAAGGAAGTCCAATAAATGAAACTACAGGGAACAATGTTCAAAGTAACAAGGAGAGCACAGGGTAGCATAAACCTGTAATATCTTGCTGGAGAAAGTTGTGAATACAAAAATGTTCATATGGGTTCAAGGAAAAAAAAGGGGAAAATATTTAGGGGATAGGTACATTTGGCTTTACCAGACAGACAAACTACAACAGAGCTGGAAAATCCCCAGTACTGAATAAAGCAGGAGGTTTAGAGAGATTGCACGTGTGTGTTAAGCCTTGTACATGCTTGCCCATTTTTACTCTTCCTCAGGTATTTGTATATGGCCACTGTTCATTTTTGTTGTCTTAGTGATTAGCTGCTTCACTTCAAAAAACTGATTTTGAACACCCTGACCCCAATATAAACCCCTCCTCTCCCTCTGCCCTGTAATACTTTCCCTAGAGGAAGTTGGCCTCCCATTTCCTACCCCATGCACTTCAATATCTATGCTTTCAATCTAAACTTGCCCTGAAACAAACAAATTTCCATATTTCCAGTGTCTTTCCCTTTAAAAATACATCAGCTTTAAATATAACTCCCCCTGCCAAGACAAAGCAAAACTCTTTCAGTATTTTTACCTTTAATTATATATATACACACTCAACATGGCTTTTTTTTGCCTCACTGAAGTATCATGAGCTCTGCTATCCATCATTATAATTCCATTGAGGTGGGCTGTTAAATTAGTATAAAATTATTGAAAAGAAGAAGGGAGTTTAGCCCATGCTATAGATGAATTACTTCATCCACCACAGTGAATTTATAATGCTACCTGCAGTTTAATAGTGAAGAGGAGAACAACTACACAGGTTATAAAGAGGGAATTAGAGGAAGCAGAACAGCTGCCCAAGCTGAAATTTAGCTGCAAACACCACAAATAAACCCTTGCTCTTGGGAAAACAGCATTATGTTCTTCTGTTCAGGACATTGACACTGTCAGGGTAGCTCAGTCAATTCTGTTGGATGACATTTTCTTTTACACATTAAAAAAAGAAAAAATTATATAAAAATAATTTTACTCAAATTTCATCTAGAAATATAAGTTATAATTTTTTAAAAGCTTTCCTTGTTGTTTAAAAAACAGTGATAAAAGTGCAAGAGGAGGAGAGAAAAGTAAAAAGACTTCTAGGGACAAAAAGAATAACGTAACCTTTGAAAATTTGCTAAAGCTTAAGATTTGTCTACTCAGACACTGCTTTCTACCTCCATTTAATTAGATTTTCATTTTCTTTTTACATCCTTTTCCTCTACAGATTCTGAGAAGTAATTATTTCAATATAAATTGATTTGAAGGAACAGTCCCATGTCTGAATTAAGCAGCTTATGGAAGTTTGTCTTGTTCCTGGTTAAACATTCCTGCTATGCAGCTGGGTAAGCTGCTTGCAGTAATAAAATCCAGATGAAATAATGGAATTGTGCTTGTGAGCCCAGGCTTGGTCTGGCTAAGGGGAACTTCTCAAATGTCTCTTATCAATGTCAGGGATTTAGAGAAAGCCTTCCCAAACAATCAAGCAGAGACAGAAACAAAGTATAAGCTAAATTTCTTCCCTCCAGTGTACCTTTCATCAAAACAATATC
Organism: Parus major; assembly: GCF_001522545.3. NCBI lineage: Eukaryota > Metazoa > Chordata > Aves > Passeriformes > Paridae > Parus > Parus major. Next base: position 22,308,111 of record NC_031774.1, on the reverse strand, counting down.
AAATTTTACAAGTTTATAAGGAGTATGTAACATAAACAGTTCTGCCTATTTTGTAATAGACAGTTAACTTCACCAACATGAGGTCTTCACGTTCCACATACAAAATGCCAGTGTAAAGACACCTTCAAATTGGCAGTTTTTGCTTTCAGCTACAAGTTCAGAGAACTTTATCAAACCAGAAATAAAAATATTTAAAATTATAATTTTAATTAAAAAAAAAAATCCACACCAAAAATCCCACAAGACAAAACAGTGGATATTTTTGAAGTGTTTGTTACAAACTTACCTTTTGCTTTGACTTTTCTTCTATTTTACCTTTTTACTTACAGCCAGGAAAGTAGACTAGGAGAAAAAAAAAGCATAAGAGCATAGTTGTTAATATATAATAATAACTTATTATATGTTAATATATCTTTAATAACATTAGTTATTAAAGAAATTATAGGTAGGGGCTGGTAAACAGTGGGGAAAAATAAATCCAAACCCAAACACAGAAAACAATGCCTGTCACACTTGTGAATTCTTACATCCTCCTTTAGTGATCCCTGCAAGTCAGTTTGCACAATACCTGCAGCAGCAGGCTCCTATCAGCCTCTCTCTTCTACCAAGTGGAAATGGCTGCTCAGATTAGAAAATTCACAGCACGTGGGGCACCCAACACTTCCATGAGCAACCTGTTCCAGTGTCTCACTGTCCTCACAGAAAAGAATTTCTTCTTTGCTGAAGGATGGAGAGGGACTTTTTACAAGGGCATTTAGTGATAGGACATTAAATATACATAATGTGCACTCATGGAGACAGGATATTTTATTATTGAGGGAGGAATAAAATCTTTGCTCCATGGAGAGCAAAATTAGAAAACACCATTGCACCAACAAAACCCAGAAGCGTTTTTTCTATAGCCTTGGTGGACACTCCACTAAGATGCTTACCAGACTTCAGCAAGAATCTTCATTTTCTGGATGTCCCATGCCCTTAAATTGAAAGAACTAATGAGATTCCAAAGGTATCTCACAAACTCAGCTCTTCTAATCATGATTTTTGGGATTCTGATATTCTCGTTTTTTCTCTTTCCTGAAAATTAGCATTCTACAGTCTGGCAGCCCATGTCCACTTAACAGTGCAGTTCTTCCAGAGGCTTTTTAGAAGAGACTGCACAATCCTCAAAAATCCTGGACTTGGGGGCTTACTTCTCACTGGTTAGAAATGATGTGACAGCTTGGAGAATACTCTCAGTGAGGCTTCTAAAATAATCATGCTTCACACATGAACACCACACACAATATAATCAGCTGTGGAAAGACACGGTCAGATGGAAGCATCTTTCAAAATCTTTACCTCTTTTAGTCACTCTGTTCATTCCTTCAGGTCCTCCCTCATTTTCCTTTGTAAGCCTCCTCATTCCTCATAAATGCCTATTATTAAAGTTACTGATACGTAAAGTTTCAGCCCACTTAGTTACCTTTTCTCCTGCCCCTAGCACAAGCCAGTTGATACCTTTATTTGGTTGCAGCCCACCTAAAATCCTAACTATTCCACCTAGGCTGCAGCTATCTTGCTAGCCAAGGGCAGGGAAGCAGACTCTGCATTTCAAACTAGCACCACGCCATCCAGCAGGGAGAAATGTCCAGACAGAATCCAGGATACAGTGTCATTTATAAATCAAATCAACATTCACAAATGGAGTTTGCAGGCTCATCATGTGGCCATCCAGTGTTTCAGCCTAATTTCTTAACCAGCCATCTGAGACGTACAAACTGACCATTAAACAATTCCAAAAATAGGGCAGGATAAATCCCATACCTGTCACATTAAAGCACTGTGCAAAGAAAGGCATTTATGACACACAAGAGGCTATTTCCTTGATCTTCTGAAAGCCTCACCTATTCTCACTACTTTATACCTTCTTCTGAGCTGCATTTGAAAATGGACAGTTCTAAGCACAAAAAACTGATTATTTAAACACTGTTCCTACTGTTGCCTGTATTTGACTTTCATCAGGGGAAGGTCTGGCAGGGTTCCAAAACAACTGCCAGGAAAGCCACAATCACACTAGAAAAAGACTTTCAGATAGATTCCTCCTGAGCCAAATTTCTCTTCAATTTCAGCTGTACCTTCACCTTCCTCTGGAATTGTGGACTTGTGCCACTGACTTGGAAAAATCTTCTGCTCAAAAGACCTTGAATAATCAGGTCATCACAATTGCTCTCTAAAGACTTTATTTATTTTTAAATTATCATGTATTTGGGTTAGATAGCAACAGCTAGATGAAAAATCCCAGAATCCCTAAATGGTTTGGGTTGGGAGGGACCTTGAAAACCTCAGCTAGTCCAAACCTCCTGCAAAAGGCAGGAACACCATCAGGTAAAGATCAGTGACATCCATTTATCAATACTTAGTGCTTGGGATCACCACACTACAACAGTCACAGTCTGCCATGGCTGAGCTCTGAGACCTGCAGCTTCTGCACAAGATTCAGCAGTTGTCAATGTCAGAGAGGTGGAGTGGTGCACACAGTGTTTGCAGCCACACCGTGCTAGCATACAGAGTTACACACTGGCTGATGGAGGTAAAGATATGATTGAAGTTACATATTTTTTCCAAAACAGCAGGAGTCAAATTTTTAAGATTAGATATCTTAAATTATACAAGAACTGGAAACTTAGATATTAACCATGAAGCATCACATTTCTGTGTCTTGCTCCTAGCTTGAAACAAAACCTTTCTAGTTCAGTATAAGTTAAGAAGAGGGCTCACACTGCTAAGTCCTCTGCACACGCTTTCTTTGACCCTGCTTTGGGTGTTCACTGAAAGCAGGACAAGGACAGGCCTTATCAGCACAAGTGAAGAAATATGATGATGATATTAAGAACTTGACCCTCAGTGCCATGTTCCCTGACATCAGCCAAGCAGCAAGGCAATTAAACACCAGCACAGAAGTTTTGTTCTGTTCTCTTTCAGCCTCTGAAGATCCCCACATCTTCCTCTCTCTGCATCCTGGATTTTTGTTGATTCCCATATAATGGGTGTTTTGGAAATACTGGGCTCTGACTGGATCTGCAGGCCCTGGAAGGTTCTTGCAACACTTTTAGATGTTGTATGTCAGACCTGTATTTGGAGTTGTAGTGCTTACAGTTTGTGTACAACAGGATCTCAGCAGCTGGATGGGAATCAAGGTGTATTCCTACACTACAGACATCAGCCAAAATGTTTTATTTGAAACATTTTATATCCAATAAAGGTTTCAACAAAATGCTGCTATGGAGGATTTGTATTCCTAAACTCCCCTTCCAGGCTGTTAAAATAAAAAGCAAAAACAACAGTCTGCCCACCTTTTGATTCTCATGCTGCCACATAAATCGTAAAAATGTTTAAGTGCTGCATCTTCTGAGCACTTCTCTATGGCACAAAATATCCCATTCTGTGGATAAAGTAGTTCAGATACAGAATAAAGAAATTATTTTCCCAAAGTGGTAATATTTCTTCAGAAAATCAAGAAAAAAAATCATACATAGCTGGTCTATTCTGCTATCAGAGTTGAAAAATAATCTTGGGGTAGAAAATTTTTCTGTATCTTTAAAAATGAAATGGACTAACAAAGCTAGAATAAGCTGAAAGTTGTATTTTTGTATTTCATTTCAGTAATGTCTAATGAACATAAAAATATCATTAAGGGGTAAAAGTGCCTTTGACTGATATGTTCCTAGATTGATCCATCCAAATTTGAAAAAAGCAATGATGGATTAATGCTTTTAGTGTGCACCTATCATCTGTAGGATTTGACTTATAAATGGTGGCATCCAGAATGAGGAATCTGCACTACAGTCTTCAGAGATGATGTACCAGAAGGAAATATAACCAAAAAGATGAAACATGATTTACTCTACTTAGGTATTTTAACAAATTAGTTTCAGACCTAAAATGCTTGGTTAAAACACTGAAATTGCATCTCAGAACTCCCTCTGGTAACCCTCAAGACTTATCAAAAGAATGTGATATTATTTAGTACTGCATTACCTGAAATAAAGGTAGACTTATAATAAATAAAGGTAGACTTAAAAAATATACTATCTGACCACTTGAAGTAGCTTTGTGAAATATATTGAGACTTTTTATCTTGGTTTCCCAAGATACAAGTGTAGTTGTTTGCCAAAATCAACAATAAAATCGTTGATTGATAAGAAATAGACAATAATAATTTTGTTTATACCCCACAGATGCCAGACTTGCATGCATTTCTCTTTTTTTATCCTACTAATGATACTTCATTTTAAACTACGGTGATAATTTTTCATGAGTGGCAAATATTTTAACATCTTGCAACCATTTTAAGAAGTTCCCATTCCCTTCTTCACCCATGTTACTTCATGTTTGGCAATTAATTAGCATTTGTAAAAGTGAGTGGGATGACCTTCTATGGAGAAGGCAAGAAGTAGCTTTGGGGAGGAGGAGAGCAGATAATGAATGTGCAGGGTTGAAACATTAGTTAACTGAACAGAAATTTTCTCTTTGGGGGCAATGTCTTGCTAAGAGGCTCTCTGCTATTTGTTACCACTTTCTTATGAAAATTTTCACCCCCTTACTTGTGATGGATTCTGATCTTACCCTTATGAGGCTGGGTTTTATGAGGGGAGAATAATTACATGTATATGTAATGTGTGTCTCTTCTAGTTTCACACCAGCCAAGACAAAATAAATTCTAAAAAGCACTTCTAAATTAAAGAGAACTATGAGTCAGAATGTACCAGCATATATACATATGTATATATATATATATATATGTATATATATGTATTTACTTAATTTTCTTAATTTTTGATGCTGAGAAATAAATGTCAATTCTGTAAGTTTCCGGAAATGTAGATACTGGTACATATCTTACATTACATCTCCACATCACAGCGTAGACCCATTTCTCTCATAAAGATTCCCAGGTGAATTCAGAGCTAGTTGAAGGGGCTAGGACAACTGAGAAAACACTCTCAGCTTGTTGGTGAAACTAATGAATCCAGGACTGTGAGCTCCAATTTATGCAAATTTTCAAGATGGACTTAATGCTGAGAAACATCAATTCAGCCAAACATGTGAGCAAATGAACGATTTGAATCATGTGAATGTTCCCACTGGGATCAATAAGCTGGCCTGTGTTATTGGCACAAAGCAATAATAGAATAAATACCCCTGCTAAAAAATGAAAGGTGATACTGTAAAAAAACCCCAGATAATAATGAAATCCAGAATTAAGGTACAGAAATGAAGAATAAGAAAGAAGAGAAAATGAAAGCAATAAACAATCTTCAACATTTTACAGACATTCAAACAGTGCTTGTGAATGATGCAAGAAGAGGAATATATGAAGATTTTTGTCAGGTCAGGGCAGACATGGTCGTTCTACTCTGTTTTTGGAGATAAACCAGAATGGGCTACTGCCAAAATCAACACCCAGTTCTTAGCTGCCCTGACCAATTTTCAACTCTAATTGAGGATCAGGGCCATCATTTTGAACAAAATACCTTGCCAGTCCTTCTTAGAATGTTCAATTCTCAATTTGGGTTTTCTTTCATATTCTGAAGTACTTCTAAGTAAAATTGCTCTTACTATAATTTTCAGAGCATCAGTCTCTCTGGGAACAGAGAGTGTTTCTTTTTGATCTTTACATTTAGGGCTAAAAAAGATATTTTTATTCCTGGCACTTTCTTGGAGAAGGTTTAAAAACTTTGTCTCTTTCCGTAGTTATATCTCACTTGTCCTCTAGTGCTCGCAGGAGCTACACACGCTTTGGGTGGGATAAGTGCTGACACACCGCTGCCTTCCCCACCAGGAGCACGGCTGCAGGTTTGGCTCCTGAGCACACCGGCAGGTGGAACAAATAAATGTAGGAACTGACAATGCCATCTTATGGTGGACATACAAACTGCAAATGCAGCCTGTAAAAGAGACACAGAAATGGCTGTTGCCCTAGCTGGGTAAAAGAAGTGTGTGGAATGCTTAAGGATGCAGCTTAAAGTGTGGAGATGGAAAGCTGTTGGTCACTAGCCTTCTTTAAGGGCTTGGACCCAGCAGGATTAATTTAAATGCCAAAGCTGAAGACTTGGCTTGTGATGACAAGTGAATATAGGAAAGGAGGAAGAAAAGGGGGAGAGAAATCCTCTCACATCCTCTTCTCATTGACTTTCTTTCAGATTCTCTTCTCACCAGTTATGGTCCCTTAGCCCATAAACAGCCCTCACTCAACATGGATGACGTGCCCAAAGAATTTCCAAGTGCAACAGCAGTATTCCCTGGGCTATCCCTGGGGTATCCAGCAGTTAGGACTCTGTCTGTGAGATGGCCAGAGGTGCAGAAGATGACTGAGATAGTGGGGCACAAACACCAAACGTGGCGATGTGAGCTCCTACTGGAGAGGAACTGAGAGTGCTCCCTGCAAGTTTCTATGGGAACCACAGGGATTTTTGCCATTGGACTGTCATTACATTGGAGCTCTGACTCTAATAACTGCTTCCTGGAAGAGGAGGAATACTGAGGCAAATAGAAGCATATCATTACTAGTCAAAATTAATAGAAAAATGTTGGTTTTCAAGATGCAGAGCACAGTTGGGGTTCCTCTGCTCAGTGTGAAGGCAGCTCAGGGACATGTGTGTGGAGAAGAGAAGATGGGGTTAACCCTGGTGCAGATGAGGTTTCCGTGCCATGCCATCCTCATCGCTTCTGTGCTTGGGGATGAGAAGCTGGATTCCAGCAAGTCCAGATTATTTGTGACAGCTGCCAACAGGGAACCATCCTGACACATGGTGGGCTGTGGTTTCACTCTTGGGGTATTCCTAGTGTTCCTTCTGCTCCTCTATGTCTGATTGTTTTGTTCCTTAAAATGCAGTAGAAGTTCCTACAGTAAAACAACATCATTAACATTTCAGACAAAGCTTGTCTTGTGACAGCAAAAGTATTGTGAATTTAACCTGTCCTCGTGAATAATTGTTCAGTGAACACTTAAGCCTTCAGCTGGGAAAGTGCGTGAATATGCATTTTGGAACCATTTATGTAATTTCTAACTTTTTTTTTTTTTTCCTCTTCCTTTTGACTTTTTACTTTCCTGTTGAGAAATTTAACTCAGGCCAGTGCCCTGACAGAGAAAGAAAGGTTGCCTGGGAGGAACTGCACACATGCTGAATATTTATATAGAATGACAATGACATTTGACTTCAGGTTTTCTTTGACAAAAACAGTTTCATTCAGCTGTGACCCATATCTCTTTGTCCTGACAAGCTGAGGAAAACATAAAACATTGGACAAAAATTGAATGAAGCTTGAATTCTTCATTCTGTTCCCAAAAAACGCCGACTTAAATTTGATACATCTTAGTGGATGAACATGTTTTAGAGTGAATTTTAAAATTTTATAAATGTTATTCTTGCTTCTATTTTTCCATAGCACAATTTGTCAAGTGCTGTCCAAATACATCCATAAATTTAATTCCTTTTTTCCCAAGTACCTTGTTTTTCAAGGAGAATGACAATAAACTAATAAATAGACTGAGAATGAGAAGGTTGTGATACAGAGGAAAAGTGGGTGACATGACTGCTCTCTTTTTGGTAAGTCTATATGCAATAATAGTACCTTCCTCTAGTAAAATTTTCTAGCAAAAAAATATTCTAACATATCTCCAAATCCTACAGCTCTGCCAGAGTCACAGTCCATTAGGATCTGGCTGGATTGTTTATGTGATTAGGAGAGCACTGCCAGGAGAATGGGGTAAATATGGAAAATAATATTGATGTCTTGACACATCAGGATCTGCAGCATCAAAACTTAATGAGTCCCTCTTGAGGCTGCACCCAAAATAACCTCTTCAGAATTAAATGGAAAGCCACGGTTCTGAGCACATGAAAAGGCCCACTATGATCTCTAAGCCTGGGAATATTAAGTGTTGGTTAGCTCTACTGTAAAGCCCTTTAGTTTTCTCTGTGAGTTCATAGCTCGATTCCTTTCTGTAACTATTTAAATTATGACAATATTGATGCTGAATACTGAGGCATGCAAGAAGCCACAGGTGTCAAAATTAAAGTAGCTTGTTCAACTTTCACTCACCATTTCGTGTAAAACTATTGCTTTCAAGTTATAACATAATAAATCTTGTATTAGAATAAAGTACTTGGAAGGGAAACATTTAAATTCAATCATTTACCTAGAATAGTAAAGATAAAAATTACAATTTATTAGTAAAAGATAAAATTACGTAAATCATTTGATGATAAATCTTCATTAAATATCTGAGCAAGAATGTCTTTCAGCATCCCTCTCACAGAAGAGTTTCTGTTTTTCACATCAAAGACTTATTAGCTTAAAAATCCAAATCAAAACCTCACCCCCAGCTCAGGAATTTGAATCCAACCTTGCCTTGTTCCTGAGCAATACATATTACCCACCAAGCTGCACAGCTGTACTACATTTTTCTTGCTCTCCTTTGGTGATGAATCTAAGCAGTCTGTGTGTTAGCTGCAAAGTCACAAGGGTCACATAAATATCTGCAAGATAGGCAGACAATGATGCTTCTGGAATTTTTGAAAAACAAGGGGAAATAACAGAAAATAAAACAACCCATCTGGAATCTAAATCAAGGGTTGTTTACCTTTTAGCACACACAAACAAACCTTCCAAGGAGAACATTCTATCATTCTTGCTCTTTGTGTAATACCTCTGGGCCCTTTTATAACGTGTAACTATCAGATGCCAAAAATCCCAACTCACACAGATTATTATTGCAATGCTTGGAAAGTTATTCCAATGAATCAGACACACACATACAAAAATGAAGAGAGCTATCTCTGTTCATTCAAAGGCTGTCCCACAGTTGCTTAAGGTTATAGTCTGATTCACTTGGCTTCTCTAGGTTTTTCACAGCTAGCAGAGACCTTGGATGCTCTGAGACTCCTGTATGCCAATCAAAACAAATTCTTAATAAACAAAGAAATCTTGCCTTTGAAATCCAGAGAGAATCATGCTGGCAAGGAGCAGCTATGCAATATTTTCCTTTCTGTCGAACCAGCAGTAACCTTCTTAAAAGAATTCAGGAAATGTAAAAAAATATCCTTTTCTCATGCTCCAAAACAGATTTTTTCCCCCATTGTCTTCACAGGATCAGCTGCTGGAGAAAACCTGTTTGATTTTAGCAATGAGGAGTCAAGCAACTTTATGCATCCTGACTATTTCAGCATCTGTCTCAGCAGAAGTTTTAGCATGGCTTCAGAGAGAAATTGCTCCATTTTTCACTCCTTTTGAGGTCTGAGGACACTCCAAGTCCACTCGTAGTGTAGCTTTAGGAATCTTGAGTAATAAATACAGTAAATAAGGGCAAGAATAGGTTTATTTTTCTTTTGGAGAGTTTAATTTTACTACTAAGGCTCAACTTTTTTAAACACCAGTAAAACTGGTGATTTAGGCTCCTGAAGTGTGAGGGTACTCAAAGTGTTTTCAAAAATTAGTGGTAGATGGTGAACCCTGCAAGCCCAAATGCAGCAGCCCTGAAGGAGTGAGTGGGATGATTAGCTTATCTCACCTTCTATTTCCCTGTGCTTGCCTATTGCAGCAATGTGTGAGATTGCTGTCAATCCTCTCCACTGCAAAGTCTTCATTTATAAAATTAAGATTTATATAAAAGATACTGATTTCAAATTTCCAATAACCCAAGCCATAAGTCTGAGCAGCTACTGTGATTCCCATGGTTGTAGGGATAGAGATGGCTCAGCTAAGAAAGGCAGCATGCTCAATTTACATCTATCAATTTGTCTGAGATCAGTACCAAAGCCTGTGTGTTAATTACAGGGGTTCCATGTGTCCTGAAAAAAGATGTGAGCAGTGTCAAGGGGCTGGTGTTCATGGAAAAGCATGGAGGGAAGGGGAGAGAGCATAGCATTATTCTTAGAGTCCAAGATGATGAGCATCCTTTGAACAGGACTGAAAAAATCATGTTAAAGGACAATTGTAGACTATAGCAAAGGTGCCTGTAGAGTGAAATGCATTTGCAGGAAAGGCTTGAAAAGTCAAGAGGCTCAGACAGAGTACAAACATATTTTCTCCTTCTCATCTCTCTTTTTTCTCTCCTAAAATGTGACCTGTCTCCAAGGATATTTCTGGAAAGCAGTTATAAGGATTGGAGGGTAAGACAGGGGAGAAGTGCAGGGAGCAGAGAGTTAACTCCTCCACACATTGGCGATGGATTTGTGAATACCTGTTTGATCATGGAGAAAAGAATTGCCTAACGTCCACACACCTCTACAGCACTTTGCTTTAAAGGGGATTTGTTCTGATTCATCAAGTGACTTCTCTGAAATAACTGGCCTAAAAATGTCCTTCATCCTTTGCTTTTGTCTTGCCTGTTTAATCACTGTTTTAAAGAATAAATAATATTTTTTTTTAAAAAAAGTACAAAACCCAAGAAGATAAAAAGGAACCTCCAGCTTATTTTTGCAGAGCATTTTGGATTCCACACATGACTACTAAGGCATTTCTGAAGCAAAAATGAAAACATACCAGTTTTTGTAGTTACTTCTTTCTCTAGCTTTGCCCACTGCTTACCCTTTCCATCAGTACTGCCTTGGGGGTTCCCAACAAACTCCAAGGCATCTGTGAGGACTCTGCTGACTTGTGAATCCTCCACTACAGCTGCAGAGGAAAACAACACTTGGATTTGCTGTGATGCTGACCAGAAAACTGAAAGTAAAGGTATTTTATCTGCATAAGCACATTAACAATTAGTCACTAAGGAAAGTAGGGACAAATTTAGACAATGCTGCCCTGTGAAGTAACTAGTAGAGTTTGTTCTGGAAATGTTGGTTCCGCATGACAGCATGTGCTAACACATTGGGACAGCCTCAAACACCTCTCCCATCTCTGTCCATGGTGCTCAGAGAGTAATGGAAAAGCCACAGAGGGGAATGCAGGTGAGCTGACTCAGCAAGCACTCACCAGGAGTCCTTCCACTGCAAAAACATATTCCAGGATTTGACAGTGATCAACTGTGTTTAAATGGGAGCCCTGCATTCCCTCTGCTACTATTGCCGAGCCCTGGAGCCAGGATCTGAGTGTGGTGCCATATGATTATTTTACTGCTGAGAATAAAGAAATATGCATTTAACTTCTGGCACCTGCAACATGCCCGCAGGTAGTCCTTGTTCAGTAAGAGAACCAGCTAAATCCTTATGTGTGACTTCTCTGTGGCTCATTTATTTCACTTAACTTCTGCCTTAGCATGCAATACAAAGTATAAACAACCACATTTCAGCATCTAGATATATAAATGCTCAGCCCAGTGGATTCTCACAGGCACAGAATTGTGAATTGTGCTCATCCATGGCGCTACAAGAGATGAACATACACACTTGACCCTTAGCTGTCTCTTGTAAATTTGTAATATAGGCACTGGAGTCAAAACAAATCATTCATTTCCTACATAGCTCCTCTCTCTCTCATGTGAAATTTCCATTTAAGTGGCTGGTGATCAGTGCTGCCTCCAGCACACCTGCCTATTTAAATAGACATGCACCAGTTTCCTGTAGCTTTATTTTGGAGCCAAAGGGAATGATAATTTAATGTACATGGGTGAAACCTGTCTGGAAAGTGTAAATAAACAGATCTAAGAGTTTGACCACCGATAATTGCAATTCTCCCTTAGAGCAAGCAATTAGTAGAGTCCTCCAAACTGCTGTTCTCCTTTGCTGTCGTCTCATGTTTAACCTCCTGTCCCTATTCAAGGACAAAAAGGGACGTGATCTGACAGTGAGACTCATACTTTTCAAATCTAGGAAGTGGCCATGGGGGAGATGAATAATGTTGGTGTTGTAGCCCTGAATTCTGCCTTTTTGGTAGACAAAATTTAGCATCCACTGTATCTGTGTGCATGGGAACACCCTAAGGCTCCATTTCAGAAGAAAAACCTAACTTAAAGTGTTTCTTTTGTGCATGACCTCCAGTGTGCCAGCTCACTGCTCTTCTCTTGTATGCTACAGAAAAAGGGAGGACTGGGCCCAGAGGGAGATAGCCCAAATGAGGACAAGGGAAGTGAAAAACAGCATGAGAATAGATGAATTTGGACAGCAATCAAACCAGTCTTGTTACCACTCCTTCCCCCCTACCTATTTTAATTGCATGGTTCCCAAATAATCTCCTCAACTTTGGGAGGGAATCTGCTTGTCTGTGAGTATTTGATCTGGCATTGGCTCTGTCGATATCTGCAACCCCATTACCATGGGGAGATCCTGGGTTTCTTTAGGAAGAGAAGAGGAGATGAAATGGGATGTAATATGCTGGAGCCTGAAAAAAAAATACTGAATAGAATTGGCCAATAGCCAAATGCTTTCATTCCTAGCAGAAAGGCATTAAATGAGACTGGCTGCATTGAACTGAGTATCCTTCTGATTAAAAAAATGGGTAAAGAAACCTCCGTGTATGTGCATTTGCATTATATATTTACATATATATTTTGCCATTCTTAAATACTTTCCTCATTTCCAGCCTATTGTAAATTGCTTTAATGATTACAGTAAAGTTGGGAACACACAAAGAATGAAAGAGGAGAATGTTCATGTCAGGGTTGTGTTTCTTTGCTTATTCTATGTCATTTGGGGCCAAATCCAACACCTGTGTGCACGGTAGGAATGAACCTGACCCACTGATGTTTCAGGTCATGGATAAAAACTCTTTAAAAAAAACAGAAAAAAAAGTCAGGGTGCAAAAAAAGGTCTTAATCTTTCTCCTGCTGATATTTTGCAGCCATTCATTCATTCATTGATCATTCTTCTAGATGGCTCTCATAAATAAAAGTTTAGTTAACGAGGTGATCGAAACGGAACAGCAGTGCTGTCTTGCATAAAGGTTGTCTGACATTCTCTACTGTGACCCTCCCTCTTCAGCTGCCTATAATGTAAGGACATGTCACCTATTTGGGCTTGTGATTTCTGTGTTTCATCTCTTTCTAAGTTGATTTATGCATGCATCACAACCAAAAATGGCTCTGTGGCAGCTCACTTGCCTCAGACACGTATGCTGTGGAATCAAGCAGTAACTTGTTACTGAAATTGTTCTTTGTACCTCAGGAAAGCCAAAAAAACTTTTGGTGTTTCAATGGCAAACTCTGCAAGGCATAGAATATCTGAACATTGAGATTAGCCTGCCATTTTAGAATGAAGTTTCAACTCTGACTACTAAATATTTCTTTGCTAAAAATGATGGTGATCCAGGGACATGTTATCACTTACTGAGTAACATGATAACCTTTGAAATCATAAACAGTTAAGGAAAGTCCCTGGTAAACAAGAGTTGTTGAAATAGCTTGATCTCTAATGTATGTCCCTTTCTCTAGAATTCTAAAATCTACATGTACTCTACTGAAATATCCCTAGATGGTTTTTTTGCTGCAGATCTCCCAGACCAGTTATCTCTTCTTAGTTTTGTTGTTTGTTGTTTTGTATATTTTATTTGGTGCAATTTGTGTCCTTTTTACCATCACCATTTTCTGTGTATCTATGTTGGGATTCTTTCTCTATATTCTCTGCTGACACAATTCCTGTGGGCTCATTTCCATCTCTGCAAAATTCATGTAAAGAGGGCATAAAAGGCTGTCAAATTAGAATTATGATATTCACACTGATTTTTCCACTTAGTTAGAAGTGACTGTCTGTGCTGCAGAGCAGTGAATAATCAAATCCTAGGATTCTCAAGTCAGTGTGCTCAGTGTGACCCATGACTGCATTGTGCTTCATAGTGCTCCACTGTTTTTTGGCATTAGACTCATGTCTGCAGAACTCCTAATACCCTAATCCCACAGTATTCTCCAGGGCTGATTTAACCCCCATTGGCTACAGGAGAAAAGCATCAATATTGATCTGCAGAGAAATTCATCATATGTAAGTTCATCAGATGTTACCAATTCAGACTGTGTACCGCGTGTGTATGTGATTTAAATCCTACTTGCTTCACTAGGAAGGTTAGTATTTAGAAAACTGGTAGTATTTTAGTTTTATCCAATGAACTACTGCTATAAAAAGCTTGAGTTTAAAACCAGCAGGTTTTTAGAGATAAAATAATGCTAATAGCAGAGGTTTGCTGAGATCAGAAGTGAATTCTCTGACTGCACCTAACTGGGCACAGTGTCTGGCTTCAGAGAGCTGAGCGAAATGGAGGTCATGAGGCATGAGACTGATGAAAAGTAGTGGCTTAGTTCTGTGGAACAAATCAGACTCGTTCAACTCATTCCAGAACAACTAAAATTCTATTTTAACATCTTTCATTCTCTTATCAAAGAATTGAGACTGAGGTTACTTTTAGATGACTGATGGTGGGGTGTAACAGTTTTCATTCCCTGATAATTCATACGTCTGAAAATTAGTTTCAGTCAAGGATTTACTCTCAGAAGAGCTAAATATTCCCTGAATTGGGAACTCTCATCTTGGGTAGGAGATATTTCCTGCTTAGCATATCTGACACTTGGGAAATCAAACTTCCCAGTCGTGACTTGCCAGTATTTGCTGAGGAAGCAGAGGGCAGCATCCCTTTGGGGACAGACCTGCCTTTCCACAGTGTACAGTATGTTTGTGTGGTATATCTATGCTCCTAAACGATATCCTGTGGCAGACCATCCTCCAGACATGTTATTTCATGAGGTGCCGTTCTATGGTGTGATCTGTCACCTGTGTCACTAGCAGCAGCAATAGAGGCATCAAGCAGGGCTAGCTGGGCAGTGTAAAGGAGAACAGGAACATGTCTGGGAATTTAGAGACCCACTGGAGCAGTTAATGCTGGTGTGTGAGGTGGGCAGCCCACAGAAGTGTGCCTGGCTGGGGTGCAAAGGGCTGGTGACAGCCCTGTTGCTATGGTGTGCTCATGCTGATGTGGAACCTGGACACAGCCTTTCCATCCTGACAGGCCAGGACATTTCAACAGCAGGGACACAGGCCTGGATGCTGGCTGGCATACTCACTGACATTTATTCTTTCTTGTTTATTTTTTCTTTTTCCTATAGCTACACTTCAGTAAAATATACTCCTATGGAATGGGAGCTTACCAGGAGTAACATTATTAGAACAATAAAAGGGAACAACAGTTACAACTTCACCCATGTCCATTTTACACTCAGGATGAGACATTTCTTTTGAAGCACAATTTTTTATTTTTTACATGATATTTTACCTAGAATATTTCCAAGTGGTTTTATTTTCTCATAAAATAACTATTTCACATTCTCCATTGCTCAATTACATGGAGTTATTATACAAGATAATATTTTGGCTTTTCTTTTGTAAATCCTTCAAATCTGAGTAGACCTACATTTGTAGATGGTAGGTTATCCTACCTTCCTCTTCGTGTAAGGGATTGGAAATGTTTGCCTCTGCATTTGTGATATCACTAGCATTCCCTCAAAAGTTGGAAATTTGTTTTGGTCAAGTTTGACTACATGACTGAGTTGGTGTTTAAAATATTTAGGAAGCAGGTACTTCCATCTTAGCCAGGTTCAATAATTAATTTTGTACTTTTACTGAAATATCTCCACAAAACCCTTCATCTCCAGCTTTCCAATGAATACTCAAAGATGATCATGTCCTTTATGGTATGGAATTGATAGCAAATAAGTGTTGATCTTCTCCACAGATACAGAGTGAAATTACAGAGTTATTAAATGCTTTTAGGTTTATTTATGCATTTTCTATTCTACTTAATACAAACACCAGATTATGTCAGGAGTTACTAGCTGAAATAGTTAAGTTGCTGTTATCCTACCAATCATAAACCTCTTGGGTTTTGAAACTGTAAAACTAAAACTAAACAAGATAAATATAGTATAGACTAAAACTTGTCAAGTTTCATCTTACTTAAAAGAAATTTAAGAAATAATAAAAAAAACTAGGGATTGTAAAATAACCCAGAACAAATTTTGTTTTCCATTTGTGAAAAGTGGCATCCTGAAATGGCCATAGAATCTAGAAGCAGATAAATAACAGCACAGGGAGAGGCACAGGCATAGAACACAGGAAAAAAAAATTGGTTGTGCTAATGTGCTCACAAAGAAGCCACAAAAAGAGAGACTCAAGCAAACCAACTACAGAATTACTGGATTTTTGTTACATTGTTAAATCCATTCATGGTCCTCAGATTATTTTTGAGAATATGAAGCAGCTCTTACCACATCCCACTAACCAGAGTACCTGAATTTTGCATAGTTTGCATTTTTAATTGTATTAAATGAATTTCTTAGGGTGTGGAGTATTGTTCTTTGTAGTGCTTCACGTTCTGTAGTCATCAAGAAAGATGATTTGACAATTAAAATTCTTTAGCCATAATGAACCAAAAAGGGGCTATTCTAGAAGTAACAGAGGAAAGCTTTAGAAATTTCCAGTTTCTCTAACCATATAGAATGTCACCAAGACTTTTTAAACTCCAGCACCAGTAATTGCCTGTGCCCTTTTCAAACAGAACTGCTTACTTTTGATTTCAGCATTTACTGTGTCTTTCTCACACAGCTGTGCACCATGCTAATACTGCTGCTTTATCAGCTTCTCGCCAGCCTGTTCACCTCACCAGAGAAGCATTGTTCTTTGCAGAATATCCCCTGATGCTTTGCCAAAGCCTAAATTTGAACAGCTTGAGTGAAGAGATTTCTAATGCTTCCCCTAAGAGGTTGATAACACTGTAATTAGTCTTTCTGTTTAGCAAATAATTCTAGCTTTTCCCCTTTCTTTGTTTCATAGATACTTTCCTATATTCACCAGCAATACTTTTAATTTCTTCAATATTGTCCTTTCAGTATTTTCAGGCAGATTTTCTACTTCTGCTTCCTCAGTTTGTAGTTATTTTATGCACACTTAATTCTTTTAACCTTTTCCTGATGAGCTTCCTTTTGGTATGCCTTTAGAGTAACTAAAAACATTAACATGGTCCATGTGCAATGCTGATCATGGTGACTTTATTAAGATTACATAAAGGGCATTGCACCGAGGACAGATTTCGCTAAATAATTAAATGTTACTGGAAAAACAGCTCCTTTCAAGAAAATCTTCTGCAACATCACCAGGCAATTCTTTGTTTCCTTAGAATTCTCCAAGGATACTTACAAGAGGAAAATCACATTGAATTAGGGATTAAAAGCCCTGTAGTGTCCTCATGAATTTAGAAGAAAACAAAAAAAGGAAGCAGTAAGATGACATTTTTGACACTTATGGTATTTATGTAGACATTTCTTGAAGTATACAAGTGTTGAGTTGCACAAATGATGGAATAAAACAAATTTTTTTATTTAAAAGTTAATATATGAGGCTGGGGAAAAAATAAAAAACAATTAAACCACTTTAGGGCATGTATTATTATATGACTTTAAATGGTTTTTGTTATAGAAATTCTTCATTTAAAATACTACCCAGACAGTTCAAATGTCTACTGGAGAATCATTGTGCCTATTTCAAGATCTAATTAATATTTAGTGAATTTTCTGAAAATATTGAACAGAATAATTTTAATCTTGTGGAAATCTCAGTCTAGCCTAACCATACAGTTAATGTTCACATTTCCATCCTTAAAAAAACCCAAAGTTTCCATATGATTTAATTACATAGGTGAAATATTTAAATTTCTTTTTCCCTTGGAGCAGTGTGCATGCCTGGATGTGTGAGTTCCTATATAATGAAGGTGTTGTCAGAGCTTTGCTTTGTTAAACAGACACCTGTACAAGATATTCCAACTTACCAGTCACCTGTACCCAAAGATAAAAAGTACCCAAAACAAAAAAAGGCAGGCTTCATCTTTCAGACTGACAGTTTTAAACTCCAAACAGATACAAAGGGACAATTCTCAAACCATCATCTGCTTCTGGCTAATGACTGTCCACGATTTACTATAAAAAGAGTCCCTTTGTCCATCTTAGCTGGACTCAAAATTGCATTTTGTGTCTTAAGAATAAATTCCAACCATTTAAAAAAATATGTCTGTAGATGATGGTTTTGAACCACAGTGTCCAAAACCCATTTATTTGTGAGTCTGTGCTTCATGATTCCGAATTTTAGGAGATGGGTGGAAGTGCTGCAAGGGACCCTGCTTTTCCTGAAGAGGGTGAGAGTGAAATAAGGAGATTATTCTACCATGACCCATTGACAGAGACAGATGAGCTTGCTTTTGTAGGGTTCCATTACTCTTGCCCTGCATAAGGGCCTGGAATCCAGCTGCACACCTGTTACAAGAGGAGCTGGAGGCTCAAGGATGCAGCGAGTGCTGCTGCTTTCAGATGCAGCAAGGGCATCAGCAAACAGAGAGCACCTCATCAGCTCCTGTCTATACACTGCAGATGTTTTGCTTTGCAATATGTTGTTTCTCTTTGCAAAGCTCCTTATTGTCAATTCCAAGCTTCCTAGGAACAGATAAAACAAGAAAGATTCTCTAAGACAGTTTTGTTTTGTTTTTTTTTTAGTTTCAAAGTAAGAGAGAAAAAATCTTGCAATTCTCAATGGAAAAGGAATGAACATCACCATCCTGATCACAGTGTCATGGATCAATTTCCAATCTTGTCCCTCTGACAATTTTCATGCTTTAGGAAGCTCTGCTTCTTTTTTGCTGCTTAAGAATTACACTTACAGCTACCTCTCCTGCTTGCCATCTTCCTTTTTCTCTCTCTTCCTGGCCCAGCATATTAAATAACCCTCTTATTCTGTGACAGGATGACACCTGGCGAAGCTGCTTCACTTTTGACCACACATGACTCTTGCTGAAGCTTTTAGTATTTACACTTGTCTCCCCCTAAAAAGAAGTGTAATTGCTTTGAGTGAAATTAAGGCACTTAAAATCCATTAGCTTTACACAGATCTAAGACAGCCTGTGGATCAAAGCTTGTCCCAATGGCAGCCATGTGGATTTGAATGTGCTGTGTGACCTCTCTAGCCAGGCACAGCTACACCAGCTCAGTTTCTGAGCAATCACAGCATGTTGATAGTAAGCAGCCAAATAAACAAAGCTATAAAATATAAAATTAAAATTTGCCCCTAAAGTAAGGATAGCTCTAGAAACTGAAGATTCTAAATGTTATTTCACATGGATGGTTACTCTTCTAATGAATCATTCCAGTGGATTTTCTATGTTGGCTACTTTCTGTTGAAAATAAATACAACATGCAAGATGAAAAAAATAACCCTATTAACACTGCTTTTGAGACCTTTCTGAATATTCTTATTTTTTCATTATCACTGTATAAAACTAATAACACACATTATTATCAGCTTTTTTTACTTGACTGAACAAAATCTATTACTTCAGTCAAAGCTAGCTTCTATAAAACAGCAGAAGTCTTACTTTGGAAAAGTCCACTCTTTAGCAGCGTGTTACAATGGCAATATAAAGTCTTCATCACGAGATGAATCACTTCTAACAAAGCACTGGGACATTTATTCCATTCTGCCATTATTCATATAGGACCTCTAAGCCAAGAGGTAAATGACATGCTGTATCACTTAAAATATCACTTCCTTTATTATCAATTAATCTTGTCTCCTCTTTGGCAAAATCTCTTTGATTATTGGAATTGTCTTCTTCAATACTATAAATATTGTTTATTCTTACTCTTAAGAAAAGAATGTTGGATTTTTGTCAGAAAGAGAGAAATTAAAATCTCTATGCCCAAAATGATGATTGCCTGCAAATATCATGTGGCATTTTCAAGAAATAAACAATTTGCATACAAATAAAAAACAAAAGGAAAGCCTTGAGCAGACTCAGGTGCTTTCCTTCTACTGAATTAACTGGTGTGTTTTCAAAAGCTTTACAGATTCGAAAACGTACTTTTTGAATATCTGAAAATGATTCTGGGGTAAAAATGCATAAATACAATGAGTGGTAAATTCTTTGACTGGGGGGGTTGAAACTTTAGGATTTGACTTTAGGGGCTGAAAGGGAAGAAAAGTCAGTATGCTTACCAAACTCAGAAACCAAGCTCACCAGTGTGCTGCTTTGGGCTGGAATAGAGTTGTTTTTCCTCACAGTGGTTGGTACAGGGCTATGGTTTAGATGTGTGCTGGAAACAGCGTCGATTATAAAGGAATGTTTTAATTGATGCTGAGCAGTGCTTACACACATTCAAGGCTTTTTGTGCTTCTCACACAGCCCTGCTGCACAAGGGCTGGCTGGGCATTGATCAGGTGGTGGGGAGTGATTCTGTATATTTGCACCACTTGTCTTTCTTGGCGTTTATTATCTCCGCTGGGGTTTTTTTACCTTTACTTAAAATATTATTGTTGGTGGTGTTGCTGCTGCTACTACTGCTGTTGCTCCTGCTGATAATAGTAGTAGTAGTAGTAGTAATAATAATAATAATAATAATAATAATAATAATAATAATAATAATAATAATAATAATAATAATAATAATATACAGCTTTTGTCTCAACCCATGCATTTCCTCACTCTTAAATTTTCAATTCTCTCCCCCATGCCACTGGAGAGAGTGAGCAGCTCAGCTGCTATTAATTCACAGCAACCATAAAGGGCAAAAAGGCTTTGTTTGGTATTTTTGTCTGCCATTGGGCAACTCAGAAGCGAGAACTGGGCTGGAGCACATCCCAGAGCAACAGGAATGCACAGGGCCAACACTGAAATGGAGAAATTGTGGTCATTCTTGCCAGGTGGATTACACAGCCTACCCTAGTGCCAGGGAAGGATTCTAGCTGCCCTCCAAGGACAACATCTCCTGCACAGGGACAGTGCAGTCAGCTCCTTCTGACTGCAGCAGCCAGTGTTCAGCCTCCACCATCCCTCAGGGTCCTGCAACTCCAGGATAAGCACAGCTAACACTGAGCTATGGGCCAAAGAAATGTATCTGGTAGCTCATGAAATGGACATTACTGTTCAACGTGCCTAATTCATACTGATTATGTGGGAGCCTCTGTGCATAGGTAGTATTGGAATTTTCATTAAAGCTTGAAACAATAGACTTTTCCCTTGCAGTCACTGCAGAGATTACTAGACTATTTTGCAAGAGTCAAAGCAAGTTTGGGAAATGGAGAATGATTATTCTGTGTGAGTATAGAGAAAGATAGGAGAAAGAGGAAGGGAAATAACTCTTGAGAAAAAATATACAAAACAACCCCCCAAAAAAACCCCCAAAACTCCACACCAAAGCAAAAACCCTCTTGAACTGCCTATTTTATTGAAAATAAAAATATCTACTCCTAGAAGAGCATTCTTCTTCAGTGTGTCCCACCATAGAGTTACACAACCGTTGCAGACAAATTTGATCTCTGATGACCAGTTTCTGATTAATTCAATGAATATCCACTCATAAAATTCTTAAGTTTGGAATGAATCTCATGCCCAGGTATGCATTGTTGTGGTGGAACACATTGAGTCACTTACAGCTTGTTATTGCACCTGTTTGGGAAATAAAGTTCACACCAACCTTGCAAGAACCCACAGCTTGCAGAGACAAAGCCTTTCTACAGATAATCTTGCCTTGACTTAGCTATTAATTACAATTCATATACTATTGTCATTAATTAGTTCATCTGTTAATCATTCAGCTCAACATAAAGCATATGCAAAATTAGTAGTACATGAAATTAAGATCAAACATCTCATCTAATAAGTATTTAATGTAAAAAGGCTGTACTTTTCCAATCTGACAGTCATAACTGGATCTTTGTATTCTCAAAACAACCATTAAAAGGCTACAATTTAAAAATATTTCAAACTGTTATTGTAAAGCAGAACCTTAACTTCCATTTGCTACCTTGAAGCCTTTTGGTTTTCAATGGTATTTTGGAATCTAAATGTCCAAGTCTCATTTTAAAATGGGATTTGGATACTTTTGGATATTTTACTTGTCTAATAGCTTGTAGTCTATGACATTTATGGTTTTGTCTGGTTGGCAAGTCTTCTGAGCCCTCTATATCACAGAATCCTTAGGCTGGAAGGGATCTCTGGAGATATCCAGTCCAGCCCCCCTGCCAAGGCAGGGCCATCTAAAGCAGGTAAGATGGAAACTTGTCCAGGTGGGTGTTTAATGACTCCAGAGAGGGACACTCCATCACCTCCTTGGGGAGCCTGTCCCAGTTCTCTGCCACCCTCAATGTGAAGAAGTTCTTCCTCATACTTCATATTGCAGATTTCTTCTTCTCCAATTTCTCTTTCACATCACAAACTTTGAGGGATGCCTGGAAATATTTTTCATCTTCCTTTAGGTCTTCTCAAAACTCTTGAAGTGGAAGGGATTCAGAATGCATTTTTATGAACATTTAAATTTTCCTTGTATGCCAAGTAAGAAATGTGTAAAACAAAGGGCTGCTATCAATAAGCAGATACATTATACACTGAGCCCATGTCATGAATCAGAGTTTTAAGACAAATAATCGGCCACATGACAAAACCAGAATCAACTGACTCCAAAGGTTCCTGATATACTACCAGCCAGAAGCCAGAGGGCATTATATTTCTTTGGTAGACAACATTTCACTTCCAGTAAATATTCATTGACTGTTAATTTCCTGAGTAGCTGGGGTACTATTATAAATTTTGCCAGTTCACGTAAGTCAGCAAAAAGCAATGAAAGCCAGCACTTAATATCACACATACACAGCCTAAGTCAGCACCACTGTTACAGGAGAACAAAGACACACGGAATAAGAATTTTGCTAAATTCTTGAGGAAAATTAAGAACAAGAAAAAAAGGAAATAAAATTTTCCTTGCACTTGCTTGTCCTATTATTTTATTGTGCCTTGTTCTCTGTATTCTACATCTCTTCTCCATCTGGCCTGCAGGAATAAAACTCTGATTTCAACAGAAGCAAGACACTAACTACTTTTGAGAATTTAGCCTGAAATATTTTGGATTAGGCACAGACATTTAAATTAAAAAAACCCCAAACACAGTTTTTAATGTCTAGACCATCTAGATGACTGAGTCCTCTAGATAGTAACATAATTTTAAATTCTAAATATGCTGTTACAGTTAATGACAAGAAGAAACAAATCAAGACAAAAGTAACAAAATTTTAAAAAAAGGAATAATTTTGTGCAGATGCTGCTGACATTACTGCTTTAGAAGTCCTCCACTTTGTTGTGCATGCCCTTTCTAATTTGTCATTTCCCTTATGTGCTTTAGGCACTTATTTCTAACAAGGCGGACTGCAGAATACATTATGAGCTGGGTGTTAAGAATCATGAATATCATGTTTTAGTAAGACTTCTCCCTCTGACTTCTTGAGTTAAACATGTAAATCACTTCACTCTGTATACTCAGGTTGTCCATTTATTCAGTATGTCCATTTATTTTAGCTATACCTGGACCAGAACCTCATCACCTTTGAGCATCAGTTTGAGAGCTTGGTACTCATTTGACAAATACTTAAGTGCTGCAGCTGTGATTCTGTTCTAATCCTTAAGGCAGAAATTTTCTTCTACATCTTTTTATTTCTAAAAATCTTGAAGAGGGTAAAATATGTGGACCATGAATTTAATGGTGATGACAGAGAGGACCATAATAAGACAATGTTCTGGGAATTATTTGGTTTATAGTTGGTCATTTTACTGCTTAAGAAGTCCAAACAGCAAGTTGCCAAAGCACATTCATCAGGGCATTTGGCAGTCACCAGCTGTTCCAGTTTGGTGTGCTCTGCAATTTATTGTTTGGGATCATTTGGCGTCCACAGGGACACCACGACCCAGGTCAGAGCGTGATGGATCCGATCGGAGTGATGATCAATTCTAGTCTACTCTTCCACTTTCTATTCAGCATGATATTACACTTTCAGAATTTTCCATTCAGTGACCTCAGTAATTGGTAGGCACTAATTAAGTAATTTCTCACAAGGGTACAATATTACTGTCACAACTTTTTAAAGAAGATAAAACTCATACTGACAGTCACTGAAGTTCAACCATAGGGCAAGGTGAAACTTTGAGGCCAAATATTTTTTATATCCAACATAAATAGATTTGGGTCAATGGACATGTTTAATTAATTAATGTCAACTTTGTGAAGTAGTTTGAAATCAGTGGAATGGAGATGAAATTTTTTTAAAGCCTAACAATTGAAATTCAAGGCAATGGTAAAATTATTTTAATTTTTTTTTTATTTTGAAATTAAATTAATTTTCATTTTAAAAAAGTATATAAACATATATTTAAAGTTGAATTAAATTCAATGGTGATTTTTTTCAAAACAGCATTTGTACTAACAGTATTTGTAATGGTGCTGAAATGAACTGAGACCAAGGAAGTCTCTTTTTCTAACTTGGACTCCTTCTTGTGCCAGAAACACAGGAAATACTGTGGAGCTCACAAAGACTGGAAAGATAATAATAATAATAATAATAATACCACCAATACTACTACTACTACTTCTTCTACTACTACTACTGCTACTACTACTACTACTACTAACTTTTACAAAGGCAAAAACAACAAAATGCCCACAAAAATGTTATGTTTCTTTCATAAGTGGAAAAATGTATAAATCAAGTATTTAAACAAGGTCTTTGAATTTGAGTTAGAAGATCAATAAAAAGGTGATAGCCTTCAGCCATCAACACTGAAGTTCCTGGAGAGAAAATTCTGCAGACTTCAGTCTCTATCTGGTGAGCAAAGCCTTGATCTTCTCTCATCTGTTTTTTGATTCATGCTTTTCTTGGAAGTCAGACTTATTGCCAGAGCCTCCTTTGGATAACATGAGAGAGTATCATCCTAAAGAAACACCCTCCAATATTACCTAAGTAGTAAAAAAAAAATAATCCAGTTAGACTTGTAGTGAAAAAATGAAGCAGCCTAAACCTGTGGAATACCAAATTCTCAATGCACTTTTATAAACAAAAGATTCTCTCTCATTTCACAGAATAAGTCAGTGCTGACCATCAAGTCAGAAGGATAAGGGAGGATCAGCTTGCATCAACTCTAAAATTTATATCTCTTTTTAGTACTCTCAGTGAGAATGGCAGACATGGGCTATATTGGTTCTTGGTGAAAACATACATTATGACCTG